>NC_086122.1:29320251-29626501 GCF_963921235.1 Mobula hypostoma
GGGCAACTGCTGGTCTTCCATACAACCTTGCCCAGGCCTGCGCCCTGGAGAGTGAAGACTTTCCAAGCGCAGATCCATGGTCTCACAAGACTAACGGATGCCTCACTTCTTATTATGTATTGGAATGTACTGCTACTGCATAATGAAAACTTTCATTACATATGCCAGTGATAGTCACGTCCACAATTTGCTGCTGTTCCTTTCCGGGCCTTGTGCAGAAACCTTGCCGTTTCGTCAGCATTTGCTTTTTTTTTAATGAGGCCGAGTTGCTGGCTCGACACTTAACCTAGCATGGGTGGAAAGCGTTCAAGGAGTGGACAGGATTCGAACCCGGGACCACTCGCCTCGAAATCCAGTGCGGATGCCACAACACCCACCCATGGCTAATGCCCATAATTTAAAATGATTTAAGTATAAGCCGCCTGGTGTCTCATTCCCTTTCTCACCCCTGACCATCTCTTTCCATCTGCAGATCCTAGAGAACTCCTCCCATCAGTGTTAACATAAAGGAGCTAATAGCTAATAGCTCTGTGAGAACACTAATCCAGCAGCAGCTCAAACATTTAGCACACAAGAGACCTGCAGGATCATTCTTAAGGCTGATTTATACTTCTGCGTCAACTAGACGCCATAACCTACGCAAGTGACTTATGCGCGTTGTGAGCATTTACACTTGTGCGTTGGTGTGTCTGCGTCGCCCTGCAATTCGCCCACGTCACGCGTGCACACACACCTGCCCGTGCAAGGCTTCATGGTCATGGTAGTCTTTCTCGGGGTAAGCAAGAAGCGAGCATCTTTTTTCGTCAAAGCGAAATGTGTCCTCCATAATTTCGGAGGTCTGTAAAGCTTTATGGGAAGCATTGCAGCCAGAGTTCCTTCCCTGCCCTTCAGTCACCCAATGGGAAGCTATTGCAGTGTAGGATGAAATGCGATGCTACCAAGCGGACCAAATCACAGTTGTTGCGTTCTGCGTTGCCGCGACGCGTAGTTACATTATGGGAGAGGTGTGCATCAGGCTATGACGTAGGGATCCGCGTAGGCTCTGCATAGAGTTCATGGCGACGCCGTGCCTACGGCGTCAAGTTGACGCAGAGGTATAAATCAGCCTTTAGAAATCAATAAAAAAAACACAATATCAAAAAACTATTTCAATTATCTCTGAAAAGGAAAATGCTTATTTTCCCTCCAAATGACAGAATGAAAATCAACAAAAAATACTGCAAATACTAGAAACCTGACCTCAGAGCATATCAAAGCAACTGAACCCAATGTTTGGATGATGATATAGGCACCAGACCAGATTGAAAAGGACCTGGTCGGGCCCGGTCGAAGGATGGGCCAGTTCAGCTCACTGCTCCGCTCTGCCCTAAACTAAAGGACTCTCTGTGGACTTCAGTTCAGAACACTATTTGCTTGAGTTTATTGTTTGCACGATCTGTTTTCCTGTCCACGTTGGGTGTTTGATGGTCTTTTTTTTACGGTAATACACACAAAATACTAGAGGAACTCAGCAGGCCAGGCAGCATCTTTTTATGGGTTCTTTTGGGTTTCTTCGTTTCATGGCTGCCCGTTAGGAGACGAATCTCAAAGTTGTATGATGTATACGTACTTTGAAATAAATGTGCTTTGAACTTTGAACTTTAAAAGCAGAAATGCTGGAAGACTTGGCAGGTCAGACAGCATATGGAAAGAGAAAAAGATTTAGTGTTTCAGAGACCATTCTGCAGCCTGAAATATTAACTCCTTTTCGTCCCACAGATGCTGCCTAACCTAGCATTTTGTTCAACTTGTTGGTGAGGCCACATTTGGAAATATTGTGTTCAGTCTTGGTTACCACACTACAGGAAAGAGGGCAGAGAAGGTTACAAAGATGTTGCTGGGACTCGAGGTTACTGACTGGGTTATGGAGTTGAGTAGATTGGGATTTCATTGCAAAGTAGAAGAATGGGGGGGGTACGGCTGTTGTCGAAGTGTGTAAAATCACGAGGGGTATGTGCACAGGCATGCTAAGTGCCATCTGTGTTTTCTTCTTTGATTCTAGTGAAGCTGTTGCTATCAGACCGGGAAATACTACTCCGCAAAACTGTTCTGTCATTTGTAGCCAGTCTTGCTTTTAATTCCACTATCCTCCTTTGATTAAAAACCTATAACTTGCTCGGGGAAAAATCAATTACCATTGCTAACTGAAGACTTTGTGAACACATCTATTGAGTTTGAAATAAACTTGGTGAAAATGGCAGCTAAAATGGCAACACACACAATGCCTTCAGTTTGTTCACTAGCTTGTCTTTGTGACGTCCACCCCTTTGGAAGTAAATGGAACAGACAGAATTCCTTTTGTGGACTTTATACAACTTTATTAACTTACCTATTTTATTACCTTCCTGTTTAAAAAAAAATCTCATACATTTTGCCAATGATTTAGCACATTTATCCGGTAGACAGCTGAGTTGTGTGGACAAGGCAGAGACTGGAAGACTCCATGCTGTGATTTATGTAAATAATGAGCTCACTTCCCTGGGTAGAGCACTCTCCTCGGGATCCAGTCAGTGTATGAAACAACCGGCTCTTTCACACTAGGTTCCAGTTCACATTTAATTACCAGTCAACCATACATGAATACCCATGAATGCATCCAAATGAAGCACGTTCCTCTGGGGTCAAGGTACAAAACATAGTACCAATAGTCATGCACAGCACAAGGCACATATAGCATACATAAGATAGCAGTAACCATGCAGACACTCAAAAAAATATATAGTCCACGTCCCTAAGTGACATGTCCCATAGATCGATGGAGCATGAACATTGTCGGCAAGAATAAGCTCTCAGCTGTCCGCACATGAACACACGCACATGTGCAATCCAGCTTGTTTTCCACTGAGTGAACACCAGAGGGCAGCACTGATGGGAGGTGCCAGCCCGCAACCCAGCATGGACACTGCACCACACCACCTCCAGCGTCTCCCCTCCTGACATACTCAATTTGCACTGTTAGGCTTTAAAAGCTTGTTGCCATGGCTGCCCCCAACCCCACTCTTTCATTTATAACACTCTGTTCAGTTGCAGGAACCTTTCAGTGAGCGCTGATGGGATCCCAAGAGCAGGAACAAAGCAGAACATTTACTCGAATACAGTAACATTGACTCAAGGTTATACAAAGTCATGGGTGACTTCAATTTCCCTAATATTGATTGGCAGGCAACTCCTTAGTGCAAAAAATCTTTGAGTAGGTTGAAAGGTTGACACAACATTGTGGGCCGAAGGGCCTGTACTATGCTGTTATTTTCTAAGTTCTGAACTGTTTAATAACTAGAGAGAGCAAAAGAAATCAGAAAGGAGGAAAAAATAAGTTGAAGAACTTCTTGAAATGAAAAGACAACTTGCACTTTATATCATCCGTGTAATGTAATTACATCTTCACGAGGCTTCCTTGTGGCAAAAATGATTCCCAAGTAATTGAGAGGAAATCAACAGTGCAAATGAAGGAAAATGTTTTGAGGAGAAGAAGTTTGGTAAATATCAAGTAGGATTTTGAGAGAGAATTACGAAATAGAAAACCAGTTTTATTGAAAGTTCTGTTGCTGATAATGTTAGTAAGTTGATAGGGTGTGATTACATGTGAGATTGAGGTGAGGGTTGGTGGTACAGTGGTTACATGAGGGCAAAATCAATGTGAAGCAGGCCAGATCTGAAACAATGGAGGTTTCGTTGGCATGGCAAATTAACGGTTGGACGATTGGATTTTAATTCTTGTTGTATATTGAAGGCCTGAAATTGTAAAATAGTGTCTAAAATTCCTCTGATTTCTGAATGGACAGTGAACCCATGAGCACTACCTCGCTATTTTTCCTTTCTTTTTAGTTTCACTTTATTCTTACTGTACTTTTAGTTTTTTTTAAATTATGCATTGTAACAGATTGCTGCCGCAAAACATCAAATTTCATGACATGTGCCAGTGATCCTAAGTGTGATTCTGAGATGAAGACTATGACATTCCAGTAATGTCTGAGTTTAGATCACACCATAACAATGTGTAATTAGTGTAAAGAATGTGGAAGTGAAGTCGGATATAATTCAAAGAAGGAATAAAGCCGCTAGGTTGGCAAAAAAGAACGAGTTGAATAGTATTACTCAAGAGAGGAAACTAGTCACCAATCCTTCATCAGTCTTGCATTTGATTCCATTTAATGACTCAGAGTCTATGATGAATAACTTTACAACTCTTTAATAACTTTTACCCTGAAGTGACTTGCCAATCAAATTGCTTGAATTCGTGAAGGTACCCTTCCTCCTTAAGGTGACCAGAGATGACAATGACACATACATCTCACAAATTAACAGCTTTTTTGAAACTTTGCAGTAATTACTGCGGAATGAAGAAACTATATTCCCTTTGAGGAAGTTTTTCCAAAGAATTTCATGAGAGACATGACAGCCAAAGGTCAGAATCCTGTTTTCTTGCACCACACACATCCTCTCTGATCATAGTTCTATAACTGACTTGGTTCAGATCAATATGGACCTGAATTTCAACCTGTTCAATTTATCCATATGGATATAATATTATGATAAAGCTCAGTCTTTAAGTCTCCCAGTTACAAGCTATCCCCACATTGTAGTCCAAAGCATTTCCAAAGATTGAATCTTGCTCAAAATTTCACAGTAAAGTTGGCAACAAATCTTAACATGGGATCAATGCATATAACACAATAAAGGGGCTCTGTTTTCTTCTGTAATCTAGTGTTATTCTGTTGATTTGCTGGTTAGTAGACTGTAAACTTTTAAAAAGTTATAAACAATGTGCTGTCATTGGAGAGGTGTCACAGGAGGTTCATGAAAATGATTCCAGGATGAAAGTCTGATCATGGGAAGAGCATTTGATGGCTCTGGGCCTTTACTCACTGGAATTCAGAAGAATGAGGGTTGAGCTCGTTGAAACCTATTGAATGTTGAAAGGCCTCGATAGGGTAGATGTGGAGAGGATGTTTACAATGGTGACGGAGAATAAGGCCAGAGGGCACAGCCTCAGAATAGAGGGCTGTCCTTTTAAAACGGAGATGAGGAGGAGTTTCTTTAGCCGGAGAGTGGCGAATCTGTGGAATTTGTTGCCATGGGCAGCTGTGGAGGCCAAGTTACTGGGCAAATTTAAGGCAGAGGTTGAAAGTTTCTCACTTAGTCAGGACATGAGGATATACGGGGAGAAGGCAGGAGACTGGGGCTGAGAGGGAAAACAGATCAGCCAAGATGAAATGGAGGAGCAGACTCGATGGGCCAAATGGCCTAATTTTGCTTCTATATCTTATGGTCTTATGGTCCAAACAAGGATGTGATTTATTGAGATATTGGAACCTCAGGAACTAGTAAACTACACAGTGATATCTCACTGACTTCGTATAGTATCCACTGCATGTTACTATTCAGTCTGCAGACTCTCAGGTATGATTATAGGACAATATATTTATGTGTTCCAGAGTATAATTTCAACTGTGTTCAGAGCTTGACAAGTCCAAGATTTAAGCCTCTGTTTATTGAGCGACAGGCAAGGAAGATAATTCAGATCAACAGCAAACACAATTCAACAGCAGTAATTTTTGAACTATCAGTGGCGGCAGTTCCTTCAAGAGGACTACAAATTTATCATAGGGTTGGGAGGCTTGTGTGCCTCAATAACCTGGAGAGCTACGTTGGCTGGAGTCAGGGCTTTGTACTTTGGCTCTTGGTAAGGGCATCCATGCCAAACAGGTCAAAGGGTAGAGGCCAGACTAAGAGTGATCCACTGGTCCTCCAGGTTCAGGGGTTCAGGTCAGAGCTAACAACCCTGACTGGTCAAAGCAAACTGTTATGGAAACAGTAATGAAGAATCCTTCTGTATCTGTGTGCGGCAGTTTGGACAAATAGAGATGGAGAACCTTTATTGCCGCCCGACATGCCAAACGACGACTGTACGTTTTTCCATAGATGCTGCCTGGCCTGCTGAGTTCCTCCAGCATTTTATCTGTGTTGCTCGAGTAAGTTAAGTTGTGGCGGTTGACAATGCTTCTTCAATATATCTAGAAGAAAAAGATAGTCGGTTGAATAATCTGCTGCAAATGAGAGATGTTATTCCAAGGGCAGTTCTGCTTAAAACAGTAGATATATCCATCTAGCGTGAAAGCAAGATGAGCCCTCCAGTGGACCCAAGGTAGAAAGCTGGGGAAAAGGAACACTTAAAGAGGCTGGGCAGGTAAGTAGAGCTGAGAAGCATCAGACGGCCCTGATACAAACAAATGGCAAAACAGGTTTGAAGGACCATGGGGGCAACTGCTCCACCCATTTCATATATTCTGAGTTGCTGCTTTATCCATTTGCCTGCCCGATGAACCCAAAAAAAAAGAAGGGATTGGGGGTAAAACCTCAAACTAAGATGCTACTAGTAGACAATTGTCTTCACACATGCATTGAAGCAGGATCTATGTACATCAGCAAAATAGCGGCTTGTTTTGCAAGACAGAGCGGATTGTATATTGCAGGCAATGCCGTCATTGTGAAGCAAACTGATCACGTGACTATCCTATCAAACAGGATCACAATATGCCCCTGTGTATAGATACACTGCTACTTAATATAAATATTGTATGATACCTGTGAGGAAAATGCAAGGATTTGGACACTGTATAGACAGAAGGGATTAGTTTAGTTAGCCACCTGATTGCTAGTTTAATTGGTTCGGCACAACATTGTGTGCCAAAGGGCGTATTCCTGCGCTGTGTTGTTCTATGTTCTGAGGAGAGAGAGAGATGTGTCTCATAGTGGAATCTCTTTGATCACCATCAAACGCCTGTCTCGCCACTAGCGTTTAGGGAAGCAAAGGAATTGCTTTGAAGAAGATGGGATTTGCAGAGGTGGAATCTGTTCAATGTGCAGACTGGTGGGGTGGTAGATGAGGACCTGGGGAACTCTATCCTTGTTCTGTCCTAGAGGAGAAAGGGTAAGAGCCACGAAGCAGTGGTCAAGGACTTTGTTAACAATGATAGAGCAGGACCTGTGGTTTAAGATGGATCTGATGCCAACTAATGGGCAAGGTCTATGCCAGAAAAATGGAATACTTTCCTTCCTTCCATTTATATTTTATCTATAAATCCAATCAAATCAAGTACAGCATATCCACATGCAATGTCTCTGTGAAGAGTAAGAATTTCAGGTTGTATACTGTATACTACATTCTCTGATATTCGTGGATGTCTGTGAAGAGTAAGAATTTCAGGTTGTATACTGTATACAACCTGAAAAGCTCCTCTGTTCTTCAGGTGGATGTTTGAAAGCAAAGCACGGTACCATTATCATGGAAAAAGATGAGATTATGAACAGATGGACTGAGTATATTCAGGAATTGTTTGAAGACAATCAAGGCAAAAAACCAGAAATTAAGAAAAACGTTGAAGGTCCAAGTATCTTAAAATCTGAAGTTCGTAATGCAATAAATAAGATGAAGAAAGGAAAGGCAGCAGGTCCTGATGAATTAGTAATAGAACAAATTATCGCCCTTGAAGATTATGAAATTGAAAATCTTACTGATTTAATCAATGACAATTATGAGACTGGAATAATATTGGAAGAGATGAAAAAATCAGTATTTATCACTCTTCCTAAGAAACCTGAAGCAATAGAATGTGAATTACATAGGATCGTAAGTTTAATGAGTCATATCACCAAGATACTTCTAAGAATTTTGATGACAAGAGCTGAAAGTAAGATACAAGCTGAAACAGGTAAAGAACAATGTGGTTTTGTGAAAGACAAAGGTACAAGAAATGCAATATTGATGTTAAGGATACTATCAGAACAAGCTATTCAAGTGCAAAAAGATTTGTTTGTTTGTTTTATCGACTACACAAAAGCATTTGATAAAGTGAAGCACAATAAGTTATTTGAAATATTACAGGAAACTCTAGATCTAGATTCAAAAGACCTCCACCTAATCAGAAATCTGTACTGGGAACAAACTGCTGAGGTAAGAATAAATGGAGAAGTGAGTCAGTTTACAAAAATCAAGAGAGGCATTAGACAAGGGTGTGTTTTCTCCCCTGATTTATTTACAAGGGTGTGTTTTCTCCCCTGATTTGTGTACAGTGAAACAATATTACAAAAAATAAGCAACATCTTGGGAATCAAAGTTGGCGGTGAAAACATCAATAATTTCAGATATGCAGATGACACTGTGTCAATTGCAAGTACGGAGGAAGAACTACAAAACTTAATTGATATAGTTGTTGAAGAAAGTACAAAAATGGGTCTATCTATCAATTGCAAAAAGACAATGTATGGGGATATCCAAAAAGAAGGAGAATCCTATCTGCAGGCTGAAAATAAACAGGGAAGAAATAAAACAAGTACAGAACTTTTGCTACTTAGGACATCAGATGGCAGGTGCGACATGGACATCAAAAGAAGAATAGGGATGGCAAAAGACACCTTTACGAGAATGAAGAGTATACTGATCAATACTAAACTAGGCATGACAACCTGCCTCAGAGTACTGAAATGTTATGTTTATCCAGTTATGTTATATGGCTCAGAATGTTAGACAATATCTAGTAACATGAGGAAATGAATTGAAGCAAAAGAGATGTGGTTTTTGATGAGGATGCAAAGAATATCATGGATGAAATGAATATCTAACGAAGATGTCATGAACAGAGCAAACACAAAAAGAGAAATAATGTATAAGATCATGAAAAGGCAACGTAACTTCATTGGACATGTGATTAGGAAAGAGGAGTTAGAATGCACGGTAATTATGGGAAAGATTGAAGGGAAGAAAGCAAGAGGAAGACAAAGACAAATGATGATGGAGACAGCAGCCAGAGAACTGGAAATGAATACCAATGAATTGATCCACTTGACCTGAAACAGGAGTGTGTGGGCCATGGCAGTCAAAGCTCAAACTGGGCACGGCACCTGATGATGATGATACTGTATACATTCACTGATATTCGTGGATGTCTGTGAAGAGTAAGAATTTCAGGTTGTATACTGTATACATTCTCTGATATTCAGGGATGTCTGAAGAGTAAGAATTTCAGGTTGTATACCGTATACATTCTCTGATATTTGTGGATGCCTGTGAAGAGTGAGAGTTTATACATTCTCTGATATTAAATTGAACTATTTAAACCATTTGATTTGAATCATTAATCCAATGAAAAGAAATCAGCATTATTATCAGCATTTTCATTCTCATGTAAAACATTTCTGTTGACTTCAAAATTCAAAGTAAGTTTACTATCAAAGTACATATACGTCACCATATATAGCCCTGAAATTCATTTTCTTGTGGGCATACTCAATAAGTCTAATGGCCATAATAGAGTCAGTGAAAGACCACACCCATCAGGGCATACAACCAGTGTGCAGAAGACAATAAACTGGCTTTCCTGAGCCAACAGTCTAAGTAGATGTGGTCAGTGGTGGGGAAGGCTTTATAGTGATAGACCGAGCCGTATCCACTACTTTTTGTAGGATTTCTCTTCAAGTGACATTGTCACACAGGACTAATTTACAGTATATGTGATTTTGCCTTGTATGCCCAGCCCAGTAAAACCTGGGTTATATTTTCAGAGTGGTTTCAGATAAGATTTTCTCAATTGAGCAATAAGTAGTTTTGGGATTATTTAGCAATTTAAAATTATAATGTGATGCATGACGTCGGGGTGCGTTGTTCAATTACTACTGGGTCTGGAATGTCTACTGTTGGAATTGAGCAACGTAAACATTGTATATGTTGGCTTGGTAGCCTGCAGACATATTTAAATGCCTTTAGAAATTGGGTGGAAAATTTATTTCTCGGCCAACTCTTCATGTGTTTTACCTGGAGACTCAGAGACTTACGCCACAGAGACTCTGAAATGACAGAACTTATACACTTGGTGGCTACTTTATGAGGTACACCTGCTCATTAATGCAAATATCTAATCAGCCAATCAGGTGGCAGAAACATAATGCATAAAAACACGCCAACATGTTCAAGAGGTTCAGTTGCTCAGACCAAATGTCATAATGGGGAAGAAATATGATGTAAGGGACTGTGGAATGATGGTTGGTGTCAGACGGGGTGGTTTGAGGATCTCAGAAACTGCTGATCTCCTGGGATTTTCATGCAGAACAGTCTCTAGAGTTTACAGAGAATGGTGCGAAAAACAAACAAAATTAGGCAGTGTGCGACAATTTTGTGGGCAAAAATGCCTTGTTAATGGGGGGATATAGAGGAGAATGTCCAGACTAGTTCAAGCCGACGGGAAGGCGACAGTAACTCAAATCACCACGAGTTACAACAGTGGTGCCGAGAAGCGCAATTCTGAAAGCACAATGCGTTGAACCTTGAAGTGGATGGGCTACAGCAGCAAAGTACCACAAATGTACGTACAGAGGCCATTTTATTAGATACCATTTGTGTCGCAGAGTGTACACTCATTTGTTGGAAGGGGTGGGCTTATAAAAAAAAAGTTGTCAGTATAAATTTTATTAATATTATTGTCATTGCAATTGTATAATAAATAAAAGAAACATGCGGATGTCCAAAGACACAAAGCAGAAATACTGGAAGAACCTAAGCAGTCAAGCAGCATCTGTGGAGAGAGTAACTAGTCAAATGCTTCAGAGACCCTTTTTCAGCACTGGTGGAGGAGCAGGGGGTGCCTGTTTCAAAAGCAGAACTGTAGGACTAAAGGTGATCAGGAGATCGGTTAAAGAGCATGCATTCTGACATTTTTATGGACGTGGACTGAGATTGGGTTTTAAGCACAATGGTGGGAAATAACGAGCACATATGTCACTGTGTGTGCTCTCAGAGGACTGGATCCAAGTACGAGGCAACGGCAGGCTTTCTTTGTCACAGGGGTCACTGGCGCTGACTCGACCCAGGAGTTGCGGACAATTCGACCCGGGAGCGAAGGCGTGGCAGCTGCACCTTGAAGAGACGGGAACAACCGATTAGACGCAGGAATACCTACAGAACCTCGGAGGAGCAACTGAGTGAGACCGTGGGACTACTCATCCTTTCCAAGACAATGGCTCTGCTACAGAGAAAATAATGGCAATGAGAAAAAGAAAGAGTTAAACTTTAAAGTCTTTCATCTTCTGCCCAAATATGGGTCCTGAAGAAAAGAATGAATATAAGAATATAAGAAATAGGAGCAGGAATAGGCCATCTGGCCCATCGAGCCTGCTCCACCATTCAATAAGATCATGACTGATCTGGCCAAAGACTCATCTCCACCTAGAACATAGAATAGAACAGCACATTACAGGCCCTTCGGCCCACAATGTTGTGCCGACCCTCAAACCCTGCCTCCCATATAACCCCCCACACTTAAATTCCTCCATATACCTGTCTAGTAGTCTCTTAAACTTCACTAGTGTATCTGCCTCCACCACTGACTCAGGCAGTGCATTCCACGCACCAACCACTCTCTGAGTAAAAAACCTTCCTCTAATATCCCCCTTGAACTTCCCACCCCTTACCTTAAAGCCATGTCCTCTTGTATTGAGCAGTGGTGCCCTGGGGAAGAGGCGCTGGCTATCCACTCTATCTATTCCTCTTATTATCTTGTACACCTCTATCATGTCTCCTCTCATCCTCCTTCTCTCCAAAGAGTAAAGCCCTAGCTCCCTTAATCTCTGATCATAATGCATACACTCTAAACCTGGCAGCATCCTGGTAAATCTCCTCTGTACCTTTTCCAATGCTTCCACAGCCTTCCTACAGTTCCTGCCTTTTCCCCTTAACCCTTAATTCCCCGAGAGTACACGGTATGAGTAATGGTACAGTAAGGATAAGTTCTGCCAGAGAAACCACAGTTTATGCCTCTTGGGCTCATGTAGCTCTGTGATGAAAGATTCCACCTCTCAATTGCACCAACATTTTGGTTGGGACTGCATGTGATCAGCGTTTGTTTTAACGTCATTGATGTCCTATTTAAGTAATACTGTATATCATTAAATGGGAAATAAATAGAATCAAAGGGTGCCAACAAGGAAACGATGAGCAATTTTTTGTTTAAACAGCTGGACTGGAAAAGCAGGTTATGTTTGAAAGCAGGCAATCACAAAGCAAAGATGATTTGGCAGATCCAATGATCAGACCCGATTTCATTTCTCTGACATGATGAAACAATTACCCAAAGCAGTTTGTGGAAGACTTTCCTTTCCGAATTAAGTTTCAGAAAATAGAATAGATTTTTTCACACCTTGCTGCTGGTATTGGTTGGACACTTTTTTTAAAAAACTTTCTTTCTCCACCAGTGAGGAAGAAGCAAATCTGAACTGATCGATTGCATTATCCAGTTTGCTACCTTGTCAGTTCACTTTCGCTTTCTGACCCATCACTGCACTGATCCTACTCAAAGTTGACTTCTGCTCAAAGCTGACTGACGACTCAAAGTTGACTTTCAGTCTGCTTCAATATTTATTTATTTATTACTTATGCGGATACAGCGCTGTATAGGCTGCAAGCTGGGTTGGATTGATGGTCAGGGTGGGAGAGGAAGTCCATGATCGAGGAGTCTGTTTAATGGTAGGTTTGCAATGGCAGTCAAGGTGGACACCAGGGAATTGTAGGGGTGGAACACAGGAATGCACTGGAACGCCATCGGATTTCTGCATGAGTAATAAGCCCATTGTACAGGACCTCATTCATATCATATAGTCAGAGGGCCTCAATATGTGTTGTAATTATTGGCTAGGTCCATGTTGGTCTTTATGTGTGTCTCCTTAAATCCGCCAAGAAAAAGTCCTAAGATAAATAATCTAATATTTTACTTTAACTATCAAGAGATGTAGCTACACACGCACTACACACAGTCAATATTGAGATCATGATGTCTTGGATGCTAAAGCACCTGATGTGCTGTAGCTATGAAGCTCTGTGTTTTCTGCTGGGTCAAGGCAATGATGGTATTAACTCTGCTGCGTTTGTGGAAAGAGGTTGTTGGGATTTGCTGTGTGTTTCCTTGTTTTCCATCCGAACAGATGTCAACCCCAGCCTTGCATCCTTTCACACAGATCCAAAGCAACTTGGTAAAGCTTGAGCCTGGTTTAAGATGGCGATGGTGAAGCACAGCGATTTGCTGCCATAGCAAACAAAAGTACTAACTACTTTATGAATCGTGCTTTTTTCTGGTAGACAATCACTGCAATTCATAGCCTGTAACTTCACTTTTGGAGTTGGGCTTTTGAACCGCTTGCCCGTCCTGGTATTTTTGCGTGTGAACTGATGCCTTAAAAGTGCAGGACAGTTGTGGCACGCCATGGGGCCCAGGCCCTAGAGCGTATCGAAGGGGCATGGGTTTGCTTCCAAGAGCAAGGAACGACCTGAGGTTTGATTGATTTAAATGCCAGGTTGAATTGGTTGAATTTGGTACTCAAAAGGGCTGAGTAGAGGCTTTGGGGTCTGGGCCTGAGAGCTTTGCGAAGCAGCAGGGCCCAGGTCTGAGAGAGAGAGGAATGATCCAAGGTTTGGATGATTTAAGTGCCGGGCCAGATTGAAAAGGTCAAGTGTCGGGGCCGGAGGTAAGGAACAGGCTGCTTCAGCCTTCTGCACCATGAGGTTTACTTGTCTCTGTGCTGAACTGAGGCTGTGGCCTACAACTAACAGGCTGTGGATCAGCTGCAGTGATGACTGGCTTCACGACTGAGGACTCACTTTCTTGACCTTCAGCTGTTTGTTTGCTTTTGTTGGTTGCGTGATTTGCTTTTGTTCTGCAAATTGGGTGCTTGGCGGCCTTTTTAAAGAATTGGCTCTATTTGCTTTGTTTGTTTTGTGTCTGCCTGTCAGGAGATGAATCTCAAAGTTGTGTAGGGTTCTCAGTAATACTCATCGTAGTGTTAATTGGTAAGGCTGACAAAATGGCTTCTCTGTACTGTTAACTGCTGAGTAAGGGATGTTCTCTGTAGCAGCATGTTTGGGTTATAATTAGTGATAACGGGACTTATATTCATTTGCTAAGCAATTGGGATAGATGTTATTCTTCCTGTCTGTGTGAAAGCTGTTAGTCTGCGCGGGCTTCGGGGAGAAGGCGCGAGGAGGATGAAGAGAGAAGACGTTGCTTGAGGGGACAGTTGGGCCTGGGCTCAGGGCGGGAGCCCAGGGGCGGACGACGAGCGAGGAGGATCAGCGAAAGGGAATCCGTGAGCTCCAACATTTGTGCACTGGACATGTTTATGAGATCATTGGCGCCTTTTATTTGTTTTCCTTTTCTTTTGTTTCTCTACTAACCCCATACTTAAATATAAAATCTTAATCGTCTAACCGCACATTGTGGACTGAATGTTATTTAGGGGTACTGATGTTACACAGGGGACACAACACGCAGCATCCACCCAAACAAGAGTGCTAAAGTTTGGCCGGGTAGGGGGTGCCACCCCCGAGATCATGCCACTAGGCAAAGTGGGTGTTACAGTTGTATATCGTAAACATACTTCGATAATATATGTATTTTGAACTTTTGAACTCAAAGGATGTCAGGGGCAGGACTTCCATTGCATCTTGACATTATGGAAACTGGGGGGAGAAGTGGTGAGGGGGTGGGGGGGGAAGGGCTCACCATGTTATTGAGTCCAAGCTATTCTGATGAGTCATTTTATTGTTGCACTTCCTCATGTCATCTGAATTCTGAGATAAATTAGCAGTTTACCTGCCGCCTAATTCCACCTTGATTGTATGTTGCTTCTGAGAACTGAATTCCTTCTCTAATAATTTTAATCTTTTATTTTCCCCTTTGCCAGTAGTCCTCATTATGGAAACTAGTACTGCAACAAACGAGAATGTCAACACAACATTACCAACAAGATCGCCTCAAGAAATTCTTTATCAGAGTAAGGATTTTTAATACAATTTTAATTTTTTCCCCGCTATGAACTGGTTTGCTGAATCTACAGTGCAGACTGTTAACCACAAGCTTTCAGGGAGAAGTAGTTGAAATTTGAAATGCACCTGATATGTGGGGTGAAGGCGGAGAGGAGAGGATAAGAGGGTATAGCATGAAGGTGACTCCTATGAAGTGATTATTTGCTCTGCTAATATAGAAGTGGATCAAACAAACCAAAAGTTTACTATGCTATACTGTGCTAAGAGGTATGCTTTATAGCCAAATTTGCAGATGATCCAAAAATAGGTGGAGAGGCTGGTACTGTTGAGGAAGCAGGGAGTCTCCAGAAGGACTTGGGCAGATTAGGAGAATAGGCAAAGAAATGGCAAATGGAATACAGTGTTGGGAAGTGTGTGGTGTTGTACTTTGGTAGAAGGAATAAAGATGTAGGCTATTTTCTAAGTGGAGAGAAAATTCAGAAATCAGAGGTGCAAAGGGACTTGGG
Organism: Mobula hypostoma; assembly: GCF_963921235.1. Taxonomy (NCBI): domain Eukaryota; kingdom Metazoa; phylum Chordata; class Chondrichthyes; order Myliobatiformes; family Myliobatidae; genus Mobula; species Mobula hypostoma. Next base: position 29,335,603 of record NC_086122.1, read on the forward strand.
AGTCCTAGTGCAGGATTCCCGAATGGTTTACTTGTAGGTTGAGTCAGTAGTAAGACGATAGACAATAGGTGCAGGAATAGGCCATTCAGCCCTTCGAGCCAGCACCACCATTCACTGTGATCATGGCTGATCATCCACAATCAGTACCCTTTTCCTGCCGTCTCCCCATATCCCTTCACTCCGCTATCTTTAAGAGCTCTATCTAACTCTTTTTTTGAAAGAATCCAGAGAATTGGCCTCCACTGCCTTCTGAGGCAGAGCATTCCACAGAACCACAACCCTCTGTGTGAAAAAGTTTTTCCTCAACTCCGTTCTGAATGGTCTACCCCTTATTCTTCATTTCAAGAGGACTAGAATATAAAAATAAGGATGCAATGCTAGAGTTACATGAGGCATTATTTGGATCATAATTTGTAGTATTGCAAGCAGCTTTGGGCCCCATATCTAAGAAAGGATATGCTGACATTAGATAGAGTCCAGAGGAGGTTTACAAGAATGAGTCCAGGAATGAAAAGATTAATGTATGAGGAGCATTTCAGGGCTCTAAACATTTGAGGGCTCTGTGCTCACTAGAGGTTAGAAGATCTCATTGAAACGTACTCAATACTGACAGGTCTCGGTAGAGTGGATGTGGAAAGGATGTTTCCAAAAGTGGGAGAGTCTAGGACCAGAGAGCGCACCCTTGGAATAAGAGATTCCTTTAGAACAGCATTGAAAGAGAATGTCTTTATCCAGAGAGTGGAGAATCTGTGGAATTCCTTGCCACAGGTGGCTGTGGAGGCGAAGTCTTTGAGTATATTTAAAGTGGAGGTTGATAGGTTCTTGATTAGTCAGAGTATCCAAGGTTATGGGGAGAAGGCAGGAGAATGGGGTTGAGAAGGAATATAAGTCAGCCATGTTGAAATAGTGGAACTGTCTCAATGGGCTGAATGGCCTAATTCTGCTCCTATGTCTTGTGGTCTTTATGCCTTTCTCTACATGGTACAATAGAGCAGCTCACCGGGACCTTCTAACAGGTATTAGGGTTGGTAAATCAAAGCTCTCTTTGTCAATGTAACCCACTTTCAGTAAATAAATTTCAACAAAATGTTGCCTGCAGGATAGCTAAGTGGAATTTGAGGGAGGGTGCGAGATAACATAAAAAATATCTAAGAGAAATAATAGATGTAGTAGGTCTTGTGTAAGTGCCAATTTCTTAACAAAAAACCCTTCATGGTGAAAGCGGCTGTTTTACCTGAATAAGGGACGTGTTCATTCAGTAGTGATTGTCACGGAATTCCCAGAAACTATATCCGTGAAAGGAATGAAGTACACCTTTGATATGAAAGAAAATCTTCTCAGTAAATGGATAGTAAAAAGAAAAACCTCAAAAGATCACAAAGATCAGAGGCAGAAAAAAGGCTACGAATGATTGAGGGGATTATGTAACACACACAAAATGCTGGAAGAACTCAGCAGGCCAGGCAACATCTAAGGAAAAGAGTACGGTCGACGTTTCAGGCCAAGACTCTTCGTCAGGACTGGAGAAAAAATGACGAGGAGTCAGAGTAAGAAGGTGGGGTGAGGGGAAGAAGAAACACAAAGTGATAGGTGAAGCAAGGAGCTGGGAAGTTGATTGGTGAAAGAGATACAGGCTAGAGAAGGGGGGAATCTGATAGGAGAGGACAGAAGACCCCACATGGAAGAAAGAAAAGAAGAGGAAGGAGCAACAGAGGGACCTGATGGGCAGGTAAGGAGATAAGGTGAGAGAGGGAAATGGGAATGGGAAATGGTAAAGGAGAGGGTGAGGGCATTACTGGAAGTTTGAGAAATCGATGTTCATCCCAACAGGTTGGAGGTCCCCCAGACAGAATATAAGGTGTTGCTCCTCCAACCTGAGTGTGGCCTCATCGTGACAGTAGAAGAGGCCATGGACTGACATGTTAGAATAGAACTAAAATGGGTAGCCACTGGGAGATCCCACTTTTTCTGTTGGACAGAGGGTAGGTGATCGTTGAAGCGGTCTTGCAATCTATAATCGGGTCTTACCGATATATAGGAGGCCACACCAAGAGTACAGGATACTGTAGATGACCCCAAAGAACTCACGGGTGAAATATCGCCTCACCTGGATGGACTGTTTGGTGCCCTGGATGGTAGTGAGGGAGGAGCTGTAGAGGCAGGTGTAGCACTTGTTCCGCTTGCAAGGATGTGCCAAGAGGGATATCAGTGGGGAGGGACAAATGGACAAGGAACGTAGAGAGTGATCCCTCCGGAAAACAGAAAGTTGTGGGGGGGGGAGATGTGTTGGGTGGTGGGATCCCGTTGGAGATGGTGGAAGTTACAGAAAATTATGTGCTGGATGCAGAGACTGGTGGGGTGGTAGGCAAGGACAAAAGGAACCCTGTCCCTGGTGGGGTGGCGGTTGGATGGGGCATGGGCAGGCATGTGCAAAATGGAAGAGGTGCGGTTGAGGGCAGTATTAATGGTGGAGGAAGGGAAGTCCCTTTCTTTGAACAAGGAGAACATCTTCATTGTCCTGGAATGAAGAGCCTCACCCTAAGAGCAGATGCGGTGGAGATGGAGGAATTGAGAGGAGTGGATGGCATTTTTATAAGTAACGGGGTGGGAAATGATATACGTAGTCTAGGTAGCTGTGAGAGTCAGTGGCATTACCGAATTAAATTGACCTTATCACTTACATCTTTCTTATATAAATGGGATTATGTAGAATGGTATTCAAAACTTGTTTTAATGTATTCCACAAAACCTAGGGGGAGCCACACCCTTATTTTAGACATGTTGAAGAGATTCTTTCCTACAGTGTTTATGTTGGTTTTCACCCCTGAGTTGATTCAATTGGGCTGTTTTTTGTCATGTAGATTAAGAATCTACGTTGTTAGATTACTATTGTCTTTGCTAGTGTGTCTTCCATTGATGCTTTGCCCTGAGGTCCCCTATAATTAGCACTGTGAATGGAAGGCTTGATTTTTCTCCCAGGAAACCCCAAGTGGTTTAATTAACACAAAACAAGAAACAGGACCAGTCCATTCTTCCTCCCTCTTTAGCACTCAAGCGGAAAATGCTGCTGGTATGCCACGGCGATGCTCTACAGGCAGTTAACAAGACCACGAACAATTCTTTCTCAGGACTATGATCACTGCAATCTGCAGTCTGCAATTTCTCATTGGGAAGTGTGCTTTCAAACTGCCTGTGGCCTTCTGTCGTACCCTGGAGGATCTGGTGAACTGGAGTCTCCAGGCTGTGGGCATGGCCGTGGTGGGCATTGCTGGAGCGGACTCGGGGCCGGACTGAAGCTTTGGGTTGGATTGAAGCAGTGGGACCTGGGCCTGAGAGTGGATAGCGAACTGACGTTTGGCTGATTTAAGCACCACGATAGATTAAAAAGATTAAGGCATCGAGGCCGCGAGGGAAGAATGGACAGATGTTCAATTTATTACTCCGAGAGGCTTTATTCACTTCAGCTCCGTACCTGACTTCGTGACTGTGGGCTTACTCTGCAGTTCATGTTCTGTGGATTGTTCGTTTTATTTTACTGTTTGCCTGATTTACTCTTCCTTTTTCGCACGTTGGATGTTTGTCTATCTTTGTGGTGTGGCGTTTTTCACGAGTTCTGCTGGGTTTCTTTGTTTTGTGGCTGCCTGCAAGAAGATCTGAAGGTCATATGTAGTATACCTACCTTGATAATAAATGCACTTTGAACTTTGCACTCCAGCCCACTCTGCTATTCAATAAGATCATGGATAGGCATCACTTTCCTGCAGTATCTGATCTCTCTGATTCTTTCATAGCTTAGTGGTTAGATGTTTACCTTGCATATACTCCGTTTCCTCATACTCCTGGGTGGAGTGTTCCAAAGATTCACAACTCTCTGGGTGCACAAATCTTATCTCTGTCCCGAATAGTTGGTGGCGGTTCTCTGTCATGTCCGACGATGACAGGAAACCTGTGCTCTCATACCCCTACCATCCATGTACCTGCTTTGTATTTCCTTGTTCTCTCCCATTTTACATAATGGGATTACATTATCTACCTTCCAATCTGTAAGAATGTATTTATTTATTGAGATACAGCACAGAATAGGTCTTTTGAGCTGTGTTGCCTAGCAATCCCCTGATTTAATCCTAGCCTAATCACGGGACAATTCACAATGACTAATTAACCTAGCAACCGGTGCGTCTTTGGACTGTGAGAGGAAACCAGAGAATCTGGAGGAAATCCACACAGAACGTACAATCTTCTTACAGGCAGTGGTGAGAATTGAACCCTGGTCACCTGTACTGTAAAGCGTTGTGCGAACCACTACGCCACCATGAGTCATGGAAATTTGGAAGATAATAAACAACACATACACTACGTTCATACCTACCTCCCCTAGAAACTGTGAAATACAGATCATCAGCTTCTTGGGATCTGTGATCTTTAAATCCAGTTAACTTCCCCAATATTGACCCTTACTAATGCTCATTTCATTGTGTACACATTCACTCTAGACCAGGGATTTCCCAACCTTTTTTATGCCAAGGAGCCTTACCATTAACAGAAGGGGTTTGTGAACCCCAGGTTGGAAACCCCTGTTCTCGACATATCAGTTTTCCAGTATCACAGGATGTCTTCTCTTATAGTCTGTAAGGAGAATCATAAAATATTGCTTTAATTTCTTCATTTTGGGTCATAATGAAGGTTTCAGCCTGAAATGTTGATTGCTTATTCTTCCCTTTAGATGCTGCCTGACTTGATGAGTTCCTGCAGCATTTTGAGTGTGTTTTTTAAAAAACTTTTCTGCCTTTTTATTATTCCCCAATAAAATTTCTGTCTCAGTCGGTAACAAACACTCAATAACTTCAGTAAGTCTTTTTGCAGATCAACAGAAGCATTTACAGTCTGTTTTAATGCCTTTCGCAGACTTACTTTCTCTTTCCCTCTACTTTCCATTTTCAAGGCCTTCATCCTCCAGTCCAGAACTTTGAAATTTTTACATTCCTCAGACTGCTGTCATTGGCTACCAGCCTTTCCTTTGATCTAATTCTGTGTTTGACCTCTTTCAATAATTACTTTCCTCCTTCAATTTACCTTTTACATAGACCTTCTAGAAATTATATCTATTGACGCAAACAACAGGAATTCTGCAGATGCTGGAAATTCAAGGAACACACATCAAAGTTGCTGATGAACACAGCGGGCCAGGCAGCATCTCTAGGGAGAGGTACAGTCGACATTTCAGACCGAGACCCTTCGTCAGGACTGCTAGTCAGAAACTTTTTTGTTTGCATATGAGAAGAGCAGCTGTACAAGCTCAATCCTTCCATAAAGAATGACCGCTGATACAGGTCCAAATGCTGCTGATCTGGAGCCAAACATGCCGATCTGGCTGTTGACCCCCCTCCGCCTTCACCTCAGTGCTTTAATCTTCCTCGCCACTTCGAGATGAGTCATTCATGACCCCGCGCCTCGTCTCTGGTCTTTCCAACAAGTCAGCTTGTGTTCTTGGTCCTTTTCGGCCCCCCGCCCCCGTCTCTGATCTCCATGAGGTAGCTCTCCGGACACGGGCATCGCGTTGGATCCTTCAAGTAAATTCCAAATTGTCCACCACAGGCTCCAACAGTTTCCGCAACACAAACAGGCCAAGAAGAGCAAGCAGAAGGCGGAGGAGAAGTGAAAACAAAAATTGGAAAGATTTGCTATCTGGGAGATGTCGTCCGAGGAATCATTATTCGCTGGCGCCATCTTGTCTGGAACTATTTCCCCTCCAGCAGTTTGTGTGTGTGTGTGTTGCTTTGGATTTCCAGTATCTGCATACTTTCTCGTGTTTATATGTGGAGAAAGACCAATGCTCTTTCCCTGACCTAAAACTCAGCATTAAAGCTCCAATCACACTCGGCCAAATCTTGTGTTGAACCACATTACCTACACACTAGCTCCCAAGACAAGTCCCATCACAGTAAGAGTTTTCTGCCACGATGTTTCCAAAGTCCTGAAATCCTCACAGACACGGAAAACCCCCTTTCCTTGACTGCTCAACGTAGAGAATGAGCATCCAGCAAGTACTGAATTTTTCATTACTCAATTAACTATTATCACACTCAGTGTCAACCATTTAAAAAACACACACACAGTAAGCTTGCCAGGCATTCTGGAAACCCACCTTCACTCTCCATCAGACACGACCTGTTCACCCTGGTAGTCTTTGATCCCACAGACTTGGAATAAAAGTAAGTCATCCTTGACTCTGGGACTGCTGATGAAGTGAAGTTTTTACGTTATAAAGATTGCCAATACAATGCCTATAAAAAGTATTCCCCTTCCCCCCGCAGAAGATTTCATGTTTTATTGTTTTACAACACTGAATCACCATGGATTTAATTTGTTTTTTTACAGATCGACAGGAAAAAGACTTTTTTGTATCAAAGTGAAAGCAGATCTCTACAAATTGATCTAAATTAATTACGATTATTAAACACAAAATAATTGATTGCATAATTACTCACCCCCTTCAAGTCAATATTTAGTAGATGCACCTTTGGCAGCAATTACAGCCTTGAGTCTGTGTGGATAGGTCTCTATCAGCTTTGCACATCTGGACACTGCAATTTTTTCCCCATTCTCCTTTACAAAACTGCTCAAGCTCTGGCAGATTGCATGGGATCATGAATGAACAACCCTTTTCAACTCCAGTCACAAATTCTCAATTGAATTGAGGTCTGGACTCTGACTTGGCCACTCCGAGACATTAACTTCGTTGTTTTTAAGCCATTCTTGTATAGGTTTGTCTTTATGTTTGGGGTCATTGTCTTGCTGGAAAAAAATCTTCTCCCAAGTCACGGTTCTCTTGCAGACTGCATCAGGTTTTCCTCCAGGATTTCCCTGTATTTTGCTGCATTCATTTTACCCTCTACCTTCACAAGCCTTCTGGGGCCTGCTGCAGTGAAGCATCCCCAAAGCATAATCCAGCCACCACCATGCTTCACAGTCAGGATGGTGGGTTTTTGAGGATGTGCGATGCTTGGCTCATGCCAAACGTAATGTTTAGTTTGATGGGCAAAAAGCTCAATTTTGGTTTCATCAGACCATAGAACCTTCTTCCAGCTGACTTCAGAGTCTCACACGCGCCTTGTGGCAAACTCTAGCCAAGATTTCATGTCAGCATTTTTTCCCAACAGTGGCTTTCTCTTTGCCACTCTCCCATAATGATGTGCGACTGGCGAAGCACCTGGGCAACAGTTGTACACGCAGTCTCTCCTGTCTCAGCCACTGAAGCTTGTAACTCCTCCAGAGTTGTCACAGGTCTCTTGGTGGCCTCCCTCACTAGTCCCCTTCTTGCACGGTCACTCAGTTTTTGAGGATGGCCTGCTCTAGGCAGATTTACAGCTGTGCCATATTCTTTCCATTTCCTGATGATTGACTTAACTGTACTCCAAGGGATATTCAGTGACTCGGAAGTTTTCTTGTATCCATCTGCTGATGGGCTTTTCGCGAGCTGCTTGCCGCGTTCTTTTGCCTTCATGGTTTGGCCAGGATACTGACTCACTAACTGTTGGACCTTCCACGTGCAGGTGTATTTTTACCACAATCAACTGAAACACCTTGACTGCACACGGTGATCTCCATTTAACTAATTATGTGACTTCTAAAACTAAGTAGTTGCACCAGTGATGATTTGGTGTGTTATATTAAATGGGGTGGGGGAGTGGTGGTAGGAATACTTATGCAATCAATTATTTTGTGTTTTATATTTGCAGTTAATTTAGGTCACTTTGTGGAGATATGTTTTCACTTTTACACCAGGGAGTCTTTTTCTGTTGATCAGTGTCACAGTCGACGTTTCAGGCCGAGACCCTTTATCAGAACTGGAAAGGAAGGGGGAAGAAATCAGGACAAGAAGGTAGGGGGAGGAGAGGAAGAAGTACAAGGTGGCAGGTGGTTGGTGAAACCGGGAGAGGGGCAGGGGTGAAGTAAAAAGGTGGGAAGTCGATTGGTGAAAGACAGAAAGGGCAGGAAGAGGGGAATTTGATAGGAGAGGAAAGAAGACCATGGAAGAAAGGGAAGGGGAGGAGAACCAGAGGGAGGTGATGACAAGTAAGAAGAGAAGGTATGAGAGGGGAACAGGATTGGAGAATGATGAAGGAGAGAATAGGGGGGGCAATTAATGGAAGTTTGAGAAATTGATGTTCATGCAATAAGGGAACATTATCATCTATGTTTCTTCAAATCACGGAGTCAGAATTAGATGAAATTCATTGTTATGAGCCAACTAAAAGCTTAATTCTTTTGGTTTAGGAATGGAAGCCGCAACTGAGAGTGATTAATAGGATCAGAAAGTTTATACGCAAGGCTCGTATTACTGAATTTATTGTATAACGCTGTGTTTGCTTTGTTCTACAGCTACCTTTGCGATCAAGATTAAATGACAAACAGGGTATTTGTTATTTCTTATCTTCAAAACAAGTTTTGTTATCTGGTGCTGCACATTTCAGGGTGTGTTTCTCTCTATGTCTTGTCATTGTGTTATGACCAGTTGTCACAGTGATTTGGGTCGTGCAATTTTCTATTTCAATGATTGCTCTTTTTCTTGCATTAGTGCATTATGGCTTCTGCTAAGACAAAACCAAGACAGAATACAGAACATGCCCTGCGGCAGGATGTGGTGGAAACAGGGGATTATTTGTTGGACAGCTTTAGATTCCTCATTATCGTCGCCATCAGGGACCTGACTATAAATCACATCCTTTCCTTTTCAATGATTTTGTATCACGTGATCTGTCAGTACCCAGACGTTCAAAATAAGCAAACTGAAGAATGAACGTTAAGTGCAGCACTTGTGCTTGGAGGATTTTGGATAAAGTCAATTTGACCATAAGAATTAAAAAGAGAATCAAAGATTTGAATCTCTCAGGAAGGGAGAGTATCTTAGCTCATCATGCTTCTGCAGCCCTCTGTAAAATTATTTAATTAATTTACTTCCCCTGTTCTTTTTCCAAAAATCCTTTAGCTGCGCTTAACTTCACCCCTTAATTAACTTCTGAAAAACATTGTAATTTTAAAATGCTTTAGAGCTCTCAGGTCTTCTTCGCCTAGTCTTTTAAATTTAAACAATCTCTCTTAAAAGATAATTGGCAGGTCATCTTCTTTGAACTATGCTCCTAAACTGTGGAATTCAATACCTAAAACTATAAGGAATATAGACTCAGTTGACACTTTTAAGCCAGGGTTAAAGCAAAGGAGAGGGCATACAAGGAAGCAAATATTAGTGGGAAGACAGAGGATTGGGAAGTTTTTAGAAGCTTACAAGAGGAAACTAAGAAGGTCATTAAGAGGGAAAAGGTTAACTATGAAAGGAAGCTAGCAAATAATATCAAAGAGGATACTAAAAGCTTTTTCAAGTATATAAAGAGTAAAAGAGGTGAGAGTAGATATAGGACCGATAGAAAATGATGCTGGAGAAATTGTAATGGGAGATAAGGAGATGGCGGAGGAACTGAACGAGTATTTTGCATCAGTCTTCACTGAGGAAGACATCAGCGGTATACCGGACACTCAAGGCTGGCAGGGAAGAGAAATGTGCGCAGTCACAATTACAACAGAGAAAGTACTCAGGAAGCTGAATAATCTAAAGGTTGATAAATCTCCTGGACCAGATGGAATGCACCTTCGTGTTCTGAAGAAAGTAGCTGTGGAAGCATTAGTGATGATCTTTCAAAAGTCGATAGATTCTGGCATGGTTCCGGAGGACTGGAAGATTGCAAATGTCACTCCGCTATTTAAGAAGGGGGCAAGGAAGCAAAAAGGAAATTATAGACCTGTTAGCTTGACATCGGTGGTTGGGAAGTTGCTGGAGTCGATTGTCAAGGATGAGGTTACAGAGTACCTGGAGGCATATGACGAGATAGGCAGAACTCAGCATGGATTCCTTAAAGGAAAATCATGCCTGACAAACCTATTACAATTTTTTGAGGAAATTACAAGTAGGCTAGACAAGGGAGATGCAGTGGATGTTGTATATTTGGATTTTCAGAAGGCCTTTGACAGGGTGCCACACATGAGGCTACTTAACAAGATAAGAGCCCATGGAATTACGGGAAAGTTACATACATGGATAGAGCGTTGGCTGATTGGCAGGAAACAGAGAGTGGAAATAAAGGGATCCTATTCTGGTTGGCTGCCGGTTACCAGTGGTGTTCCACAGGGGTCCGTATTGGGGCCGCTTCTTTTTACATTGTACATCAACGATTTGGATTATGGAATAGATGGCTTTGTGGCTAAGTTTGCTGATGATACGAAGATAAGTGGAGGGGCCGGTAGTGCTGAGGAAACAGAGTCTGCAGAGAGACTTGGATAGATTGGAAGAATGGGCAAAGAAGTGGCAAATGAAATACAATGTGTGGTTCTGCACTTTGGCAGAAGAAATAAATGGGAAGACTATTATTTAAATGGGGAGAGAAGTCAAAGTTCTGAGATGCAACAGGAGTCCTCATACAGGTGTTACGTACCCCGTAACTGGGTTGCCAAACCAGCAGAAATGGATCACTCAGTTGGAGTCTGGAGTACTAGAACTAAGAAAGTTTTATTAAAGAAACAAGCAACACATTAATCGAAAGGATAATAAATGCAACAGTTCAGCGATGATAAACGCACATGTGCACAGAATTAAGATAACAGCATCAATCAAGCTCTATCGTTGTCTAGGGGTAAATGACCAATTTCAAAATTACTCAAAGTTCAGTCCAGTTAGTAGTTCAGTTCGCAGTAATCATTGCCATGGCGGTGGACAACGTGGGGGAAGAGAGAGATAGAACAGGAACAACTGATCATTCAGAACGGCTTCACTCACAGACCAGCGGGATGGCTCACAAACAGCATTTGGGCGGGTCCTTGGTGATGTCACCTGAGGTCACCGACTGTGACCCCTCCTCCAGATGCGGTCGATCCTCTGCAGTGAACCCGGCACCCAGGCAAGGGCGGACACACACCGGGTTCCCGCTGATCGTACCTTTCCACCCTTGTCGTTGTCTGGTACTTCTCATCCACTAGTGAGAGGCGCACCGCTTCCAGGGTCTCGTTACCTCGGGTGGCGTGTGTGTCTGTCTTAGCGAACCTGTCCCTTTTTATCCCCCTGCTAGGGTATCGCCTGTCCATCACTTCAAACAGTTCAGGGTTCAAAGGGGGGAGCCGCTCCAGACAGCTCTCTCTCCCACATCCCTTCATTACACATCTCCAGACGCTGCTCCATTGTTCCTTATCTCTCCTTCCCCTGAGGGCAGGTGGCAGACCAACTGCTGATGCCACTGATGCTAGCCCAGGCCAGCAAACATCTTAATTTTATGTGTATTCTCGTAACACTTCCCCCCTTTAAGGATTTTTACCGGGAGGTAAAAATTACAAACATGACTACATTATCTGATACATACACAATATACATCTTTAACAGTTATTTAGCTAATACAGAGAATTTGAAGCTGTCAACACCTTGACAGACAGTCATCACATTTTCTGTTCCTTTTACACGTGTTATTAATAATCCCTTACACCAGGCTCCAACTCAGCAAACTTTATAGTGGCCAAAAACACTGATGAATTGCGACCAATGTAACCTCTCATTTGGTTTTGTCCCGGACCACAACAACAAGGGTCGTCCCATTCCGACTCAATTTTCTCTCGCAAGGGCTTAGTAGGAGGGGGACGGGTATTGACCGCAGAGTTATTGCAAAACTTCCTGCAGTACCCCACCATCTCCAAGAGCCTTCTGAGGGCCCTCTTGTCTGTCGGGGTTGGGAGGTCAGCGATAGCCTGCACTGTAGCTTGCATCACTGCCAGCTGCCCCTGTGTCACCACAATTCCCAGGTAAGTGACCTTCGTGTGGCCGAATTCATTTTTTTCAAGGTTCACTATCAAGCTGGCTTCAGACAGCCGTGTTAAATTGCCAATACACACCTCTGTGTTCATCAGCCCTTTAGTCACTGAATTACTCAAAAAATATGGGTGTTGTTTACTTGGCTGCCCTATTGTAACCACAATCACCCAACGTCCCAGTTCTTTGCATTTCCTCGGGACAATCAAACACATGGGTGCGAGTCGTTTAATTACTCCTTCGGGGATTAAGGGAGAGACCTTATCAGTAGACCTGGCCAAAACAATAGCCTTCTCCCATCTGACCGATCCCATCCTAATCTTTTCAAAATGGTTCTTTTCTCTTAACAGGGGGCCCCTAGCTTCATTGATTTCCACGCTAACACCGACTAGGTTTGTTAGCATATCAAAAGCCGGTGACCGTCTCAGTTCGCGTCGGTCATGATCAATAACATTCTTCCCCCTGGGCAGCCGGTAAATCTCTTTCATGATTCCACCAACTGTTTCCTCCAGCACCGCAAAATGTCCACCGGGGGGTACCTCGTGGGCCATGTTAAAAACCTCATCCCCATAACTCTTTTGCACCACCCCCCACTCCTCATCTGCGGATGCTGTACTTGATTTCCCTTTCTTCCTTAGCACTTCCTCATCCGCACAATAGCTTGTCAAGGCTGTGTCAGAGAGAGCGGTCTCGGCAAAAACCATCAGCCCCTCGTCTCGCTCCTGCGTCTGCACAAATTCTTTCCTGGCTACTGCTACGTCCGTCCTAGCTCCCTCACTACCTCTTATCTCACTACACCCTGTCTCATACAAGGTTGGCAGAAATGTTTCAGCCAAATTCACCATCGCGGGCGGGGCCTCCATGCTGGCAGGCTGACCCGTCAATCTCACGACTGGGAACACGATTCCTCCGGCGATGTCATTACCGAGCAAGACTTCCACGTCTTTCATCGGTAATTCGGACCTCACCCCGATCGTGACTAGTCCAGAGACCAGGTTGCTCTGTAAATGTATCTGGTGCAAAGGGACCGACTCTGTCCCTTCCCCAACACCTTTGACCTCTACCTCCCCAGTCTGGGTCTCTGAGCTAAACTCTAATACACTCTTCAGTATTAGTGACTGACACGCTCCCGTGTCTCTCCAGATCCGCACTGGAACTGGTTTTAACCCCTCCTTCACTGACACCAGTCCGGCCGAGATAAACCTCTCGCGCCCTTCCTGGACTTTTTCAGACCTGTCCTTCCCTAGCGGTTCGCTTAACAGCTCAATACAGCCATTCAAAATTTCCGCTTTTCCTTTCCTTGGGCCAAAGCACCTGGACGCAAAGTGTCCGACTTTCCCACAATTATAACAGACGACCCCAGGAGACTTCCTACCAGACTGCTCCCGGTCTACCTTATCCTTTCCACTAGTCCCCGGCTTACTTTCTGACTTTTCCGGCGGACTCTCCCCGCCGTCCTGACTACCCTTCTGGTAGCCTTTACTCGGGGCAAACTTCATTTTATGCGTCAACGCATACTCATCCGCTAACTTAGCAGTTGCGGCTAACGTGGCTGCCTCTTTCTCATCGAGGTAGGGTCTCATACCCTCAGGGACACAACCTTTAAACTGCTCAATCAGAATCAGCTGCAGCAGTCTGTCATAATCCCCCTCTACCCCTTTCGAGGCGCACCAACGCTCACAATATGTTTGCATCTCACGAGCAAACTCCAAATACGTGCGGTCCCACCGCTTCCTCGCATTCCGGAACCTCTGCCGGTATGCCTCCGGGACCAACTCATAAATCCTGAGGATGGCCTCCTTCACCACCTCATACTTCTGGGCATCTTCCGCGGATAAAGCGGAGTAAGCTTGTTGGGCCTTCCCTTTCAGTACACTCTGAAGTAAAACAACCCACTTATCCCTCGGCCAGTCCTGACTTATAGCCACCTTTTCGAAGTGGAGAAAGTACCGATCCACATCGGTATCGTCAAATGGGGGAACCAGCCTAACCTCCTGGGTCGCCCGGAACCCTCCACCTTGGTTCGGCACGAGCCCCTGCTCGGCCCTTATCTTTAACTTCTCCAGCTCAAATTCCCTTTCCCTCTGTTTCTCCTCTCTCTCCAACTGTCTGTCCCTCTCTCTCTCTTCTCTCTCCAACTGTCTTTCTCTCTCTTGCCTTTCTACCTTTCTCTCTCTCTCGCCTTTCTAACTCTCTCTCTTTCTCCCGCCTTTCTAACTCTCTCTCTTTCTCCCGCCTTTCTAACTCTCTCTCTTTCTCCTGCCTTTCTAACTCTCTCTCTTTCTCCTGCCTTTCTAACTGCCGTACCCGGAACTCGTGCTCGAGTCTCAGTTTTTCAAGCTGTACCTGTACCGCGTCTCCAGCAGGTTTTTCAATAGACACCTCCCCCAGCTCACCTTGGGGAAACACACCTTTAGATACATAGTGCTCTACAATAGCTCTGTGTATCTCCTCTCTCCTCATTGTCGACTTCACCTTAGCAAGATTCACCCGTTTGGCCACAGCTATCAATTCCGATTTCCTGGCATCCTCTAATGCCTCCAAGGTCGGCGCCTTTATAAATTCCTCAACCTCCATTTCTGCTGTTTGTCTTTTCTTTCTTTCGGGAATTTTAACCCAATCAATTTACTCCGTCCCAAATTTAGCGTTCAAAATCCCGGACGAGCCCCCACTTATGTTACGTACCCCGTAACTGGGTTGCCAAACCAGCAGAAATGGATCACTCAGTTGGAGTCTGGAGTACTAGAACTAAGAAAGTTTTATTAAAGAAACAAGCAACACATTAATCGAAAGGATAATAAATGCGACAGTTCAGCGATGATAAACGCACATGTGCACAGAATTAAGATAACAGCATCAATCAAGCTCTATCGTTGTCTAGGGGTAAATGACCAATTTCAAAATTACTCAAAGTTCAGTCCAGTTAGTAGTTCAGTTCGCAGTAATCATTGCCATGGCGGTGGACAACGTGGGGGAAGAGAGAGATAGAATAGGAACAACTGATCATTCAGAACGGCTTCACTCACAGACCAGCGGGATGGCTCACAAACAGCATTTGGGCGGGTCCTTGGTGATGTCACCTGAGGTCACCGACTGTGACCCCTCCTCCAGATGCGGTCGATCCTCTGCAGTGAACCCGGCACCCAGGCAAGGGCGGACACACACCGGGTTCCCGCTGATCGTACCTTTCCACCCTTGTCGTTGTCTGGTACTTCTCATCCACTCGTGAGAGGCGCACCGCTTCCAGGGTCTCGTTACCTCGGGTGGCGTGTGTGTCTGTCTTAGCGAACCTGTCCCTTTTTATCCCCCTGCTGGGGTATCGCCTGTCCATCACTTCAAACAGTTCAGGGTTCAAAGGGGGGAACCGCTCCAGACAGCTCTCTCTCCCACATCCCTTCATTACACATCTCCAGACGCTGCTCCATTGTTCCTTATCTCTCCTTCCCCTGAGGGCAGGTGGCAGACCAACTGCTGATGCCACTGATGCTAGCCCAGGCCAGCAAACATCTTAATTTTATGTGTATTCTCGTAACACAGGATACCCTTAAGGTTAACCTCCAGGTTGAGTCGGTGGTGAAGAAGGCGAATGCAATGTTGGCATTCATTTCTAGAGGAATAGAGTATAGGAGCAGGGATGTGATGTTGAGGCTCTATAAGGCGCTGGTAAGACCTCACTTGGAGTACTGTGGGCAGTTCTGGTGTCCTTATTTAAGAAAGGATGTGCTGACGTTGGAGAGGGTACAGAGAAGATTCACTAGAATGATTCTGGGAATGAGAGGGTTAACGTATGAGCAACGTTTGTCCGCTCTTGGACTGTATTCCTTGGAGTTTAGAAGGATGTGGGGAGACCTCATAGAAACATTTCGAATGTTGAAAGGCATGGACATGGTGGATGTGGCAAAGTTGTTTCCCATGATGGGGGAGTCTAGTATGAGAGGGCATGACTTAAGGATTGAAGGGTGCCCATTCAGAACAGAGATGCAAAGAAATTTTTTTAGACAGAGGGTGGTGAACCTACGGAATTTGTGGCCACGGGCGGCAGTGGAGGCCAAGTCATTGGGTGTATTTAAGGCAGAGGTTGATAGGGATCTGAGTGGCCAGGGCATCAATGGTTATGGTGAGAAGGCAGGGGAGTGGGACTAAATGGGAGAATGAATCAGCTCATGATAAAATGGCGGAGCAGACTCGATGTGCCGAATGGCCTACTTCTGCTCCTATGTTTTATGGTCTTATGGTCTTTTAAACACCAACTCAAAACTTATTTATTTAAACTTGTTTTAACTAATGTATTTTTTGACTTTTTTTTCAAGTTTAAGTTTTATCTCATTGTAAAGCACTTTGAGCTACATTGTTTGAATGAAAAGTGCTCTATAAATAAGTTATTATTCCCAATCATGAGAACCAGCTGATCTTCCTTCCGGTGTCTTTGTTAGCCACCTTAAATCCATAACCTCTGGATAGTTATTTCCTTGCCAATAGATTATAGAATGTCAAAAAAAAGTTTGAAATTCTATCAAAAGGGGGCAGTAGTGAGTACAAGGGTTTTGGCCTAAAACGTCAAGGATCATTTCTATAGATGCTGTCTGATCTGCTGAGTTCCTCCAGCTGTTTAATGCTTTGGATTTCCAACATCTGTTGAATTTCTCATGTTCGTACTTATTTCTGTGTTCTGAAGTTATTTTGTATTTCCGGTCTTTCCACAACATTTGCCAGATAATCTTGTTCAGTGGAAATAGATATGTAGTTTCTTAAAAGTTTCTCGAAATGAAGGGTGAAACTACAGGCAACCGTTACCTTTTCCACTGATAAGCGTGCATATGAATCTCCATACTGTGTTGTCACAAAATTAAATCAATTCCTTGCGTACACTTTAACTGGAATAGTTTGTTTGTGAAGAAATTCATTACTAACAACAGTGTAAGTAGAGTGAAAGGAACTGATGCCAGCAACATTAACCCTGTTTACCCCACATCTGACATTTATATATTTATTTATTGAAATACAGCGCAGAATAAGCCCTTCTGGGCATTCAGGCCATGTCACTCAGCAAGCCCTGATTTAATGGAATTCTAACATTTTAACTGTCATTCATTCTTTGGGGCACTCCTCTGTTTTCATGGCTGTTTGCGAAGAAAAAGAATTTCAGGATGTATATTATATACATTTCTCTGACATTAAATGTACCTATTGAACCCTAATCATGGGATAAATTACAATGACCAACTAATCCACCAACTGGTCTGTCTTTGGACTGTGGGAGGAAACTGGAGCAACCACAGGAATCCCACATAGTCACTGGGAAATTGTGCAAACTCTTCACAGGCAGCAGTGGGAATTGAACTCAGGTTGCCTGTACTGTAAAGCATTGTGCTAACCATTATGCCATAGACAGGTTAATGTGGGCAGGGATGCCTACTACACATTGGTTATTTTGTTCTTTATTTTTCAGGTTCTGGAGCTATTGTAGCTGTTATTGTAATTGGAATAATTATCATATTCACCCTGGTCCTGTTCCTTTTGAAACACTACAACAGGTAAGAAAGAAAAATGAAGAATTATTATTTATAATATTGATTGAGCCATTAATTTATTCATGAACAAATTGTCTTTTATGCCAACCTGTTACACATGCAAACTAAATTATCCATTTATGTACACCTATGTGTAAAACATCTGTCCTTTATTCCCCAAACAATTTAACTAATTACTGGCTTTTAACATGAAAATACCAAACAACCAATGGCTTTGTTCTGAAAAATAATGCCCACAATTTGGACCAAAGAATTTATTGAAAACATTTTGTTAGAACTGCTTTAAATCAGGTGTTTCCGACCTGGGATACAAGCTTAATGGTCTTGGTCGCTGGCATAAAAAAGTTTGGGAACCCCTGCTTTAAATAAACTGAGTGGGCACCTTATTAGTTACATCTGTACGCCTGCTGGCCAATGCAAATATCTAATTAGCCAATCATGTGACGGCAACTCAATCAATTGCTCTGGTCAAGAAGTTCAGTTGTTGTCGACACTAAACATCAGAATGGGGAAGAAATGTGACCCAATTGACTTCAACTGGGAAATGATTGTTGGTGCCAGATAGGTTGGTTTGAGTATCTCAGAAACTTCAGATCCCCTTAGATTTTCATACAGGGGAAGGGGAGGTAGGGAGTGGGGGGAGGGAACGTCAACTTAGACCATGAGAGGCCTGCGTCGGGCATTTTCATGCCTTACAAGGTGCAGATTGGAAGTCTATGTGGGGCGCCACTCCTCACACAGACACTAGGGCAATGTGTGATTAAGTGTCTTGCTCAAGGGCACAAACACACTGCCACAGCTGAGGTTCAAACTAGCGACCTTGAGATAAATAGACGAACGCCTTAACCACTTGGCCACGTGCCCAACACAACATACATATCAGTCTCTAAAGCAGGAGTTCCAACCTTTTTGATGCCATTGACCCCTATTATTAACTGAGGGGGCCGTGGATCCCTGGTTTGGAAGCCCCCGCTCTAGAGTTTATTGAGAATAGTGCAAAAACACAAAGAACATCCAGTGAGCGGCAGTTCTGTCGGTGAAAACGACTTGCTAATGGGCGAGGTCAGAGGAGAATGGCCAGTCTGGTTCAAGCTGACAGGAAGGCGACCGTAACTCAAATAGCCACGTGCTACAACAGTGGTTTGCACAAGAGCATCTCTGAATGTACAGCACGTTGAACGTTAGATTAGATGGGCTACAGCTGTAGAAGACCGTGAACATACTTTTCGTGACCACCTTTTTAAATGCAGGAGGGACGTAATAAAGTGGGCGCTGAGTGTCTATCAAAAATTAACATAAAACTGTGCCGAAACTAATAAACAAACCTCCCAGCTAAAATGGTTGTGTGAAATATTTCCACAAGGGAAAACCGTAGCTTCAATGGGATGAATAGCTCCTGTGAATCTATGATTAATTATTTTGTTCTTCCCTTGAGGAACACAAAATTTCGGAACAAAATAAATTATACAAAGTCGAAGGGAATCACTAATTGTTACATATCAAATTAACCATATTGTAAGTACCTGCAAGAGGATTTCCACGGTCAGGCTCCCTGAGGGCGTTCAGCTTCATCTCTAACGTTGCAAAATTTGATCCCACTTTGTTCTCTGGTGGTCCATATCCTGTTGATATACTATGGACGAGTGAGGCAAATTGTAAAAGTGAACTTAGATGTTACACTGTCTCCCTGAGGTGTTGTACATTCCAACATACACTACAAAGGCTCAGGGCACGAGACCAACCACGGAAAAAAAATGATGGGCCAGAACTGCATGCTGGGATTAGATAGCGTTTGAGGATCAGAACCACTTTTTAAGGCATCCGTTAGTCTTGCGAGACCATGGATTTGCGCCTGGAAAGTCTTCACTCTCCAGGGCGCAGGCCTGGGCAAGGTTGTATGGAAGACCAGTAGTTGCCCATGCTGCAAGTCTCCCCTCTCCAGGACACCAGTGTTGTCCAAGGGAAGGGCATTAGGACCCATACAGCTTGGCACCAGTGTCGTCGCAGAGCAATGTGTGGTTAAGTGCCTTGCTCAAGGACACAGCACATTGCCTCGGCTGGGGCTTAAACTCATGACCTTCAGGTCGCTAGTCCAATGCCTTAACCACTTGACCACGTGCCCACACATCAGTACCACACAATGTGATTAAAGCTATGGGAGTGGAGTGGGAATAAACAGAGAGACAGAAAAAATGTTATTATTATACTTTTTATATTTAATAATATAAAGTACTATTAAATAAACAAAATCAACATGTTGGCATCTCTGTTTGTGGAGGTTAATATATCTTAGATTTAATTTAGGCTGTTTTTGCAGGGGTAGAAACAATGTACTATAATTGTTCTTTGCAATTTTACAATCAGAAAATAGTTAAAAGTTTTTATGTCAAATTTATACCAAACTCACACTAATAATGAATGATATTTCCACAGACAAAATAGGTTGAAAAGAGATTTGGCACCAAAATCATCAAGGAATCCCTCATCCCCACCTCTATCTACAAACGTTAGCAGTAGACCAACATCACTGGTTTCTGTTTCATCGAATATCCCACTGGAAAGAAAACATTAACAGGACTCGAATGACGCCTGGGCAGAAATGTACTTTTACAGACTTGGAACATCGGACCACAGATTTCTGGGAGAAACGTACTGCTTTTACTGCTGACATGATGCACTATCCGGGAAATTCTCACCGCTGAGTTCACAACTCCTGTTACTGCACATCACTTTCCCAGATAGCAGACGTTTCAAAGAAAATTACGTTGATTTTCTTTTTGACTGATGCTTGGGATCACAAACTTCCTCAAGAAAACTGTGTTCAAAAGGCTTAAAGTTTTTTCTATTTTAAGTAGAGAAAAATATAGATAGTCCTTACAGACTTTGAATGCAGTATGAAAATTCAACTTTAATAAATGCCATTTATGGACCTCTGGAACACATCCATTTTTGAACTTTTATTATAGTTTTCAATACTGTCTCTGAAAACTCCAGTGGTCTTGTGTATGCTCTGTTGCTTGGTAAATTATTCCAAATATGAAGTAGTTCTTCACAGAAATGCATGAATGGTCTCATCAGCATTGAAAAGCTTGAAAGGAAACCTCAGAAAATTAGTAATTGGTTTCTTATTGTCACATGTAGCAAGATGCAGGAAAGAACTTGGTTTTGTGTGCCATCTGGATGGATCATTCCAAAATATAAATAATGTACATCATGCTTGTACAAAGGGAAAAGATGAGTGCAGATTGTAGGGTGGTGGACATATTAGTTCTAAACTATTCTATAGCTGCAAGTTCATTAACTCACGACACCTGCACATGGAAAGTGACATATAAATTTAATAGTAACAGATGAGCTGTTACTGCCAGGCTCCATTTTAATGTTGCCTCTCTCAGCTTAGTTTCATTACTTTGTGTCTGTGATTTTGTTTGATTATGTGCAATACTTCACATTTATCAGTGTTAAATTTTTCTTGCTGCTTTTCCCTTCATATAATCATTGATAAAATTTTAAGTTTTTGTTGTCATCAAATGTATCAGAATTATAGTTGTTTATGGCAGTTGGATTATCTAACTAATTGGAACACTAAATCTTGGAGAATGCTAATTGACGTTTCTTCTGTCGTGGTTTTCTAATTCCCCTTATCCATGTTTTGAAGTGAATTCTCATTCTATCTGCAAATGTACATCTTTAGAGTTTAATTAGAACCTATTTTTATCCAGGTTTTATGGAGACTGGATAAATTTGGGCTGTGTTTTCTGGAATGAAGGAGGCCCGAGAGGAAATCTGATAGAGGTTTGTAGGATTATGAGAATAGATAGCCTGTATCTTTTTCTCTCAGGGTCGAAATGTCTAATACCGCAGGGCAGGTATTTAAGTTGAGAGGGAGTAAATCTCATTGAGGTGTGCAGGGCAAGTTTTATACACAGGATGGTGGGTGTCTGGAAATACACTGCCTGGGGTGGTGGTGGAGGCAAATAAGGGAGGCATCAAGCAGCCTCTTAGAAAGGCTCATGAATGTACAGGAATGGAAGGCTATGGATAGAGGGGATTAGTTTAGTTGGGCATTTGATTACTAATGTGTTTAGTTCAGCACAAGATTGTAGGCCGAAGGGCCTGTTCCTGTGCTGTACTCTCCTATGTTCTACTAAGCGAAGCTATATCAAGAGATTTCCAACAGCTACACTACTTGATATGAAAAGTCCTCAAAGAGATCTTTCCTTTTTAAGTCCATACTAGTTGTATCCTGTTACTACCTAAGAGTGAGTTACTGCCCGTTATGCTGCTGGTGTGTAGGGCAGCAATGAAGGTCCTCCACACCTGTGTGTCCATGCGTTCGCACAGAGACATTGAAGGAGTCCTTATTGCTGTTTCTGTAACAAGATTTTTTTTCTTGAACCAGTCAAGATTGTTAGCCCTGAGATGAACCCCTGACCCTGGAGGACTGGTGGACCACTCTTAGTCTGGCCTCTGTCCTTTGACCTGCTCGGCATGGGTGACCCTACCAAGAGCCAAAGCACAAATCCCTGACTCCAGCCAACATAGCTCTCTGGGTCAGTTAGGCATGCACGAAGCCTCCAAACCCTACGACAAAGTTTTGGTCCTCTTGGAGGATCTAAGGGCTATGTTTCCATCTTAAACCTTGAAAAAGTGCATTATTTTACCAACATTACGCTAATGACCCCAGGAGGCCCATTCCTGTCTTGCTCTATGTTCTAGATTTAATATTCTGATTCACTTTCATTAAGAATTTGTGACTTGCAAACAAGAACTGTAAACAGTCCTGCTACAGTCCTGTCAAATCATTTAATTTGATAAAAACTCGGGTTGAAAACATTTGCTTCACAAACTGACTGCTTTGCTGGAAAGGCTATAATATGGAATCAACATCTTGTCAAAGCAATCACGTTTTTTTACGTCCTAGTTTCAATCTTTAAACGTTGGGGCCAATTTATATCTGCAGGTGATTAATTTTTCCTTCTTGGCCGGCTGTTTCTAAGACTACGTGGTATCTGTGGACAACGAAAGAGTTTAGTGGAGAACACACAGCCAAAGGAAATGAAAGCAGTCACTCTGACGACATACTAGTATACTAGAGAAGGCTGCTCTGAATTGAATATTTGTATTTATTTATTTTTTTCATGTAAATTCATATGTAAAGTTAGAATATAGTGATGACTAATATGATTGATTATAAAATTTTCCTGATTTTTATTTTTTTATTTGACATCAGAAAAAGCATTCAATATTAACAGGGTCTTCCGCATGGAGGGAGAAGAAGCCTGAAATGTCAGGATTAGCCTGAGGCCTGTTCACACAGAATACAGACAGCCCTGTTCAAACTAAATTGGTTCTTGGCTGAAGAGAGAACCTCAGGAAGAAATAGCAGTGAAATAATTAACTTAAATTCACCTCTCATTTTCTGATAAGATGTAACACTCAATTGTTATTACAAACATGATCTTAAAAACTTTGGAGTTTAACACGAAGTTGTGAAGGGAATATTCATTGTTTACATTTAAAATACTACATTGAAAGATCAAGTTACATCATTTTAGCAGTAATATTATTGTACAGATTTAATTGTTGATAGACTGCTGAATCTGAATGTCAGATATGTAATGTGCCTTTTATGCTGTTCACAATAAACTTTTTTAAAACTTCCTTTATTCATAAATTAGTTGATACTGTTTATATCATTTTCATTTACTGCCTGTTACGCCACTGGTGCTTGGGGCAGCAATAAAGGTCCTCCATCTCTGGTGGTGTTCAAGGCTTTCTTCATCCCGTCAAAAGCTCAGATTTCATTACTGTCAGTCATGCAAGTCTCGGGTGGAGACTCAGGAATGCAGTCACAATTCAGAGCTGAACTGGACCCTGAACTCTGGCCCTGAGCTGAACCCCCAAGCCTGTAGGACCGGTGGACCACTCTTAGTCTGGCCTCTACCCTTTGACCTGTTTGGCATGAGTGACCCTACCAAGAGCCAAAGCATAAAGCCCTGACTCCAGCCAACATAGTTCTCCTGGCCATGGAATCACACAAGCCTCCAAACCAAGGCAAGATTGTGGTCCTCTGGGAGGGTTAGTGAAGTTCGATGTTAGAACATAGAGTACAGACCAGTACAGCATGGCACAAACCCAAAAGACTACGAAGTTGTGCTGAACTGTTAGCCTACTCCAAGATGAATCTAACCCTTTCCTCCCACAGAGCCCCCCATTTTTCATTCATTCAACTGTCTAAGAGTCTCTTAAAATATCCATAATGTATCTGCCTTTATCACCATCTCCAGCAGTGTGTCCCATACAGTTAACATTCTAAACAACAACCTCTCTCTGGTAGAGTCCTCCAATCTCCTTAAAATAATATCCACCCATGATCAGGTTGCCTACCTCATTCCCAATCAACAGCTGGCTGTCCACTCTACCTGTGCCTCTTATCATCATGTATAGCTCTACCAAGTCACATCTCATCCTCCTTCACTCCAAAGAGAAAAGCACTACTTCACTGAACCTTCCCTCATAAGAGATGTTCTCTAATCTAGGTAGCTTCCTATAGCGAGGTGACCAGAAGTGAACACACTACTCCTGCTGTTTTATAGACCTGCAACATTACAGTTCTTGGGCTCAATCCCCTGACTAATAAGGGTCAACGCACCATAGCTTCTATTAACCTTGTTAATCACCCTGTTGTACAGTAACTTTGAGGGGCCCATGGACTTGGATATCAACATCTCTCTGTTCCCCCACACTGCTAAGAATCCTGCAACTAACACTACCCTGCCATCAAGTTCAACTTTTCTGGGCTGAACTCCATCTTCTTCTTCTCAACTGAGCTCTGCATCCTCAATGTCCCTTTGTAACCTATGACAACCTTCAACACTGTCCATAACATCTCTGCAGAACACCACCTAGTTACGCACCTTCAGGCAGAATACACTCCATCTAATACCACCCCCTGCCTTCTAAAGGCAAGCCAATTCTGAATCCACACAGCCAAGTCTCCCTGGATCCCGTGTCTCCTGACTTTCTGAATGAGCCTGCCATGAGAAACCTTGTCATATGCCCTACTCAAATCCTTACACACCACATTCGCTGTTCTATCTTCATCAATTTGTTTTGTCACTTCATCAAAGAAGTCCATCAGATTCGTAATGCACTGACCTGTCCCTCATAAAGCCATAATGTCTATCACTAATTAGACTATATATCTCCAAATGCTTGTAAATTCTGTCTCTAAGAATACTCTCCAATAGTTTGATCACCATTGATGCAAGACTCGCTTGTCTATCATACTCAAGATTATCCCTGTTACCTTTCTTGAACAAAGGAATAATATTTGCTACCCTCCACTCTTCTATTACTATTCCCGTGGCCAATGAAGCTACATATCATTGCCAATGCTGCAGCAATCTCTTCCCTCAGTTCCCATAATAACCTGGAGTATATCCCATCTGGCCACAACAACATACCTATCCTAATGTTTTTCAAAAGTTCCAACGCTGTCTCTTTTGTAACCTCAACATATTCCAGTATATTAGCTTGTTCGATGCTGACCTTGCATTCATCAGGATCCCTTTCACTGGTGAATACTGAAGCAAAGTATTCATTAACAGCCTCCCCTGTTGCCTTGAATGCCAGGCATATCTTCTATCCCTAAGTAATCCTATCCTCCCTCTAGTCATTCTTCTGTTCTTCCCGTATGTGTAGAATGCCTTGGGTTTTTCCCTAATCCTACTCATCAAGGACTTCTCATGCCCCCTCTAGCTCTCTTAATTCCCTTTTTAACTCCTTCCTAGCTGTTTTATAACTCTCAAGAACCCTGTCTGATCTTTGCTTCCTAAACATTAAGATTGCTTCCTTCATCTTCTTGACAAATGTTCCATCTCTCTTGTCAACTATGGTTCCTTCACTTCTTTTCCCTGCCTCAATGCGACAAATCTATCCAGAACTCCACAGAAGTGCTCACTAAACAACCTCCACATTTCCATTGTGTGTTTCCGTGAATACATCTGTTCCCAATTTATGCTCCCAAGTTCCTGCCTAAAAGCATTATAACTAGTCTTGCCCCAGTTTAATACTTTCTCATGTTGTCTGTCCCCATCCCTGTACAAGGCAATGGTAAAAGTCAAGGAGTTGTGGTCACAGTCTCCGAAATGCTCACCCAGCGAGAGACCTGTCACCTGATCAGGTTCATTGCTTGTTCTAGATCCAGTATGGCCACTTCTCTAGTCAGCTTGCCACATATTGTATCAGGAATCCTTCCTGGTTGTACCTAACAAATTCTACCCCCATCCCATCTAAACTTCTTGCACTAAGAAAATGCCAATCAATAGTAGACAAGTGGAAGTCACCCATGACAACAACAATGTTAGTTTTGCGCCTTTACAAAATCTATCAATCTGCTCCTCAGTATAACTGTTATGATAGTTGGGGGGGGGGGTGGGTGCTATAGAATCCTCCCAGTCGAGAGATTGCTCCCTCCCTGTTTCTGACTTCCACCTGCACTGACTCCACAACATTCTCCTTGCTGCAGCTGTGATACTATCCAGGATCAGCAATGCCTCTCTCCTCCCTCTCTGTATCTTTTGAAGCATCTAAACCCCAGAGCACCAGCTGCCATTCCTGCCCTTGGAACTGCCAAGTCTTCCTAATGGCCACAGCAACGTATTTACTTGTTATTCATGGGCTGTGGTTTTGTAGGTAGCAGACAAGCGATGGAATTTGCCACTCATAATGAAGAAAGCTAGCCATATTGAATTAGCAATCTCTATGGTATAGACTTTGTCTTTTTTTTTTATTTTTCTCGTTGTCACATGCCAGTCTGTTAGGAAGCCTTGCATCCAGCAGAGGTGCAACAAGCAATCATAGGAGGTAAATCAGAAAAGCTAACTGTACCAGTTTGAATCAATACTATAAATACAATATTGCCATGGGTGGTCCCAAGCCCAGCTGGGAAAGGAGGAGGATTGGGCTTGAGGCTGACAACCCCATCACGTGAAAACCCAGAGTTACAGAAATGCCAACAGAAGCTCCACAGAACTTACCCCTGGGAGAGGGAGGATCTTCACCTGGAAGACGTGTGAAGTCGTGTGGTGAAAGTGGAAGCCACAGGGCCGATCAACCTTCAGCCCAGTACAGAGGCTCTGATGAGTTTCAGTCGGTGGCCTATGCCCCAGTAGGGGTATTGACTAAGAGGAGAAAAATGATACTTAAATATATTACACTGCATGAAATAGTGATGGAGATGGATTAAGTATTGTCTTTAAAAATGAATGCTGTGCCAGTTGTGTGCAAGGACCTCAGGCAGCCTTGTGTGAGGGCAATGATTGTAAATTAAAACATTCTGTAAGCTGCCTTTTCTCACTAAATTGCTTTCTTTTTCTTCCTGAAACTTCTGTGAGCACAATTTCAAGTTCAAGTTTAATTGTGATTTAACCATACATTTAATTACAGCCAAATGAAACAGTGTTACTCCGGGGCCAAGGTACCAAACACAATACCAACTGTCATTCACAGCACAATGCACACAGTAGCACATATATGGTAGCAGTAAAACACAGTCACACGCAAAGGAAAGATCATCCAGGTCCCTAAGTCCATGAATGTTGAAGCAGTCTGCATTTGAACACAATACACCTTGTCTTCTGCCAAGCAAACATTGGAGGGCAGCACTGCATCCTGGACTCTGCTCCACACCCCGCTCCAGTGGAGTGCACCGACTCTGATGCCTCTCTCTCGGCGACACCATGGTTTGAGGCCTCGTCCTCACCATGACCAAGGCACGCAACTCCCGTGCCATTCGCCCATAAAACAGTGCATCAGACCCGCAGCATGCCACATTACCAATGTCCAACAGGGTCTTGTGCTCACAAGAAAAGTGACTAAGACAATCACTCACTGTTAGGCTGCACACCGCCTTCGTGCACCAAGTCCGAGGCCTCTCTGACGCAGGCAGCAGCACAATCTGCACCAAGTCCACATCCTTCAGTTTCTCTGCCAATGAGTGACTCAGTGATGGGGTGGACCTGTAGTGCTCCAAGTTCTTAACATCTAGCAGGGTCTTGCAATTGTAACAAATATGTTTGAAAAGGACAATAACACCTTCGGTTGGCTCCTTAGAAGCCACTGCGTCTGACTGAGTGACTATCTTACTGGAAACCATACAGTTTACATCAACGGAATCAAGCTTCATAAAATTGTCAGTAAGGACTGGTTTGAATGCCCTCCCCCTACGGAACAGTGATAAAAATATCTTTTTTTTCTTCTTACTGGACAAAAATTTGGAGAGATTTCCAATCCTCATTCACACAGCATGTAAAGCATTTTGCAAAGGAATGGAATTTCAAGCTTGATTGTTGTTTGGTGACCAGGCCGGCTGGGAAAAATACATAAACTGAAAATGTCGGAAATCCTGAACAGGTCAAGCATGAATCTGTGGAAAGAGATAACAAAGTTAAAATTTGTGGTTGAAGACATTATCATCTGAAAAGTTAAGATAGTTCCTCTTTCTGCATACATTATCTGATCTTCCAGCATTTTTTTTTACGCTTTAGATTCCAGCATCTGTAGTCTCACATCACATTTCTAGAATCAACAGCTTTAGTCATTTCACTTTTTGTTAACATTTAGTATAATTTTCTCAAGTTTTTCTCAGTTGTGACATTACCCCACAATTTGCTCCCATACATAACAGAAATGGGATCACTAATGCTCCCAACTTAAAAAGAGAGCTGATCTCAGAATCAGGTTTAATATCACCAGCACATGTTGTTATTTGTTGAAATTGGTTGTTATGCAGCAGCAGAATATTGCAATAAAATCTGTAAAGGTCGGTAAGAAGTAGTAAGCACATCAACATGAAACGTTGCCGTAGAAATGCCCAGCCATCAAAGATCCTCACCACCCAGGCCATGCTCTTTTCTCACTGCTGCCATCAGGTAGAAGGTGCAAGAGCCTCAGGACTCACAGCTCCAGGTTCAAGAACAGTTACAACCCCTCAACCATCAGGCTTTGAACAAAAGGGGATAACTGTCACTCATTCTATTTCTGATGTTCCCACAACCTATTGTCTCACTTTCAGGACTCTTTATCTTGTTTTTCAATACTAGCGTTATTTATTGCTGATAATTTATATTTGCATTTGCACAGTCTGTTGTTCATTGATCCTGTTTACATTTACTGTTCTATAGATTCAGTAAGTATGCCCTCAGGAAAAAGAATCTCAGGGTTGTATGTGGTAACATATATGTACTCTGATAATAAATTTTGCTTTGAACTTTGATATATATTGAACTGTTTATACGAGGGGTGATTGATAAGTTCGTGGCCCAAGGTAGAAGTTGTCAATTTTAGAAAACCTAGCACATTTATTTTTCAACGTTGTCCCTTCCTACATTGACACACACAGTCCAACGGTTGTGGAGCATATATATCCCTTCTTTGTAGAAGTCGACGTCTTGGACCTCCAGAAATTGGTCCACAGCAGGGTTGATTGATAAGTTTGTGGCCTAAGGTAGAAGGAGATGTGTTATACAGCTCTTGTTACATGCACGTGCAGTTCAACTCTTTGCGTGATTATGCAGAAAGTTTGAAGTTAATAGCTCATCTCCTTCTACATTAGGCCACAAAATTATCAATCACCCCTGCTGTGGACCACTCTCTGGAGGTCCAAGACGCCGACTTTTACAAAGAAGGGATCCGTATGCTCCACGACTAAGTGTGTAAATGTAGGAGGGGACTATGTTGAAAAATAAATGTGCTAGGTTTTCTAAAATTGACTCCTACTACCTTAAGCCACGAACTTATCAATCACCCCTCGAATATATGTGTAAAAAGAGGGGAAAAAAGTGGTGAGGGAGTGTTCACGGGTTCAATATCCATTCCGAAGTCTAATGGCAGAGAGGAGGAAGCTGTTCCTGAATCTCTGTTAAAGAATTAGTAGGCAATCGAGCAGAACAGAATTGCGGATATGTAAATATTCTGAAGTTCTAAGGATGGTGAGATGCATTCAAATAATGCCTAGGGCCTTGTCTTCAAAGCTGGAAGTTCTCGTTACTATTCCCTTAACCACCCAGTCATGATTAACTATGAGAAAAATGTATCCATCACAATACCATTTATCCAAAGAGCTCCCAGCTCTAATGCTAACTCCGCACTGCCTGTGATATTCCAGTGGTCAGTTCTTAATAATTTATGGTATGAATCATAAGCTGGAGAGTCAATACAGCTCTATTGACTTAAACCACACAATAAATAAAATCATGCAAACTAAATTAATTCATACATTTATTATGAGAGTTGGTTCAAACACCTAGAACTTTGTTAATGCCAGTAAAGACTCGATCGATAGTTGCAATGGGGCGGGCATAAACATTTTGTTCCTGGGCTGCTGTAATGAAGGTGAGGCTGCTGGGACTGGAGGTTCATGGGACTATCCGGACAGGAAGGTGGCTGTTGAGTTATGGGGCTGTGATCAGCAGGAGGGGAATGTGATGGGTGGATCAGGAAGATCAAGTCAAATCAAGTCACTTTTATTGTCATTTCAACCATAATTGCTGGTACAGGACACAGTAAAAACGAGACAACGTTTTTCAGGACCATGGTGCTACATGAACAATACAAAAGCTACACTGAACTATGTAAAAAAACAACACAAAACTACAGTAGACTACAGACCTACCCAGGACTGCATAAAGTGCAGAAAACAGTGCAGGCATTACAATAAATAATAAACAAGACAATAGGCACAGTAGAGGGCAGTAGGTTGGTGTCAGTCCAGGCTCTGGGTATTGAGGAGTCTGATGACTTGGGGGAAGAAACTGTTACATAGTCTGGTCGTGAGAGCCCGAATACTTCGGTGCCTTTTGCCAGATGGCAGGAGGGGGAAGAGTTTGTATGAGGGCTGTGTGGGGTCCTTCATAATGCTGTTTGTTTTACGGATGCAGTGTGTGGTGTGAATGTCGCTAATGGCTGGAAGAGAGACCCTGATGATCTTCTCAGCTGACCTTACTATCCGCTGCAGGGTCTTGCGATCCGAGATGGTGCAATTTCCGAACCAGGCAGTGATGCAGCTGCTCAGGATGCTCTCAATACAACCTCTGTAGAACGTGGTGAGGATGGGGAATGGGAGATGGACTTTTCTCAGCCTTGGCAGAAAGTAGGGACGCTGCTGGGCCTTCTTTACTATGATGCTGGTGTTGAGGGATCAGGTAAGATTCTCCGCCAGGCGAACACCAAGAAATTTGGTGCTCTTAACGATCTCCACAGAGGAGTTGTCGATGTTCAGCGGCCAGTGGTCGTTCCGTGTCCTCCTGAGGTCAACAACCATCTCTTTTGTTTTGTTCACATTCAGAGACAGGTTGTTGGCTCTGCACCAGTCTGTTAGCCGCTGCACCTCCTCTCTGTATGCTGACTCATGATCTTGCTGATGAGACCCACCATGGTCGTGTCATCGGCGAACTTGATGATGTGGTTCGAGCTGTGTGTAGCAGCACAGTCATGGGTGAGCAGAGTGAACAGCAGTGGACTGAGCACACCGCCCTGGGGGGCCCCCGTGCTCAGTGTGACGGTGTTGGAGATGCTGCTTCCAATCCAGACTGACTGAGGTCTCCCAGATCATTGCTCAAGAACAGTGGATTTTATTTTTTAAATTTAGTTTTTATTCATTGTGACACAGAGCAGAATAAGCCTTTCTGGTTCTTTAAGCCACACCGGCCAGCAACCCCCAATTTAACCCTAGCCTATTCACAGAACAATTTACAATGATCAATTAACCTACTAACTGGACTGTGGGAGGAAACCAGAGCACCTGGAGGAAACCCACACGGTCTCGGGGAGAACATATTAAGTCCTTACAGGTGGCGGTGGTTCATGGTCAGAGACTGGTTATTACATGAGCGTCAGGATTTAAAAGGGGTCAGTGGTCTGGAGATGGTCAGGTATTGGGAATAAAGTAGGATTTTGGTGACCTAGGGTCCATGGGTGATTTGTTATGTTGTGTTGGGTTGTTTGGTTGGTTACATTGGGTCATGTCACATTGGATGATTGATGGATTATGGGGCCGGGGGGAGTGTTCGGGTAAGGTGACGTAAAATGAAGGTTAGATAAAGGAATGCAAGGTTGGCAAAGCAAGGGGAACGTGAATGTTGCTGTGGGTTTTAGTGAGAGGCCCATAGGAGCACTGGTCAGCAGCTAACTCAGAGCTGTCCTTTTGGTCATCCACAGATAAGGTACACTGAATGTCCACTTCTGTATGAGTGGCTGGAGCAGGGGTCCATAGACCCCTTGACTAATGGTCACCCCGACCATTAGTGGCATAAAAAGGTGAGGACCCCCTGGGCTAGAGGATGGCACAAGCAGAAATGGGACCTAACTATAAGTTTTATATTACCATATGTCACTACAGACATTTCAGGCTCCGCTATGCGTGAGGCCTCAAATTCACAGCGAACATTGGCACTCATAACACAGGTGCTGTGATGTTTATAGTATGCCACCACTTATTTTTCAAATAACTTGTACCTTATTCCACACAATAGAGCTTAAGGCAATTTTTCAGCCTCTGAAGTCTATTCTGTGCTGCCCCCCAGTGGGAATTGGCTGATCACAGTTCTGCACTGTGCAGAGCTGTGTGGCTTGGAAGCTGCAGTATTGAGTGCATTAAGCAAGACAGAAGTTTTATTTCTTCCAATGTATGATGTTGGCCCTGAACTACTAACTTGGTTTCTCCTTACACAGATTCTACCTGACCTGCTGATTAGTCCCACCATTCTTCTGTTTCATTTTATAGACTTAATTGTTTTGAGGCCTTCTATTTGACAAAATAAGCGGGTCACAGAAGCAAAAGAATGGAAGCGCTGCTTATCAGGGAGAATGTACCAGCAGGCCTTAAAGAGGATTTATTCAAGGAATCGACCGATGTGGCTTTGTAGGTAGAAGCATCACAGGAGATTGGAACATCAAGTCAGCAGTGCACAATGCTGTGGAAATAAGCGACTCTGCAGATTGTAACATCGAAACAGCAAGCTGTTGGTCTCTGTCTCGCTGAGGCAGGAATGATACCTCTCTCTCCCTCACTAGTGACAAAGAGAGCCTGTGGGATGTCAAGGTGATGGGATGAACAGTGGGTTTCTTTTTTGATGGACTCAAGATCATAGTCTCCTTGGGGGCTTTGTTGGTGGCTGGTGGTGAGGGCGGTGGTTGATGCTTTTGCTGAGGCAACTGGGGGAAGGAAGAGGGTTGATGCTTTGCTGATTCTTTTGCATGGGAGGGTGGGGGGGCTTTCGGGTTCTACATTCTCCTGCCATTCATTCTTTGGGGTTTCGTGGAGTAAGTATTTCAGGTTGTATACTGTATACATTCTCTGATATTCATGGATGTCTGTGAAGAGTAAAAATTTCAGGTTGTGTACTGTCTACATTCTCTGATATTAAATGAAACCATTGAACCACTGATAAAGCTGATTCTGATATGGGTCTCTATTGTGAACTGAGGGTGGGAAGGGGGCAGGGAAAAAGGAGTCATGATTGGGAAAAGAGGAAGGGAGAGGAGAGGGAATGGGAAGCACCAGAAAGACATTCTGTAAAGATTAATAAACCAATTGTTTGGAATCAAATGACCTTGCCTGGTGCATCAGGTCTGGGTGTGTGCAATTCCTCACCCCATCACTCCTTCTCTGCCATCTGTCCCACACCCCTCCTGCGGCGCTCCACCCTCGCCATTCCCAAAAGCCTTTGCTCCCGACAGGTTTACAAACTCGCTCCCCATTCCATGTTGAGAAATACAGAATGCACAAAAATCTTGGGCACCCCAGCTATATATATGCGCCTCAGACTTTTGCACAGCACTATATATGTTGCCATATATGACCTTGAGATTCATTTTTTTGCAGGAGTCGTATTTACGGGAAAATAAGGAAATACAAAAGAATTTATGAAAAATTATACATAAATAAAGACTAACAAACAACCAATGTGCAAAAGAGATAAAGAAGTTACTAGTCCTTAAAACATCTTTAGATTCCATTATCTGCAGTCTTTTGTTTGTCCATTATAATTCTATGTAGTTCAATCAATGGTGTTTAAAGTGATGGCAGAATTTTGAGCCTGTGCTCATGTCACAATCTCCCAACAACATTTAACAGAAGTAAAAATGCTGTGCTTGCAGTGTGGTGTCAAAACAGGTTGGCAGCAGTGACATTTAATTTCATTCCTTTGCATAGTCTTCGCATGGAGTTCTTTGAAGTCAGAACAAGACCCATATCCAGCTTTTTCAGCTCAATCTGTCACTCAGTGGCATGGCTGATCTCATAACTCCACCTTCCTGCGCAATCCCTGTCATGTTTGTGGTACTGGGAAACTGGGTGGCCGTGAATTACACACACAAGAGACGAAGAAGTGAGGAGCAAATGTGTTGCTGTTTATTTTGCTTGTAAGTAATCTGCCCAGAATGCCCTCTCACATTACTTTCAGTGATTAGCACACAGGGAAGCTTGACAATAACCCATAAGGGTCAAAATATCCGTGAATACATAACAATCCCCATACACAGAAAGAGGTCGGATTGAATGACAAGGGAGGTGTGGTAAACCATATATATGTTGTAACTGGGTTAACTGTCTTGACACGCCCCTCTGCTGACTGCCCCTGTGGCTCCTCCCACAGATTCCTGTATAAAGGTGTTTCACCTTGCCCCTCCCCCTCAGTCCGGGGGCAGACACTCACCATGGAGGTCGTATTGTACAGCGAATAAAAGCCTTTCGGTATTTTACCTAACCTCAGTCTTTTGGAGTTATTGAAGGTGCTTCAGGAGGTTATGACAACCACAAGAAAGTCTGTAGATACCAGAAATCCAAAGCAACCCACAGAAAATGCTGGAAGAACTCAGCAGGCCAGGCAGCATCTACGGAAAAGAGTAAATAGTCAATGTTTCGGGCCACGCCCTTCTTCAGGCCACGTGTGTTGGGCACGTGGCTAGGTGGTTAATGCGTTCGTCTAGTGATCTGAAGGTCGCTAGTTTGAGCCTCAGCTCTGGCAGCATGTTTGTGTCCTTGAGCAAGGCACTTAACCACACATTGCTCTAGTGTCTTTGCGAGGAGTGGCGCCCCCCACAGACTTCCAATCTGTGCCTTGTAGGGCATGAAAATGCCCAACGCAGGCCTCTCATGGTCTGAGTCGACGTTCCCCCCCTCCCCTTCTTCAGGACTGGAAATGAAGAGGAGAAGCTAGAGGTAGAAAGTAGGTGGGGGGTAGTGGGGAAGAAGTACAAGGTGGCAGGTGATAGGTGAGACCAGGAGAGAGGGGGTGGGTGAAGTAAAGAACTGGGTAGTCGATCGGTGAAAGAGAAAAAGGGCTGGAGAAAGGGGAATCTGATAGGAGAGGACAGACTTCGTTTTGTATTTTGAACATTAATTGGGAGTTATTTCTCTTAATCTGTGAAACCATCAGCTACATCTTAATTGACAGGATTAAAGGTTGAAAGGGGGTCCAAAACCACTAGAGATCAGGCTCTCTGCTGTATTGACATCAACACAGGTATAAATAGATATGTGCTTTGGACACACTTGCTCATAGAACATAGTGACACAGAGTCAACCACAATGCCAAGTTAGTTTAATCCTATCTGCCTGCAAGTGATTGATATTGCTATATTTTGAAACCCCCAAACATAAAACTATTTGAACGAAAAACACTGAGTCAGGATAACTCACGTGCGTTTTAGTTTTTACTTAAGCGAGGCGTGCACATATGATGTGCTGGCAAAATGACATATGCCAATCACATACTTTTGCATATAACACAATAAATTATGCGAACACCAAAGAACGCTTAATCAAACAACATACTTACAATATTTCTCAAATAATACTGAAATATTAAATACCCAAACCTCCTCCCATTCAGGCCCTAAAGATTAAATCGACGTGGAGGATTTCTTACTCTTATGGGATACCATCTTTCCTGATGCGGTGGGGTGTCCTTCTCCGTGGTGGTTGTCGGAGATGACTCTGGGACTGCAGGAAGTGGTTCTGGACAGCTCAGGACATCTTTCTTCTGGAAATGTTGGCGTCCCAGACAGTGCATGGCAACCTGCTGGATCTGCTGATTTATTCCAGGCCACCAGACAAAGTTTCAAGCCAACGCTTTCATGTTGACCATGCCTGGATGACTGGCATGTAGCTCCTCCCACACTTTAGCTCTCAGCTTGGATGGTACAATAACACTCAATCCCCACGTAAGGCAACTTCCAACAGGAGCAAATTCTTCCCAGCGCTGGTAAAGATGGGGGAACTGGAACTTACGCTGTATGTTTCAGCCATTTTGCATTGCCATGTAGACCTGAGGACAGTGGTTGTTCTTTCCTGGTTTCCCCTTGGACCACCTCGGCCGAAATAGGGAATCTTTCAGTTTGTATTACGTGGAAT
Source organism: Mobula hypostoma (assembly GCF_963921235.1). Classification (NCBI taxonomy): domain Eukaryota; kingdom Metazoa; phylum Chordata; class Chondrichthyes; order Myliobatiformes; family Myliobatidae; genus Mobula; species Mobula hypostoma. Next base: position 29,371,400 of record NC_086122.1, read on the forward strand.
ATAATAGTGTCCAAGAGGATTTGGATACAATAGGGTCTTTTAAGAGACTTTTAGATAAGTACGTGGAGCTTAGATAAATAGAGAGCTATGCTGTAAGGAAATTCTAGGCAGTTTCTAGAGTAGGTTACATGGCCGGCACAACATTGTGGGCTGAAGGGCCTGTAATGTACAGTAGTTTTCTGTGTTCTTATGTCAAGAGGTGTGTACTCTTTTATCAATTTTTCAGGTATTCCCTTTACCAAGGGTAAATGGGACAGTCTATCAGTGTTTCAATTATTGCTATCCTCTTGAATTCGATCTCGTAATTGTGTCCTCCAAGAAGCGGAGCCCATCTCTGCATTTGTGCTGCTGCTGTTAGTGGGAACGCCCTTCTGCAGATTGAAAATGGACACTAGTTGCACATTGCACATTTAGACGGAGACATAATGTAAAGACTTTTACTCCTCATGTATGTGAAGGATGTAAGAAATAAAGTCAATTCAAGAAAAATGGTTGGAAAAAAGCGCAGCACATTTTTTCTTCGACAAGGGGAGAAAGACAGCTAAGTTAAAAAGGAAGGCTGATAATGGACGAAATTCACAGGTTCATAAACAATGAGTGCAGGGCGATAATCATAAATTTTAAAAATGCAGACATGGTTTACTACGTTGGAAAGATAGACATGTTCAATTGCACAAAAGCTAACTGGGTGTTATACACTGAACAAATTGAGCAATATTTTGAAGCAAGTGAAATAGCCACTGAAAAATGAGTGCCAGTGTTGCTGGGTAAAGTTGATGGAAGAGTGTATAGTTTGCTTAGAAGTTTAACTGCTCCAACCAAGACAGTCAAAATGAGCAGCCAAAAGCAGGAACATTTAGAACTGAAACTACTGTTCGTTGCAGAACACTTTAGGTTTCATAAGCAGAACCAAAAGGAGGCTGAGTCCATTTCAGCTTACATGGCTGAATTGAAGAGATTATCCAAAATATGGCCAGTTCAGTGACAGACTAAATGATGCACTGATAGTTTAGTTTATGTAATCTTACAAGAAAGCATTCAAAAATGGTTCCCAACCAAGCACAACTTGCATTTAAAAGAAAAGTCAGCAATGGAAGTGAGCGTGAACAAAATTACAGCATCTAGACTGAGGCCTTCCTCGCCAAAAAATTGTGTTACCTTTGTGGCAGGGGCTTGCATACAACAGACAAATAAAGGTTTAACGACAGAAGTTGCAGAAAGTGCAATAAAGCAGGGCACATACCTACTATGAGCATGTAGGGTAGACAAAAATAGGGAAGAGAAAAAGAGATAGAGTCAGATTGCAGTTTCAAAAAAACTTTTATCTCCATGCTGTTGAAGAAAAATCTGGTAATAATGAGAGTGGCACAGGACTAGGTAGCATTGAGATTTACTATGTGAAAACTAACCATAGACGAGCAATATGGCTTACACCAGAAGTGAACAGCACATTAATTAAAATGGAATTGGACACTAGCTCAGCTGTTTCAGTCATTCCACAAAATCAGTTTGAACAGCATTTCAAATATACTGAACTAAAGCCTGCAGATATCTAAGTAAGAACCTACATTGGAGAAACGATGACTCTTATGGGAATAACACGCATAATAGTGAAATAGACAAACCATGTATTTATTTGTTAAAAACAGAAGTGCCCGCATTGTGCAGCTGTGATTGGCTGAGGCAACTACAACCTGATTGGAGATCCAACCACCAATTGCATACCACATCCCCTGCATTAGAGTCAACTGAAAGTGAATTAAGAAAGGTACTGGATGATGCCACAAGTGTTCGAAGATGGGCTTGGAAAACTCAAACATAACAAGTGTAAAATAGCGTTAAATGAAAATGCCACACCCACGTTTTGGTTCTTTATACCATCTGTGATAGAGTAACCAGTGAGCTAAATTGCATGGAGGCTGAAGGAATTCTCTCCAAGGCTGAGTGGTGCCGATGGGCAATGCCAGTGGCCCCCATAGCCAAGAAAGATGGGTCTGTCAGGATCTGTGGAGGTTTTAAGGTCACTATTAACCCAGTACAGAAAGTAGATCAATACCTTCTGCCGAAGGCAGAGAATATCTTTGCAAACCATTCTGGAGAGAAATACATCAGCAAAGTGAACTGAGGCCTACCAACAAATGGAGATGGAAGAAAAGTCCAAAGTATTTCTCATCCTAAACATTCATAGAGGGCTTTATCGCTTTAATAGGCTGACCTTTGGAGTAGCATCTCTACTTGCACTCTGGCAGAAAGCTGTGGACCAGGTGTTGCAAGGTTGTCCAGGCGCTCAGTGTTATGTGGATGACAACATTGTTACTGGTGTTCTCTATCTGCATTGTATTCTGTATTGCGCACTTATTATGGTAACTAGTCACAGGAGTGAGAGCATAGTAAAAGGAAAGGGAATAAGTCATGTATCCATGCTTTGTTCTGGGCAGTTTGTGGCTGGGGACCAACAGATGTATCTTTTGTTGACTGCTCAATTACGCTTAGCTTACACTTGCGTACGCTTAAGTTTCATCGCTTCAAGATTGTATGTTTGCTAATTGGTAATAAAGGATCGAATATATATACTCAACTTTGGACCAATCATTATTGGAGCTGAGGATGCGTCATACAAGAATAACAAATCTGTGTCAGTAGCAGCAATTGGTTTAGTTAGAACTGGCTGCCATAACCAGTAAAGATGACAAGAAGCCTCTCCAAAATCTCATGACTGTGTTAAAAAAAGATTAGAAGGTTACAGGCTCAGAGCATGATGCATGAAGTGTTAGTTCTTCAAACCAAGCATTACTTACACATTGTTGCACCGTTGACAGACAAGAATTACACAAGTGTGCTGAGAAAATTCAGGCTGTGGTGGACGCCCCAAGACCAAAGGATGTGTCACAGTTGCGGTTCTTTTCAGGGTTTGTCAATTACCACAACAGGTTCCTGCCAAACGTGGCCAATGTGCTCCCTCCCTTGAACACATTACTCCAGATCCGGAAGAAATGGCAATGGACAAAGCAGTGGGAGGAGGCTTTCTGAAAGACAAAGGAAATGGTGACACCAGACACTGTACTCACACATTATGATCCACATCATCCGGTGAACCTTGCCAGTGACACCTCACCATATGGTATGGATGCAGCCGTGTCACATGTTATGAGTGATGGAAGTGAATGACCCATAGCCTCTTCATCACCTTCCCTTACTGGTGCAGAGAAAAAATTATGCACAGATTGGCAGAGAGGCCTTGAGTCTGGTTTGGGGTGTAAAATGTTTCAACCAGTACTTGTATGGAAGAGAGTTTACCCTTATTACTGGAGACTAAGGGATGGTCTCCGTTTCCGGACGAGATACTGCATCAAGACTGACGGTGTAGAGCAGAGATAGCCAGTACAAAGAGAGGAAAGGGGAGAGGCAGTTTTTAGGTGGAAGCCAAGTGAGAAGGGGAAGAAGAGGCAGATAGAGACTGGTGTGGGGCAGGGGTGGGTGGAGAGAGAAGGTGTTAAGTAGAGAAAATGAAGGGATGAGGATTCTAGAATCTGATAAGGAAGTGGAACCAGATAAGGAATGACAGGCAGATGAGTCCTACTGCGAGAGGAGATAGGAGACCTAGGAAGTTTGTAGGAAGCTAATGAGTAAGCGGTGAGGATGGGTGGCTCAGGAGGAGAGAGAGGGCAGCACAATTTTGGGTTACCTAAAACTGGAAAATTCAATATTCATACAATTAGGTTGGAGACAACCCAGGTGGAATATAAGGTACTATTGTTGTAGTTTGTGGTTACCCTTATCCCAGCAAGCCTCATCCCAGTCTTGGCATGTGGCCAAGTGGTTAAGGCGTCGGTCTAGTGATCTGAAGGTCGCTAGTTCGAGCCTCAGCTGAGGCAGCGTGTTGTGTCCTTGAATAATGCACTTAACCACACATTGCTTTGTGACGACACCGGTGCCAAGCTGTATGGGTCCTAGTGCCCTTCCCTTGGACAACATCGGTGGTGTGGAGAGGGAAGACTTGCAGCATGGGCAACTGCCAGTCTTCCATACAACCTTGCCCAGGCCTGAGCCCTGGAAACCTTCCAAGGCGCAAATCCATGGACTCACGAGACTAACGGATGCCTATTTTCATCCCAGTAGTGGAAATGAGAGTCATCCTATCTGGAGCACAGAGGAGGGCCATTGCAGATTAACAACAGATGTTCTGCAAAGTGGCTGTCCAGTCTACACTTGGCCTTGTTGATGTAGAGGAGGCCACATCAAAAGCACTGGGTGCAGCAGGTGAAGTTGAAGCATGTGTATGTGAATCTTTGCCTCACCCACAAGGGCTGCTTTAGTTCCTAGACCATGTTGAGGAAGGAGATGTAGGGATGGGTAGTGCATCTTCTTTGGATTGAAAGGGAAGTGGGTGGGTAGGGAATGACTGAACCAGGGATTCTTGGAGAAAGTGGTCTCTGAGGAAATCAGAAAGTCATGGGGAGGGGAAGAGGTGATGAGATTTCATTGAGGTGGTGGAAATGACAAAGGATCATGTGCTGGATGAAAGGTGAGGACCAAAAGAATTAACTCTGCCTCATGGTGAAACACCAGATCTAAAATGAGCCCTGAAGACTGGTCTTGGCCCAAAACGTCGACTATTTATTCCCATTCATAGATACTGCCTGACCTGTTGAGCTCCTCCAGCATATTGTGTGTATTGCACCAGCTCTAAAATAACTAGATGGTTCTTCAACATACCAATCTACAAAATTGTATCTGAGAATTTATCCTCCACAATAACAAAATATGTTGGTTTTTTCCATTCAATATGGAGATCATATTCACTCAACATTACACATACCATAATTTCCATTCTCTGGTCTCACGCTTTCCTAAATTGTTTTGTGTCCATTTGGGAGATGAAATGAATACAACAGTGAAAAGAAAATATTGGTAATCAAGCTACTGACATTTTGCAAATGAATTACTGTATTAATTATTCTAAAATAATATTGGACATTACTTATGGGCTGTACTGTGAACGCAGTAACTGCCTACTCCCTAACCTGGCGCTCTAACTAAGTAAGAGGGGAGCATAAAGACTTGCTGGAAAACCTTTCATATCAGTAATGGATAGTGGGGATATGGAGGGCTATGATCCTGGTGCAGAGAGATGGGAATAGGCAGTTTTAAATGGCTTTAGCATGGTCTAGATGGGCCAAAGGGCCTGCTTCTGTGCTGTGCTTTTCTATGACCCTGTATACCAGCGGCTACAGCTGATAGACTGCTTTAAGTGATCTCTAGTTAGGCTAGCACTGCATATCAATTTTATATGCCTCAATGCATTTCTAATAGAGTCATATTGTGATACTTTATTAAAGCATTCACCTTTGTTTTAGATTGCACAGGATGAAATATTCATGCATTTTTGAAGGCTTTCTGAATACCAATTTGCGACATGTTTTCCTTTCCCTATTGAAAACCTACACGTACACCTGGCAAAATGAATGTGGAGCTTAGTGCTTCTGAGCTGAAAGCTGCATTGCAGTCCATTAGAGTAACTAACCTAGCCTGCAATGCAGCTCCTGTAAAGGTAAATGCAACTGACGTGGGAATTCTGTGCAACTGAATCTGTTGACTGAAGGATTCAGCACAAGGTTTAATTGTGCCTGGATTTCATTACAATTTTCACTCTTGCTTTTATTGATCATTGCTAATTAAGTCTTCATCCCAAACATAACTGTAATCCTTCTTTTCTGGCTTCACAACAGCTGTGTTTTATTAGTGATCTAATTCAAAATTTACTATGGAAATTCCAGAATCAGCAGTCAAGGGACTTGCTGACTATAATTGACCAGATATGATCTTAAACACATGTTAAGTCCCTCATTAACATTTGTAAGTGGTCAAAAGCTGTTTTAGTTAGCTGCTAGAGAGCTTATGAAATATTCTGACCCAGCACTGAATCAGACAATCATTAGTGTCGATTGGACACTTGACTGAAATTAGTCCTTAATGTATTCATTTTAATAAACTGTTGGAATCTTACTTCAGTTCCTTCCATTCATGTTCCATCAGCCCATACTCAAAACTACCTATTTCTTCTCCTATAACCAATAGGATGTTAAACCACAAACGTTGAATTATCTAATTGAGTTACCTGCGCTTGTCTCAACTGGCACCCTCATCATCATTATGTGCCGTGTCGTCTGACATGAGTGATCATGGTCTTCCATTTGTCTTTAACCTGAGAAGTTTGAATAAGCTGTTCAAAACTTTTACCTGTCCAGCCCTTGATGTAGCTCACGAATGCCATGCGCTGTTGACCACGACCTTTCCTTCCACCAGTTTTTCCTGTCACTGCAAGATGTTGGAGCTTCACTTTCCTCAGTACATGTCCCAGAAATTCCAGCTGGCTCTTCCTGATTGACAATACCAGCTCTCTTCTTATTCCAGCTTTTCGCCACACTTCCTCCTTTGTTCCTCTGTCCTTCCACGATATTTTCATCATTCTTCTCAAAAACCACATTTCTGCTTCTTCAGGTCTTCCTGCATTTTGCTTTGATATTGCTTCGGCTTTTGGTGTCGTCTCAGCCCTAAGGTCTGGAATTCTCTGCCCCTGCTTCTCCATCTCTGTGGAGCAAGTTTTCTGATGACTCTGCCAAAGTTGGATGCATCAGCAAGGGAGATGAGGCTGAGTGCAGGGCTACGGTAGGAAACTTTGTCACATGGTGTCAGCAGAATTATTTGCAGCTTAATGTGAAAAAGACTAAGGAGCTGGTGGTAGACCTGAGGAGAACTAAGGTACCGGTGACTCCTGTTTCCATCCAGGGGGTCAGGGTGGACATGGTGGAGGATTACAAATACCTGAGGATACGAGTTGACAATAAACTGGACTGGTCAAAGAACACTGAGGCTGTCTACAAGAAGGATCAGAGCCGCCTCTATTTCCTGAGGAGACTGAGGTCCTTTAACATCTGCCGGACGATGCTGAGGATGTTCTACGAGTCTGTGGTGGCCAGTGCTATCATGTTTGCTGTTGTGTGCTGGGGCAGCAGGCTGAGGGTAGCAGACACCAACAGAATCAACAAACTCATTTGTAAGGCCACTGATATTGTAGGGATGGAACTGGACTCTCTGACGGTGGTGTCTGAAAAGAGGATGCTGTCTAAGTTGCATGCCATCTTGGACAATGTCTCCAATCCACTACATAATGTACTGGTTGGGCGCAGGAGTACATTCAGCCAGAGACTCATTCCACCGAGATGCAACACAGAGCGTCATAGGAAATCATTCCTGCCTGTGGTCATCAAACTTTACAACTCCTCCCTTGGAGGGTCAGACACCCTGAGCCGATAGGCTGGTCCTGGACTTATTTTATAATTTACTGGCATAATTTACATATTACTATTTAACTATTTATTATTTATGGTGCAACTGTAACGAAAACCAATTTCCCCTGGGATCAATAAAGTATGACAATGACTATCTCTTTATCTTCTTCATAACCTGAATCTTAAAACCTATCTTTTTAACAGATCTGGCCACACATGTAGTTCCACAGTTCAATGTCAAACTGTACCTGATATTACTCCTGTGAAGCTCCTTGTGATCTTCTACTAGTTGATACTTCCTGGATTATTTTGTCAAGGCTAATAGCTTTAGAAATTCTTATTGATTTTATGTTGTGACTAGCTATTTGTGTAACTGATGTCCTTGTCGCATTGGTCAACATGACTTCTAGATATTGCTCAGTGCAAAACTCTTGTTTGAGTCAAAGTATCTAGTTTTAAATCCTACTCTAGGGATCCAAGTGTAAGTATCAAGCCTGATTCTGCAGCATCCGTGTTTTTATTCTTTCAACTGAGATGTGAAATGGAAGCTTCATCTGATCTTTGGGATGAATAGAAGAGACTGGGTATATGAGTATTTGGATAGACAGGGACTCATTGGGGATAGTCTGCATGGCTTTGTGTATGATAAGTCATGTCTAACTAATTTTATAGAGTTTTTCAAGGAAGCTACCAGGAAAGTTGGTGAAGACAAGACAGTGGATGTTCTTTACATGGACTTCAGCAAGGCATTCGACAACGTCCCGCATAGGAGGTTGGTTAAGAAGTTTCAGTTACCTGGCATTCAAGATGCGGTAGTAAATTGGATTAGACATTGGCGTTGTGGGAGAAGCCAGAGAATGGAAATATATAGTTGTCTTATGACTGGAGACATTTGCCTATTGGAGTGCAGCAGGGATAGGTGCTGGGTCCATTGTTTTTTGTTATTTATATCAATGATCTGGATGATAACAGACATGAGAAAATCTGCAGATGCTGGAAATCCAAAGCAACACACAAAAAATGCTGGAAGAACTCAGCAGGTTTGGCAGCGTTTATGACAAGTCGACGTTCAAGGCTGAAACCTTTCTCCAGTCCTGAAGAAGGTTCTCAGCCCGAATTGTCGACTGTTTACTTTTCTCCATAGATGCTGTCTGGCCTACTGAGATCCTCCAGCATTTTGTGTGTGTTGATCAGGATGATAAAGTTGTGAAGTTGCGATGATAAAGTTGTGAAATTGAGTCACAAAATTTGCAGATGACGCCAAGATTAGGGGTAAAGTGGACAGTGAAGAAGACTAGCATAGCTTGAAGGGGGATCTGGACCAGATGGAAAAATGGGCTGAAAAATGTCTGATGGAATTTAATGGCGTGAGAAGCTGTACTTCGGGAGGACCAACCATGGAAGTTCTTACACAGTGAATGGTAGGACACTGAGGAGTACTGTAGGACAAAGGGATCTGGGAACACAGGTCCATAATTCATAGAAAATGGTAAAACAGACATATAGGGCAATGGAGAAAGCTTTTGGCCTTCATATATCAAAATATTAAGAACAGGAGTTGGGTTATTAAGTTGAAGTTGTACAAGATGTTGGTGAAGCCTAACTTGGAGCACTGTGTGCAGTTCTGGTCAGGAAAGGAGTAAATAAGGTTGAAAGAGTACAGAGAATACTTACAAGCATATTGCTGGGACTGGGGGACCTGTGCTATAAGGAAAGATTGAATAGATTAGAACTTTATTTCCTAGAACGTAGAAGATTGAGGAGAAATTTGATAGAGGTATACAAAAATATGAAGGGTATAGATATGGTAAATACAAGCAAGCTTTTTTCACTGAGTTTGGGTGAGGCTACAGCCAGGGGTCATGGGTTAAAGGTGAAAGGTGAAATGTTTAAGGGGGATATGAGAGGGAGCTTCTTCACTCTGAGGGTGGTGAAAGTGTGGACAAGCTGTCTGCACAAGTGGTGCGAGCAGTTTCGATTTCAATGTTTAAGAGAAGTTTCGATAGGTACATGGATGGGAGGGGTTTGGAGGGCTATGGTTCTGGTGCAGGTCAGTGGGACCTGACAGCTTAAATGGTTTAGCATGGAGTAGACGGGCTAAAGGGCCTGTTTCTGTGCTGTACTTTCCTGTGACTCCATCCCTGCAACATTTAAAAGTTGTCCTGCTAAACATTTAAGTTTCAGTGAACATTAACTAACAGTGAGCAGAATTTTAGCACATTGAGGTTCATGGGAGTTCTGTGAAAATTGGCAGCATAGTTCCTTACAACACTTCAAATATATTTTATTGTTCTAGTACATTTGAGATTTTAATGTTCTGAAGCATTGAAAAGTCATCGTATAAATGGATGTTTCCTTTGTCTTTTTTAGCTGATATCATCGAGGAAATATTTCCAATATCAAACCAATATTTCCATATTCAAATTCCAAATTCTAAAACACAAACAATGGTGTGTTTTAGACACTCCAAAAAACAATGGTTCAAAGGATTCAAGGATTCAAAGTGCATTTATTATCAAAGTATGTGTGCAGTATACAACCCTGAGATTCATCTTCCCACATACAGCTACAAAACAAAGAAGATCTATGGAACCTGTTCAGAGAAAAAAAAGTAGCAACGCCCTCCACATGCAAAAAGAAACAAACTGAGCAATCAACAACAAAAAAAGGAGCGAAAACACAGGACGCAAAATCAAAAGGTATGTTTCATAAACAAGATTAAATCTGTAGATGCTGGAAGTCCTAGCAACACACACATAATGCTGGAGGAACACAGCAGGCCAGGCAGCATCTATGGAAATGAATAAACAGTCAACGTTTCAGGCCAAAACCCTTCGGAAGGATAGGTATGTTTCAGTTTAGTTCAGTGTTCATTTTCTGTAGGCTGCCCATGCAAAAACACCCAAGCTAGCAAGGAGGAGTGACCAATAACTAGGGCACATCATAAACATGAATTAAGAGTCCACAACCCACAACTGCGTCACTTGCTCCAGCACCGTCCTCCGACAGCATCGAGGGAAAGAGAGAGAGAAGTGCGTTCATCCAGTTTGCAAGCAAACACCATAGTGATAAACGAGTTCACACATTATTACTGGAAATACTTCTCACATTCTCGCTTGGGGTGCGGCCTTCATTGGCGATGCTGCTGTTATGTTCTCGTTCATTAGTTGTCCTTGAGAGGGTGGTGAGCCATATCTTAACCTACCGTGGTCCTTGTGAGGATGGAGCTCCTGCGGTACTAAGGGAAGGAGCTACAGGATTTGAACTTGGTGATTATGAAGGAATAGGATGGTCTGTCTCTTGGGTGGGAATGTGCAGCTGAATGGTCTTCCTGTAAATTACCTCCAGGTTAAAACGTCTTCAATATCCCAGTGGTGTGTACCATACAATGGCACATAATTTGCATAAGTAAAGCTTACAAGTCTCGCATTCAGCACACTCATTATGTTCTTTGCATTCCACTGGATAAGCAGAGTGGTTCAACAAATAGTCACAATTGAAACGGCAAAAAGAATCACAGGATAATTCTCACATAAAATCAGCGATGTGAGGAAGAAGTTGCATCCCTTTGATGGTGGTGGAACGCTATAGAAAAGGAAGGTTGTGAAGGCCGGGTTGCGGAGTTTACTTCAGAAAGAGATTGGAAGGCATCAGTGCTCAAAGTTTAAAGTTCAAAGTAAATTTTATTATCAAAGTACACATATGTCACCATATACAGCTGAGATTCATTTTCTTGTGGACATATTCAGCAAATCTATAGAATAGTAACTATAACAGGATCAATGAGAGATCAACCAGAGTGCAGAAAATAACAAACTGTGCAAATGCAGATATAAATAAATAGGAATAAATAATGAGAGCATGAGATAGAGAGTCCTTAAAAGTGAGATCCTTGATTGTGGGAACATTTCAATGATGGGGCAAGTGAAGCTGAGTGAAGTTATCCTCTTTTTTTCAGGAGCCTGATGGTTGAGGGGTAGTAACTTGGACTTGAACTTGGTGGTGTGAGTCCTGAAGCTCCTGTACCTTCTACCTGAAAAGAGAGCACGACCTGGGTGATAGGGACCTCTGACGATGGATGCTGCTTTCTGACGATGGTGTTTCATGTAGGTGTGCTCCATGGTTTGGAGGGCTTTACCTGTGATGGACTGGGGCAAATCCACTACCTCTCGCAACACGCATAAAAATTGCTGGTGAATGCAGCAGGCCAGGCAGCGTCCGAAACGTCGACTGTTCCTCTTCCTACAGATGCTGCCTGGCCTGCTGTGGTCACCAGCAATTTTTATGTGCGTTGCCTGCAATTCCGGCATCTGCAGATTTCCTCGCGTTTCCACTACCTCTTGCAGGGTTTTCCATTCAAAGGCATTAGTGTTTCCATACCCAAGCCAGTTTGAAAAAGTTTCTAAATATTTATCACCACCAAATCCAGAGGAACCAGCACACTGGACCACTGTTACACTACCATCCAGAGGGCTTACTGTGTGCTATCCCATGCCCACATTTTAGAAATTCTGATCACCTGGTTGTACTTCTACCACTAATTGTAGGCAGAGACTGAAGACTGCAGCACCAGTAGTCAGGACCAAGAGATGCTGGAGTGCTTAAGGACTGCTTTGAATCGGTGGACTGGACTGTAATCAGGAATCCGTCTTCGAGTCTGAAAGAGTACGCCACAGCTGTCACTGACTTCATTATGAAAACATATTGTGCATATCCAAATCAAAACCTTTGGAAGAACCAGCAAGTTTGTAGTCTGCTGAGGGTTAGATAAGACCATAAGACTATAATTGAATTCAATTGACTTTATTACTTACATCCTTCATATAGATGAGTAAAAATATTTACGTTACATCTCCGTCTAAATGTACAAGGTGCAATTTATAGTAATTTATAATAAATAGTATATACAACAGGGTGGTCAGTATAACATAAAAATAGAGTTCTGTCAGCATGAGTTAATCAGTCTGATGGCCTGGTGGAAGAAGCTGTCCCGGACCCTGTTGGTCCTAGCTTTTATGCTGTGTTACTGTTTCCCGGATAGTAGCATCTGGAACAGTTTGTGGTTGGGGTGACTTGAGTCCCCAATGCTCCTTTGGACCCTTTTTACACACCTGTCTTTATAAATTTCCTGAATAGTGGGAAGTTCACATCTACAGATGCATCACTCTCTGTAGAGCCCTGCGATTGAGGGAAGTACAGTTCCTGTATCAGGCAGTGATCCAGCCAGTCAGGATGCTCTCAATTGTGCCCCTATGGAATGTTCTTAGGACTTGGGGGCCCATACCAAACTTCTTCAACTGTCTGAGGTGAAAGAGGCGCTGTTGTGCCTTTTTCACCACACAGCCGGTATGTACAGACCACGTGAGATCCTTGGTGATGTTTATGCCGAGGAACTTATGCCCAGCAGAATTAGGCCATTTAGCCCATCAAGTCTGCTCTATGATTTCATCATGGCTGATCCATTTTTTTCTCTCAGCCCCAATCTCCTGCCTCCCCCCACCAACCCCGTGTCCCTTCACGTTCTGACCAATCAACAATCTATCAACCTCTGCCTTAAATATACATAAAGACTTGGCCTCCACAGCTGCCTGTGGCAACAAATTCCACAGATTCACCACTCGCTGGCTAAAGGAATTCTTTCTCATCGCCGTCCTAAATGGACGCCTCTCTATTCTGAAGTTGTGTCCTCTAGTCTTTGACATCCCAGACATAGGAAAAATTCTCTCCACATCCACTCTAGCAAGGCTTTTCACCATTCAACAGTTTGTGGCATTCTAGTCTGGAGACCCAGGACGATTCAAGAAAACCAGGTGTAACTTATAGAGGACTATCTCAAGAGCAACGGAACGATTCTGAATGAGGTTGGAGGCAGAATGGGATGCACGTCAACTTTGCCAAGGTTTGCAGGCCATAACTTCCTACAAAGCGAAACCTAACGCCACAAATGGCAGTGACGCTTCACTCCCAGATGAAGTCAACGCCTTTTATGGACACTTTGAAAAGGAGAATAAAACTACAGCTACGATGACGCCTGCAGCACCCAGTGGCCTAGTGATCTCTGTCTCGGAGGCCAAAGTCAGACTGTTTTTCAAGAGGTTGAACCCTTGCAAGGCAACAGGCCCTGATGGAGTGCCTGTCAGGCTCAGAAGATCTGTGCCAACCAGCTGGTGGGTGCGTTCTAAGACATTTTCAATCTCTCATCTCGGAAGTTCCCACCCGCCTCAAAAGGGCAGCAATCTTACCAGTGCCCAAGAAGAGACGGGTGTGTTGCCTTAACAACAATCATTCAGTAGCACTTACATCTATGGTGCTTTGAGACATTTGTTATGGCTAGATTTAACTCCTGTCTCAGCAAGAACCTGGACCCTCTGCAATTTGCCTATCGCCACAATAGGTCTATGGCAGATGCAATATTACTGACTCTTCATGTATCCTTGGATGACCTGGACAATACAAATACCTGTGTCAGGATGCTGTTGATTTACTATAGCTCAGTGTTTAATAGAATCATTCCTACGGTTCTGATCGAAAAGCTCCAAAACCTGGGCCTCTGTATCTGGATCCTTGACTTCCTAACCGGGTGACCACAATCTGTGCGGATCCGAATTAATATCTTCCACTCACTGCCAATCAACCTTGGCATACCGCACGGGTCACACACAAAATGCTGGAGGAACTCAGCAGGCCAGGCAGCATCTATGGAAAAAAAAAAGAACAGTTGACGTTTTGGGCTGAGACCCTTTGGCAGGTCTGAGAAAAAAAAATTGAGAAGTAGATTTAAATGGTGGGGGAGGGGATGGCCTTTCCGATCTGGTGCTACTTTGATTTAGTTTATTTAATTTAAAGGCACAATTAGAGTTTAGGGCAATGGATAACAGAGTGACTATCTACCATCGCCAGATAGTGCTACAATACAGAGATCACCCAAGAACAAACCTTCATGAAGATCTGCTGGTTAAATTGTGACACCTCGGCTTGCTGAGAGAATCAGGTCTGCAGTCCTCAGAGTCGCCTGATGCCAATGGCCGGAGGTGGTCACGTCGTAAGCGGTGTGCGAGGAAGCGGAAGCGAGGCGAGCCGGCAGGAGTCCGTGCCAGGAAAAGAGCAAGCGCTAGCCGGCCAGCTCTTCCGTCCATTCTGCTCTCCAATGGACATCAAATTCGACTACATCCGACTCCAACGAAATACTCGGTGGGAGTACAGAAACAGGCGGAATCCCAGACTCAGCTGTTTATTTATGTAATGGTTTTTCACCCAAGCTATCGGACTACCAACCTACTGGCCTCCGCTGTGCCTATTGTCTTTTTATTATTTATTGTAATGCCTGCACTGTTCTGTATACTTTATGCAGCCCTGGATAGGTCTGTAGTCTAGTGTAGTTTTTGTGTTCTTTTACATAGTTCAGTGTAGTTTTTGTACTGTTTTGTGTAGCACCATTGTGGTAAACCATGTATATATGTTGTAACTCGGTTACCTGTCTGGACACACCCCTCTGCTGACTGCCCCTGTGGCTCCTCCCACAGAGTCCTGTATAAAGGTGTTCGTCTTGCCCCTCCCCCTCAGTCCGGGGGCAGACACTCACTGTGGAGGTCGTATTGTACAGCGAATAAAAGCCTTTCAGTATTTTTACCAAACCTCAGTCTTTTGGAGTAATTGAAGGTGCTTCAATTTTATTCGCTGTACATTTTAAAACATGGAACAGGTCCTGAGACCAGAAAAATTAGACCTCAATCCGCAAATGCCTGACGCTGGAAATGCTTTCGAACTCTGGCTGGCCTGCTTCGAAGCATATCTAGAGGAGATTAAAGCGACCGACCCCATAGCAAAGCGCAGATTTCTACTCTCCAGGGTCAGTCCATGGGTTTATTCGCTGATCAAAGACCAGCCGAACTACGACGGCGCGATGAACGCACTCAAAAGACAATACCTGCGGCCGATAAACAGCGTCTATGCTCGGCACAGTTTAGCGACACGGCAACAACGCCCCGGGGAATCGAGTGCTGAGTTTGTCCGGGCCCTACGGACGCTCCTGCGAGCCTGCAATTGCCAGGAGCTGACGGCGGCGCAGTATGCAGAACTCCTAGTGAGAGACGCCTTCGTCACGGGGACCAGGTCAGTGTATGTGCGCCAGCGGCTGCTGGAAAAAGCCGAACTTACCCTAAGTTCGGCGATGGAGCTGGCTGATACGTTGGAGGCCGCTCTGCATAACTCCGAGGCTCTCCAGGCACGCGATCCCCCGATGGCCTCGTGGGTGCCGCAGACCCCGCAACCCGCCGGCGAATCGAACTCGGCTGCCGCCAGTCGTGAGACCGCGAAGTGCTACTTCTGCGGACTGGAGAAGCACCCCCGGAAACGCTGCCCAGCCCGACAAGCTACCTGCTCCAGCTGCGGAAAGAAGGGCCACTTCGCCAAGGTCTGTAAGTCAAAACCACGAGTGGGATCGAGCAGCGCCGCGCGCGAGACGTGGGGGTCGCCATCTTTCCTGCACACTGCCACCACGTGCAAGACATGGGTCCGCCATCTTCCCTGCACACTGCTACCACGTGCGAGACGTGGGGGTCGCCATCTTGCCTGCTGCCATCTTCCCTGCACGCCACCACCACATGCGAGACATGGGGGTGGCCATCTTGGTCGGCGCCACCTCCCACCGCCTACGACCAACGGGTTCTCACGGGGCACCCCACCACGCCGGACCAAGACAGCGACCCCACCCTGGCTTCCGTGACCCTCGACCAAAACGCTCCCCACCAGCTCGCAAGGTCAATGATGGACATCCTGGTGGAGGAACATAGGACAAGCTGCCTGTTTGACACAGGCAGCACGGAGAGTTTTATCCACCCGGCCACGGTGCAGCATTGTGGACTCATGATACGGCCGGTAGGTCAGAGGGTCACCATGGCCTCCAGGTCACATACAACAGACATCCGGGGGGGGGTTGTGTAGCGACACTAGTGGTGCAGGGCACAGAATATCGGGACTTTACGTTACTGGTCTTGCCTCAACTGTGTGCCTCTGTGCTGTTGGGGTTGGACTTCCAGAGCCACCTGAAAAGCGTGACAATGAAGTATGATGGGCCCCTCCCACCAATTACTGTCATAAATCCCCTGTTTTGTAGAGATATGTCACGTACCCCGCTACTGACCACACACACACACCGACCCGCGTATCGCACCCAACATCATGCCAACTGCCACACTACCGACACCACTTGCGGCCTCTCCACCCTCAGGATCCCTCCCCCACCGCTGTTCGCCAACCTGACCCCCGACTGTAAACCTGTGGCAACTAAAAGCAGGAGGTACAGCGCGGGGGACAGAGCTTTCATTAAGTCGGAGGTGCAGTGGCTGCTCAGGGAGGGGCTCATTGAGGCAAGCACAAGTCCTTGGAGGGCGCAGGTGGTGGTTGTTCAGAACGGGGAAAAGAATAGGATGGTCCTGGACTATAGCCAGACCATCAATAGGTTCACGCAGCTCGATGCGTACCCTCTACACCGCATCGCGGATATAGTCAATCAGATAGCACGGTACAAGGTGTACTCGACCATAGGCCTAAAATCCGCTTACCATCAGCTCCCCATCCGCTGGGAGGACCGCGCTAACACTGCCTTCGAGGCGGACGGCAGGCTTTATCAATTCCTGCGTGTCCCCTTTGGTGTCACGAATGGTGTATCTGTCTTCCAGAGGGCAATGGACCGGATGGTGGACCAGTGCCAACTGAAGGCCATGTTCCCATATCTGGATAACATCACCATCTGCGGTCACGACCAGCAGGATCATGACAACAACCTCCAAAAATTTCTCCAAGCGGCCAAAGCTTTCAACCTCACCTATAACAAGGACAAGTGTGTATTTGGGACCACCCGACTTGCTATCCTTGGGTGTGTCGTGGAGAACGGAGTCATTGGCCCTGACCCCGACCGTATGCGTGCCTTGTTGGAACTCCCTCTTCCCAATACCCTCAGAGCCCTCAAAAGGTGCCTGGGCTTCTTTTCATATTACGCCCAATGGGTCTCTAACTATGCAGACAAGGCCCGCTCCCTGGTCAAGTCCACCACATTCCCCCTCTCTGCCGAGGCCCACACGGCCTTCAACCGCATAAAAGGGGACATTGCCAAAGCAGCAATGCATGTGGTGGATGAGGCCATTCCCTTCCAAGTAGAGAGTGACGCCTCCGACTTTGCGCTGGCTGCTACCCTCAACCAGGCAGGAAGACCAGTGGCGTTCTTCTCCTGTACCCTTCAAGGCCCTGAAATTTGGCACTCTGCGGTAAAGAAAGAGGCCCAGGCCATAGTGGAAGCTATAAGGCACTGGAGGCACTATCTTGCCGGCAAAAGGTTCACCCTGCTAACTGACCAGCGCTCAGTCGCAAACAACAGGAATTCTGCAGATGCTGGAAATTCAAGCAACACACATCAAAGTTGCTGGTGAACACAGCAGGCCAGGCAGCATCTGTAGGAAGAGGTGCAGTCGACGTTTCAGGCCGGACGAAGGGTCTCGGCCTGAAACGTCGACTGCACCTCTTCCTACAGATGCTGCTTGGCCTGCTGCGTTCACCAGCAACTTTGAAGCGCTCAGTCACATTCATGTTTAATAATCAGCAGCGGAGCAAAATCAAAAATGATAAAATTCTGAGGCAGAGAATCGAACTCTCCACCTACAACTATGACATCATGTACAGGCCTGGGAAGCTCAACGAGCCCTCCGATGCCCTATCCTGGGGAACATGCGCCAGCGCGCAGATCGACTGGCTATACGCCCTACATGTACATGTAGACCTTTGCCACCCGGGAGTCACCCGGCTTTTCCACTTCATGAAAGCCCAGAACCTGCCTTACTCCCTTGAGGAGATCAGGATGATGACCAGGGACTGCCAAGTCTGCGCAGAGTGCAAACCGCACTTCTACCGACCCGAAAAGGCACCACTCATCAAGGCCACCCGCTCCTTTGAGCGACTGAGTGTTGACTTTAAGGGCCCCCTTCCCTCCACCGACCGCAATGTGTACTTTCTTAACGTAATTGACGAGTACTCGCGGTTCCCCTTGGCCATCCCCTGCCCCGATACCACTACCACGTCAGTTATAAAAGCCCTGCGCAAGCTCTTCACTCTGTTCGGATACCCATGCTATATCCACAGTGACAGAGGGTCCTCGTTTATGAGTGACGAGCTGCGCCAATATCTACTGGCTAGGGGAATTGCAACCAGTAGGACCACGAGCTATAATCCCCGGGGGAATGGACAGGTAGAGAAGGAGAATGCCACAGTGTGGAAAGCCACACTCTTAGCCCTCAGGTCAAAGGGACTGCCGGTCTCCCGCTGGCAGGAGGTCCTTCCCGAGGCACTCCACTCCATCCGCTCCCTGTTATGCACGTCCACCAGTGCCACCCCTCATGAGCGGCTCTTTTCTTTTCCCAGAAAATCGACCACTGGAACCACCCTACCATCTTGGCTGACGTCCCCGGGGCCAGTGCTGCTCCGGAAACATGCGAGGAGCAATAAATACTCCCCGATAGTCGAGAGAGTTCACTTACTTCATGCGAACCCCCAGTATGCCTACGTGGTTTTACCTGATGGGCGGGAGGACACGGTCTCCATCCGCGACCTGGCGCCCACAGGAGCTCCGGGCCCCTACCCTGAACACTCCGTGGTGACTATTGACCCTGTACCCACCAATGTATGTACCTACGAGACACCGTGCACCCCAAACCCTATACAGACACCACACGACACTCCCATACCGGGCGCGACGCACACGCACGAGGGATTACGGACGCCTAACGTGCTGGCACCTGAAGTCAGGCCGGAGCCAGCACAACCGCCATCGCCGGTGCTACGTAGATCACAGCGACGGACTCGACCGCCTGATAGACTTAACCTGTAAATATACTTTTTGTAAATATTGTCAGTCACTTCACCCCGCGGGACTCTTTTTTAAAAAAAGGAGGGGTGAATGTGGTAAACCATATATAAGTTGTAACTCGGTTACCTGTCTGGACACACCCCTCTGCTGACTGCCCCTGTGGCTCCTCCCACAGAGTCCTGTATAAAGGTGTTCGCCTTGCCCCTCCCCCTCAGTCCGGGGGCAGACACTCACTGTGGATGTCGTATTGTACAGTGAATAAAAGTCTTTCAGTATTTTTACCAAACCTCAGTCTTTTGGAGTAATTGAAGGTGCTTCAACCATGGTCCTGAAAAATGTCTCGTTTTTACTGTGTACTGTACCAGCAGTTATGGTCGAAATGACAATAAAAAGTGGCTTGACTTGACTTGAGAAACACAAGGTGATAGGTGAAACCGGGAGGGGGAGGTATAAGTGAAGTAAATAGCTGGGAAGTTGATTGGTGAAAGAGATACTGGGCTGAAAAAGGGGGGGATCGGATAGGAGAGGACAGAAGGACATGGAAGAAAGAAAAGGGGGGAGGAGCACCAGAGGGAGGCGATGGGCAGGCAAGGAGATAAGGGGAGAGAATGGTGAAGGAGTGGGTGGGGGGGGTGGGGGGTGTGCCATTACTGGAAGTTTGAGAAATTGATGTTCATGCCATCATGTTGGGGGCTACCCAGACGGAATATAAGGTGTTGTTTCTCCAACCCGTGTGGCCTCATCATGACAGTAGAGAAGGCCTTGGATTGACATATCAGAATGGGAATGGGAAATGGAATTAAAATGGGTGGCCACTGGGAGATCCTGCTTTTCCTGGTGGCGCTTGGCAAAAACTGTCTCCCAGTCTGTGTCGGGTCTCACTGATATACCGGAGGCCACACTGGGAGCACTGAACACAGTAAATGACCCCCCAACAGACTCACAGGTGAAGCGTCGCCTCACCTGGAAGGACTGTTTGAGGCCGTGAAGTGGTCGTCAGGGAGGAGGTGTAGGGGCAGGTGCAGCACTTGTTCTGCTTACAAGGGTAAGGGCCGGGAGGGAGATCAGTGGGGAGGGACGAATGGACAAGGAGCATAGGGAGCAATCCCTGCAGAAAGCGGAAAGTGGGAGGGAGGGAAAAATCTGCTTGGTGGTGGGATCCTGTTGGAGATGACAGAAGTTCCGGAGAATTATGTGCCGGACGTGGAGGCTGGTGGGTGGTAGGTGAGGGCAAGAGGAACCCGGTCCCTGGAAGGGTGGTGGGGAGATGGGGTTAGAGCACACGTGCGTGAAGTGGAAGAAAAGCAGTCGAGGGCAGCATTGACGGTGGAGGAAGGGAAGCCCCATTCTCAGGGATCACACACAAAATACTGGAGGAACTCAGCGGGTTAGGCAGCATCAATGGAAAAGAGCACAGTCAACATTTTGAGCCAAGACTGAGCCCTGCCAAAGGGTCTCGGCCTGAAACATCGACTGTACTTTTTTCCAAGTCAGCTTACTCATCAGGGTAGAAATTTGCCAGAGTCTTTGGTGACGTGCCAGATCTCGTCAAACTCCTCATGAAGTTTGTCCTGATTGTATCAATGTGTCGGGCCCAGGATTGAACACCTGAGATGTCCATCTCCAAACTAGAACTATTTCATCACCAGCTGTAGGGTTGCTAAAGACTAAAACAAACCTGGAACAGTAAACCATCTCCCTGCTACAACTAGCCTACTATTGAGATATCTTAAAGCAGGTACTGTGGTAAAGGTGCAATCAAAAAAATTGTTAAACGTTAGTCTTCAGTCAGATACGAGGGTGGGTGAACACACCCTGTCATCTGACTGACAATGAAGTAGCTTAATGGCTTGGAAGTAGATCAAAGACATCTTATAGCATATCTTGCCAAGAAGCACAAGTTTGCAAACTATTTCATTCAAGGCAAGATCAACCACTGATGATAAAATATTTCACTGCTCTTTTTGTGGAATCATCCAGCATAGAATGCCGCCCCTCCCCCCGCCCAAACTCACCTTACCCATACTGGTTACTTAACCAAGCTGGGGATGGTTTTGGGAACTATGGGTCAGATTTGGGTTCATGGACAGAATGTGGGGGTTGGTAGATGGCAGGCTGGAGTCTGGGTCTCTGCTCTGCACTTGAAAACACAAGGGCGAGTGATTCTTCAGGCGCGCGAGTTGTCGGGACTGGTGTGTAAGGCCCTGGATCCCTGTCATTGGCGAGACTCGAGTGCAAGGTCTGCAGTTTGGGGGTCCTCATCCAGGGTTCCCCTTCGTTACCATCAGTGATACCAAAGATTGAAGCCTGATAGGCTGTTCGTAAGTTGTGAGCCGTTGGCTGAACACCTGGGTCTGGGAGTCCACTGGGGAAGTCAAAGGCCCAACATCTGTGAGACCACTGGAAGCTCGGAGAAGGCCTGTCCTGGGGTTGGAGGAGTGTGTGTGTGTGTGTGTGTGTGTGTGTATAAAACAGGACTTGTTTTGCTGTTGGTGTTACTTGTTTTGTTTTGCAAACGTGGTGGGTGTAGCACGTTGGTGGAATGTGTTTCTACACTTGCGGGCTGCCCCCAGCACATTGTTACATTATGTTGGTTTTTCAAGAATCAGAGACCTTCTATTATCAAAGTATGCATGCAGTACACAACCCTGAGATTCTTCTTCCCCACAGCCAGCCACCAAACACAGAAACACCGTGGAACCCATTCAAAGAAACACTACTACAAACGATGCATCTCCTCCGTATGTTTTGAGACGTGACAAAGGAACTTGAATTTAAATCTACCAGTTGCCAGTTGACTCGTTATCCTGTTCTTTGCCATTTTCAAAAAAAAAAGTTATCTTTTGCATCACGGGGCAACTCAGCAGAAGAACCAAATCAGTGGAGAAATTAAGGCCAAAAGCATTAAATATAAGTATTACTAAGCAGTAGAAAATTTTCATAACATGAGCTTATATACTCGAACAAATAGTGTTTCTCGAAAGCAAAATGGATCATACAGTACTA
This sequence comes from Mobula hypostoma, assembly GCF_963921235.1. Classification (NCBI taxonomy): domain Eukaryota; kingdom Metazoa; phylum Chordata; class Chondrichthyes; order Myliobatiformes; family Myliobatidae; genus Mobula; species Mobula hypostoma. The sequence goes on from NC_086122.1 coordinate 29,393,555, forward strand.
GATTAAAATGTGTGAAGTTTACACCCTTGCAAAGTGCAGAGTAGTAACACGCCTCGCGCCGGGTTACTACAGTCGCAAGGCTTCGGCTCTTTCCGTCGTGCGGAAACGCGATCTTCGGCAGTTTCCGCAAATCGGAAACACCGTTGTGACGCGTCGGGTAAACCGGAAGTGAGCGACTGCCTGCTCCGGCAGCCCCTCCATAGACGGACAAGATGGATGCGGGGTTTTTCCGTGTAAGTAAAGTACTCGCCGAGCCAAGCGTCCGAACCGAACAGCGGTCTGCGGCCCGTCTGTTACAGCAGGAGCTGAAACGCTTTAGAAGCTCTTTGCGCCTTCTTGGGAATGCTAACCGCATGAGATGGGGGTTTATTTTAACGCGGATTGGGCCTTAGTAACCGTGTGGCACGGCAAATGGCGGCGGACGGGCGGGCGGCAGCGACGGGGAGGATCGTGTGTGAGCTGGGAAATCTGGGTTTTGTTTAATCCCTCTACATTGCGCCCTTATTTTCGTGCAGTATATTTTGGCATCTTGAATCGGGGCGTGTGGTACATGTCGAAAGTAAAGTATAGGGAAATACGGTGCACATTACATTGCTGAGGAATTGGCTCCAGTGCGGCAGGAGGTGGCGGCCAAGGCGGCGAGAGGAACCAGCCAACTGGCTGAGCAAATGTCTCAGCAGCGTGGTTTCCAACTACAGGAAATCCATTTTCCACATTTGAAAACTTCTATTCTGTTTTCTGAAATATTTTAACAATTCCTATCTTGGTGCATTAACAGCATAGTTGTAAACAGGCTGGTGCGGTTAAACGACTGGAAAATAGGCCAACTTAGCAACAACTCACGAAAATTGCGTTTACTGTACTTAGCTTAAAATACAATATTTTGTTCAAGTATTATAATACATTTCAGATTGGGAAAACCTCTGAATAGTTTACATTTTTGTTTTAATGTAAAATATACAGATAATTTGGAGTGAGTTTCAACGTTGTAATACATACTGGAATATTCTAAATTTCATTATTCGAGATAATTCAAAGCAAAACATTCTTAGCCTTGCTTTATGCTTTATATTGACTTAGCTTTTTGTTCTGAATTCAGGTTGGAAACTCATGAATACTCACGAATTACACTTCATAAAGTTTTAAATAGCATTTAAAAACTATTTCAGAACGTGTTACTATTTTTGGCTTAGTCCCAGAATTACACACATTTAAATTTCCCCTCATCTCCACTCATTAATATTACTGTATCAGGATCAGAGTCAGGTTTAATATCACTGGCATATGTTGTGAAATTTGTTAACTTTGCGACAGCCGCAGTATAATGTAATACATAATAGAAAAAGCTGAATTACAGTAAGTATATGTATTTAAATAGTTAAATAAATGGTGCAAAAATAGGAATTAAGAAAAAGTAGTGAGGTGGTGTTCACGGGTTCTATGTCCATTCAGAAATTAGATAGCAGAGGGGAAGAAGTTGCCTGAATCATGGCGTGTGTGCCTTCCGTGCCTCCTTCCTGATGGTAGCAATGAGAAGAGGGCATGTCCTGGCTGATGGATTCAAAGTACATTTATTATCAATGTATAAATTATACAACCTTGAGATTTGTCTGCTTACAGGCAGCCACAAAGCAAGAAACCAGAAAGGACTCAATTTGAAAAAAAGACTAACACTGCAAAAAAGTAGGGGGAAAAAACACAAATCATGCAAACAATGAAAGCAAGCCGCAGCATTCTGAGCCAAAATGAGTCCATTGACCTGAATCCTGGAGCAACCTGAGTAGGCCTATAGCCTGGATCTCAGTTGATCGTGTAGTGGGGCAAATCACCGTGAAGCTCACAGGCAGGAAGCTGAAGCAGTCTTACATCCTTGGTGGCGTGGAGAGAAGAGTGAACATTGCGGAAGAGCGAGCGGAATCAGCCTGACCCTTGCCTCCGGTCCTGACATCCTGTCTTTGCAGTCTATCCCTTAATGATGGACGCAGTCTTTTTGAGGCAATGCTCCTTGAAAATATCCTGGATATTACAGAGGCTAGTGCCCATATGGAGTTGACTAAGTTTACCTTCTTGAAACTCCGTTTTGTTACTAATAAAGTCCATGTTGGAAATCAACGGTGTAGTGAGACATGCCCTTGAGTAAAATAATATTAGTATTTTGTACATTTTGGTGGGTTAACTTTAAAATAGTGTAGAAGTTGATGACCAAAGCTGGCATGGGTAAATAGCAAAATCAAACAGTTGTAAGGAGGTTGATCCAAAGGCTTGGCTAGCCTAATTTTGGAGCCGTTTGTAATTTTGGACAAGTTTGGAGTAGGGATATATATTATGGAGATCTTAAATAGCATTGTGAGTAATTTAGAGTCCTTGTGAGTTTGGAGAGACCGCATGAAGAGGTGGATGGCACTAAGTGTGTAAAGGAACGAGATTTGGGTGAGCCTGAAGTTCAGAGCGTGGATTATGGGAGAGCCGCTGGGTAAACTCTGACAATTTTGAATCTAAAGGTGAAACGTTGAATGTTGGCAGCTAATGAAATGTTATAGAATGTAATCAAATGGACTAAAAATGTTAGTCTTTATGTTAAAGGAGTTGCTTGCAGTTCAGGATGTTGGGAAATGATTCTGAAGTATTCTACTTGGCTTGTAGAACTGCGTCACTGGAAGAATATTTGTATTACGCTAGATCACCATGATAGCAGGTCTTAAACATTTCAGTTGGGAACATTTTATTTCGATTTCCATAAGCTTGCTCTAGGTCATCTTGTGTGTCAAGTCATTGTTGAAGACTGTTTTTCTCTTCTCTCTGATGCAGTATAAGCAATATGACAAAAGTAGGAGTTGTACATGGGTCACTATTTACCTAACAACCAACATCACTGCAGCGTATTATATGATCATTATGTTTACAGGAAGTTACAGCACTTCTTGAGTGCTACATCTCAGGAAGAGGACATTAGATCTGTGGTGGCCGGCAGAAGGCATACAGTCCCATTCTGCCTTTCACTATTTATCTACGTATCTACAAAGTAGTCTTACACACACTATCCAACCAACTTTTTTTGCCTTAAATCAATGTCAAAAGGAAATTTACAGTAGACAGTTAACCTACAAGCACGGCTGGGATGTGCGAGGAAACTTACGGAATTATGGAATGAGCCTATCATCAAACGTAGATCCCTGGAATTGTGTGATAGTAGCTCCAACTGTTTCTCTGGTCAGAAGTAGCTGCAAGCTTTTTTTTGATTAGACATCCCAACTTGCTGTTGGTTTATTTAAAATAATTAATATAATTCATAAACATTTCCTCTGCTTGGACAGTGGAGACCAAATGAAATACTTCCACCTAGGAGAGTGGAAATTTGGAACTTCCGCTCAAAGTTTGTGAATGAATTGCTATTTTCAAGACTGACATAAAAAAAAAGATTAGACAATGAAGGGTTAAATGGATCTCAGGAACAATTACTTAATTGAATAATGAATTTTTGGGTACTGTGATAGTTCACTTTTCACAATCTGCAGATTGTTTGTAAGGCCAGCATGTATTGCCCAATCCTAATTGCTTTTGTGAAGATTATGGTGAGCCATATATTTGATGGAGGTGCCCCCACAAAGGTGTTGGTGAGGCTGTTTCCGGAATTTAGACCAGCAGATGAAGAAACAGCAGTGTATTTCCAAGTTAGGATGACCTGCAAGTGATGGTGTTCCTATAAGTTTGTTACCTTGGCGTTGATGGTTGAGGTCATTGAAGTGCTTTAGATGAGAATAGAATTGCATTTTATAAATGTTATATTGATGCTTAGATTATGAATGGGATACTAGTCAAAGGTTATTTGTCACACACAGTGCTGATGTATTTGATTTACCAAGATGAATATACGAGTGATCGTTGCTGATCAGTCACTTGCTGCAGAATACCCAGTCTGTTTTCTGGTGTTTTAGCTGTGTTACTGACGTGGCATTGGGGAAATAGTTAAATGAATCTCTAGTTTACGGCAGACTGAAAAGCATCGTATTTATTTCACCTTTCAGCACTGGCCCCTACAATGTTGAGTAGTCGAGAGACGGTGGAAGTGTGAGGTATAAGTCAAAGTATTATTAGAAAATAGAACAGTACAACACTCGACTAAGCATTTGGCTTACAGTGTTGTGTAACCCTTGATGCTCGGTACATCCCTACTAATGAAATATATTCTGAAAATTAAATTTATTTATCATTGTGTCGAAGGGTTTCAACAGTTGGTTAAGCCAGGTGAGTGGCTACAATGGTTTATGAACTCTCAAAGAATTTTGAAAGTCTCTAATATTTATAAACATTAATTACACTCATAAAATGTTTAAAAAATGACTGATACCAGCCAATAAGTTAATGTATTTATATTAACTCAGTTAATTAAAAATAAAAGGACCTGTAATCTGCTTATCCCCCTTGATATAATTGCTCTTTGTTGAAATAGCCTGTGTGAATCTGCAGTAGCTGTAGTGCTATGATACCTCAGTGCTGGAAACTGCTGTAATTTGGCAGTGCTGTTATGGTCTTCATGAGAATTTAACCTGGAAGCAGCACTGAGAATTACTTTGGATGTTTGGGATTTATGTGATTGCATAAATGATTTGGATTGCCGATCTGCCCTTCCAAAAAGAAATTGCAACACTAGAGGAAAAGCTGAAGGCCAAGAATGGGACTTTGTCTTTACAGGTAACAAAATGAGTGTTTGAAAATAAGGCATTGACAGTTATTGATAATGAATGACTGGATAAGAAGAGTAGATAGTGGTCTCCCATGTCATTTTCATCTATGAAGGTGATACTTCTATAATTCTTTTGAGATTGATAAGTTATGCTTTACTCAAAACAGCTATTTTTAATATAAAAGAACAAGGTATTATAAATTCAGTAAATTGGATTTAATTCTCTAAGATATTGGAGCAGAATTCAGCCATTTGCCCAACAAGTCTGCTCTGCCATTCCATCGTGACTGATTTATTATCCCTCTTAACCCAGTTATCTTCTCCCCATACTTTTGATGCCCTAGCTAGTCAAGAAACTATCAGCCTCTGCTTTAAGTATACTCAATGACTTGGCCTCCACAGCTGTCCATAGCAATTCAGTGCCCTCTGGCTAAAGAAATTCCTTGTCATTTCTATTTTTCTATTCTGAACCAAGACTCCCTCACTTTAGGAAACATCCTCCCACATCCACTCTAGTCCTTGAATTACAATGAGATCATCGCCTCTTCCCCCTCCCCGCCCATTCTTTTAAACTGCAGTGAGTACAGGTCCAGAGCCATTAAATGCTCCTCATATGTAACCCCTCTCAGTCCTGGGATCATTCTGTGGAACCTTACCTGGACCCTCTCCAATGCTGTCACATACTTTTTTATTAGATAAGTGGTCCAAAACTGCTCACAATACTCCAGTCTGACCAATGCCTCAGCATTGCATCCCTGGTTTTATAATCGAGTCCTCTTGAAATAACTGTTAACATTGCCTTTTACATTTGCCATCATTACCACCAAGTTAACCTTTAAGGAATCCTGCACGAGGACTTCCAAATCACCTAAGTGCATGACCATACACTTCCGTGCACGATATTCCATCTGCCACTTCTTGGCATTGCTTGATTTAAGAATCATTTAAAATTGGAAAATAGTCCCTTCGGTTCCACTTTTTAAGAAATGTGACAAGGGATAATTGTGTTGTATTGCACTGAAAGTGACATGCAGCACTGTAGTTCTGAGTTGCACTGTGCTGATTCTTGTCAAGGTCCTTTGCCTGAATCCCATCCTGAAGTTATTGACGATAGGTGTCTGTTGTTTCATAAGTCCAAATTTACTCAAAAAAAAACAGCTACATCAACAAGTGAATGCAAGGATCCTTATAGGGTCTTTATAAACTCTTGATTGAAATAACTAGCATGCTGAAAACTTATTTACATCAGTAATTGTATTTTTTCCAGAGAATAGATTTCTAAAGAAACTAACATGAAAACAGTGAAGCATGAACTTGGTATGCATAATGCAGATACCTTAACTAGTCATTCAGATTTGGGAACCATTTAAAATTGCCTGCTATTCAATTTCTTAAGAAAGGTGGTAGGATAAACTATGCAATTATACACCGTTTGGCTTAACACCTACTGTCACAAAGTTACTAGAGTGTATAATTAAGATAGGCAACTAGAATTAAACCTGATCAGGGAGCTTGTATTCATCAACAGTCAGTTATGACTGATATGTGATGTGATTTTTTGGATGGAGTAAAGAATAAACATGGTAGAGTGAATTTTGGAGGTCCCTTATGCAAAATTTGGAACAACTTGGTGCTAGGGTATTTTTAAGTAAATTGATTAAAAACATTCTATGTAGGATAAAGATATGTATCCGTAGATAAATTTCAGTAGTGATCTCATTGAATGGACTGGAGGAACTTGATCCTATTCTAAATAGTAAAGTAGTATTAGCAAGTAGTTTTTTTTTCACCAATGCCCATTACCTAAAGATGTATTTCTTTCACTGGAGACCTGCAGTTAACAATCTGGAGAATTATTTTTCTTTGTTTTCCTTTCTTCCAATTCCCATTTATCGGGGGCAGGTGGGGGTTTAAAGTAGTGTTGCGGTGAGATGGGAACCAGAGTGCCAGAACAGATAGTGGAGGGAGAGGTTGTGGAGACATGTTGATGTTGTTAAGACCTCAGACAAAGTTAGGAATAAAAAGGTTGAGCATGATACGACTAATATCTTGAGCGGCAATATTTCAATGCAAAAAGTATCGTAGGAGAGGCAGATGAGCTCGGGACATGAATCAACAAAGGTAATTATGATATTGTAGCTATTAGTGAGACTCGGTTGCAGGACTGGCAGCTCAATATTCCAGGGTTCCGTTTTAGATGTGACAGAGTGGGAGGGATTGAAGGGGCTGGGGTTTTTTTTATCTTAGAATTCTGTGCATTGTCAAAAAACTGCAATATTTGAGCCCTAGCCTATAATATTATCAGCAAACAAATTTTCTATTTAAAGTGCACATTGACCTTCGAAGAGTATATGGGATGGAAGTGCTGATAGTTTACATAATTCCTTTATGAATATTGCTCATAATGAGGGGACAGTGCATGACTATTGATACAATATGGTAAATAAGGTTACAAACTTCTTTAACGTTTGATGTATGTACTCTAGTTTCGTATACTAAAGGCCATTAACATATAAGATCTCCTTCTGTCCTCAGGATCAGCAGCAATATTGATATTTCCTGATCTAGTTTGCTATTTCTTGCTTAATGATAGGAATTTATTTAACACCAATGGCACGAGCAGATGTATTTGAAATTGTGACTGCTCAAACATTTTACCCACTGAATGAAGATGATCTTTAGCTAATCCACTCGGTCAACATTCGCTTAGCGGTAGGTTGAATGGCTGGTTACAACAAAGTTATAGGTGCTAACAGTGCTGGATATATTGTTAATGTTTGTAATCACTGTCTAAGGTTACTCTTTGTGCTTGGCAATTTTAATGCTTTTCAGTTTATGGAATGAAGGACAGACAGTAATTATGTTATTCCACTTTTAAGTCTACATATATTGGATGAATATTATATAAAAGAATACAACTGCTATGACCGGTGGCAGATAAATTGCAGTTGTTGGAAATTTAATCATCCACGGTGGTGTGATATGATTTTTTTCAGGATCTACTGTAAATAGTCTGTAGTTAGGTAAAATCACAAAGGATATTCAGCTGAACAATGAAGCATTTGTTTGTGTTGCACTCTAGCCTCAGCCTATCCTTCCTACTCCATCAGCACAACACTGGATTTCCTTGTCCTGCATAGGTTTTTATGGCTTATTGCACTTACACAATTGGTTGTAATGAATTTGAAAGGAAATTATTATTTTCTAAATTAAATATTTGGCATTTAGTTTTGCTATTCTCACCTGATTTAACAGCAAGTTTGTTTTTCATAGAGAAATTAAATTCAACAGGACTTACCAAGGTGTTCAGCTGAGGAATATTAAACAGCATATAATACCAAACCAAATAAGCAAGTAATTAACTTTTAAGATCATAAAGGAAGGTTTTAACAAATGTTTTAAAGGAAAAATGAGGTGAAAAAGTTTTAAATTTAGAATTCCAGAAATTTATGGTAGTTGAAAGCAAACTCCTATTGGAGCAGTTAAAATAGGGAATGATTGGGAGGCCTGAACTGAAGAGGGTCATACAGCTGCAAGAGTAGGTTTGTGAACCCTTTGCAATTACTTGGTTTTCTGCATTAATTACTCATAAAATGTGGTCTGATCTCCATCTAAGTTGCAACAATAGACAAACACAATCTGCTGAAACTAGTAACACAAAAACAATTGCACTTCTCATCAGTACTGGGTATACCATTTAAACAATCACGGTCTAGGTTCAGAAAAGCATGTGAGCCTTTGGCATATTGCTTTCTATGAAAGCTGTTTGGAGTCAAGTGTTCCAATGAATGAATGCTAAAGGAGGTGAAAAGGAACCTGAGGGTAACAGCAAAAGACCTGCAGAAATCTCTGGAACTTACCGAAGTCTCTGTTCCTGTGTCCACTATAAGAAAAACACTGAACAAGAATGGTGTTCATGGAAGGACACCAAGGAGGAAACCACTGCTCTCCAAAAAAACATTGCTGCATGTATCAAGTTTACAAAAGACCACCTGGATGGTCAACGCTTCTGGGACAATGTTTTATGGAGAGTTGAGATAAAAATTGAACTTGCTGGCAGAAATGCACATTGCCGTGTTTTGAGGGAAAAGGGATCTGCACACCAACACCAAAATCTCGCCTCAACTGTGAAGTATGGTAGAATTTGATTTTGGGGCTGCTTTGCTGCCTCAGGGCCTGGTCAGCTTGTAATCATTGAGGGAAGAATGAATTCAATATTGTATCAAGATATTTTACAGGAGAATAACAGAGTAGTGGTCCATCACCTAAAGCTTAATGGAAGTTGGGTGATGCAACAAGACAATGATCCGAAACAGAAGAGTAAATCAACAGAATGGTTTAAAAAGATGATTTGTGTTTTGGAATGATCAAGTCGGAGTCCAGACCTTAACCTATTTGAGATGCTGTGGCATCATCTGAAGAGGGCTGTTTATGCAAGGTGTCCAAGAAATATTGATAACTGCAACAATTTTTATGGAGGAGAAGTCTAAAATTCCTCCTCACTGTTGTGCAAGTCTAATCAGGAAACATTTGGTGGAGGTTATTGCTGCTAAAGGAGGTTTTACATACTTTTCCTAGCCTGGACTGTGAATGATTAAACGTGTTCAATAAAGACATGAAAAGTGCAATTGTTCATTGGTTATTAGTTTAGGCAGATTGTATTTGTCTATTATAGTGACTTAGATGAAGATCAGACCACATTTTTATGAGTAATTAATGCAGAAAACTTAGTAATTGCAAAGGGTTCTCAAGCATTTTATTGCAGCTGTATTTTGGAGGTTTATAGGTGTGGGCAGATGAGTTTAGGATGACCAAAAGTTTATGGAGATTGGAATGAAGGAATCTGGACAGCTGAGTGTAAGAAATGTCAGTCCTGAGATAAGAGACATTAATGGGAACATCGGCAGGAATGGAATTTGATTTTGTTAGAGGAGGACATATATGGTTATGTTGTCAGAATCTTTTACTCCATAAAATATCTATTTACCTCTCTGGTTGACAGTCTTCCAGCCGTTTAACAAATGTGTGTTGCATACTTATAAATTTTAAACTGAAATGTATCATCATCTCAATCTGATTTTTGTCCCTAGAGCAGGTTCACCATAACACATACTTTGCCTGTGTTCAAAGTTGTATTTTCTACTGTTGTTATGTCATTACACATTTAAACATTAAAAACATTTTGTTAAAACACTTTCAAATTACTTTGTACTGATGTACAAGAAAGGGTTGTTATTAGGTTGTTAACCTGATGGTTCAGGTTGTTAAAATATTTCTAGAGAAAATAAATCATGTTAAAGTTATTCCATGGTACTGGTGGAAGACTTTATAACAATATTTTGGAATTTAGTGTATAACTTATTTCCAGCCATTAATTGTAAATTTCAGAAATGATCAGACTGATGGTGATTTCTCTTCAATTAAAAATGCCACAGTATGTCTAAATTTCACTAGCAGTTGCCTTTTGTGTAATAGATATTTCTGTTTTAAAATAGATAACATTTGGGCAGCCGCAATGATTTATTTAATTAGTGACCTTGTTTGTTATTTTATGATTCAGTAGCAGGTAGGATATACATTTTGGACAGGGCATGGGAATGGAACAACTTGTGCATACTGCAACTGAACGCTAATAAATAATGTTAAGAGAATTGGAGGTTTGAGAGAAAGTCTGGGCCAATATTATCTGCTTAACCAATGTGATTTTATGAATGAAAAAGGAGAATGGAGGCGCTTTCCATAGGGTATAAGTAAGAAATTGGCAAGTTTTTGAACATCATGGAAAGGATAAGATGTACTGTGTGAAGTAAGTGGTATAACAGTACTGTGCAAAAGTCTTAAGCACATGTAAAAAAAATTCTATAAAGCAAAGATGCTTTCAAGAATAATGAAAAGTTTATAAATATCAAAAAAATTACTATAAAGAGCAGTAAACTAATCAAATCAATATCTGGTGTGACCACCCTGTGCCTTTCAAACTGCATCAAATCTCTTAGGTACACTGTCATGTAGTTTTATACGAAAGTCACTGTGTGGGTTGTTTTAAGCATCTTGGAAAACTTCCCACAGTTCTACTGTCTCGCTTGCGTCTGTCTCCAGGTAATTCCAGACAACCTTGATGATGTTGAGATCAGAGTTCGGTGGAGACCATATTGTCTGTTGCAGAACTCTATGTTCATTTCACTGAAGATAGTTTTTTATGACCTTGGCCGTGTGTTTGGGGTCATTGTCCTGCTGTAGAATTAAGTTGGGACTGATCAGATGCCTCCCTGATGATATTACGTGATGGATGAGAATCTGCTTGTACTTAGCATTGAGGATTCCATTAATTCTGGATCAGATCACCAACTGTGTTTGCAGAAATGTAGCCTTAAACCTGGAGAGAGCTTTTGCTGTACTTCACTGTCGGCTGCAGGCTCTCATCCACGTAGCATTCTCCAGCTCTTCTACAGACAAAAGTGTCTCCTGTTCAGATTCAGATTTTGACTCATCAGCGCAGGGTACTGGCTGCCATTGTTCAGCATCCTAGTTTTTGTGTTTATGTCTCTTGACTTTGCTTCCACTTTGTGGGAATGGCTTTTTAGCAGCAACTCTTCCATGAAAAGGGTTCCAGTGATTTCTGTGTGTTCAGAGCTGACAGCAGTGCTGGACTTCAGATTTAGAAGGGATATCAATTTGATGCATGTCTCATCTGCAGCACTCTGTTTCTGGTCCTCAACCTTGCCCTTTTCTTTCTGCTTCTTTAGAAGAGTGGACAGCACATCTTGAAACTCCTGTCTTCTGCGAAATTTCTGCTTGGGAGAGACCTTGCTGATGCAGGATGACCATCTTGTGTCTTGTTGCTATGCTCATTCTTGCTATGGTGTAAGAATTGATGATTTGAAGGTTAAACTTGTTACATCTGCAGCATCCTCATCTTTTAGTTTGGTTGTCCTTCACCCAGTTTAATTCCTCCTACACCTGTTTGCGTTTCAGTTAATCTGTTTAGTTCATTCAACTCATTATGTCATTGATTATTAGCATCCTGTTTGTTATCTTTGTTTAATCATGCACTGGGCTATAAATCTACAAAGTAATCAAGTTTTTAATTCTGAAAGCAGTCTGTTATTTAATATATTGCTCTCTTTAATGAAATATACAAATTTCTCTAACACAATGTTTTTGGTAAATTAATGTTTGGAAATCTAAAATTTGCTCTTTTCTACTGACACTAATAGAGAAGACAAAAAAAAACAAAATGAATTATCTAGGGTGCCTAAGACGTTTGCACAGTACTACAATAAATTGGGATTCAAAGTTTTTAATTAATTTCATCAAATGATTTTGTTGTTTACCTGTTCTGTTGAGCTCCCTATCCAAAAAGGAATTTACATTTCTCATATTAGAAGTTGAATTGTTGGATTTATTGATTTAAATCTCTGTCTAAAGATAAGTGCATAAAAATGTCTGCTAACACTTCGTTGCAGTACTGGGGAAGTGTTGCACTACTGATGGTACTATCTTTTGCCATTAAACATTAAATTAATGTTTTACGTACATTCTTAGCTGGATGTTGCTGATCCTGTGGTGCTGGTTTGAAAAACAAGTTACCACCTATATCTTGGCTAGTTCTTTCATTTAACATTTATTAATGAAAGTTATTTGATCATTATCTAAATGCTGCTTGTAGTTTCTTGCATGCTTATTTAGTGTGATTGCTGTATAGCTGTGACAACACTTATATTTAATTGGCTGTAACACTGTTTGAGCTATCCTGAAAGTGATATAAAAGGTTCCGTACGACTTCTGTCATTCCAAAGGTTTGAATTTTCGCCGAGGTTGAACTTAGAATTTTTAGGCAAGTCTGGAATTAGTGAAATAACAAAGAGGAATTGAGATATAATTCAAATTTTAAAACAAATTATCTACAAGGCCCTTTACTGAGTATTTTCTGTTTTATAGGGAACCAGTGCAGAACAAGACAACCGTTTCAGCAATAAACAGAAGAAACTTCTAAAACAGTTGAAATTTGCAGAATGTCTTGAGAAAAAGGTATTGTGTTCCAAGCTTATTCAATAACAGTTTTCCTTAATGGAGTATCTGGTAATGGTAAAACATTCCAAAGCACTTCACTAGATCACCATCACATAAAATGTATCTCTTTGTGACATTATTTGAACAGATGGCAAGACCTAAATAAAGGTAAGTTTTGATGATATGTGTGTGATGATGACCTCAAGAGGTGAGATGATTAAAATCAGGAATGCACCAAGCACCAGAGTTGAAACGGTACTGGGAACCCAAGACTTTGAGTTTAGCAAAGCTACAGAAAGATTAGAAAGTAGGGGCAAGACTTTGTAAATTAAACAACTAAAATCAAGGTGTCGCTGACAGCAGTGATTGAGTGAGCTCAAGTTCACGTGGAGTGGGAGTCTGGTCAAGTCAGTATTGGAGAGTTAAGTCTGAAGGTGACGTAGGCAAGGGGGAAGCTATGTTTGAGGCAGTGATGGAACTGATGAAACAGGTGCTGAAAGAATAGCCTAAAGAATAACAGTGATGCTGCTCTTTAATGGTCATGATTTTATCATTTGCCTAAGATGGAGGCTGCCTGAATTCATGTATAATTGGATGTTAAATGTGCACTATGATAAATCATTAATAATGGAGATGGTGATAAGCTAGATAGAATTTTCAGCCTACTATCAACTACTTAACCAATTAACTACTTAAATCTATCAGGATGTGATGCTGCATTTTTGTTTGAAATGACATGTGATAACTGTAGCAAAGATAGGTAATGAAGACCATAAGTTTTTATATGAGATAGAAAAAGATTTAATGTTAGTGTTCCACTTGGGTCTCCCAGAAGTATATACAAAATGACAGAAAATATAAAAAGAAATTCAACTTGCATACTAGTTGAATGGCTTTAATGTTGGAGTTGATAGAATTGGGGTTAACCTCTAAAAGAGTTGAATAAGTAGGATAATATGACATAATGGCAGCAAATTTGTATGTTCGAGATAGTTTGCTGTGTAACATATTGTCCCAGTAAAATTATCAAGTATAGACCAGTTATCTAGTTAAGAATGGAATGGCACATGAATGCTCATCTAACAGTGAACTCTATATGATGTTTTTATTCTTGATTTCAGTGGGATGAAACAGAATATCTATGGTAAATTGTGAAAACCTGTAATGTGTGAAACAACAAGGAGGTATTTGGGAAGGAAAGAGTGGGAGAAGTTTGGAACAGTTTTGCAGATGTGATGTAGAGCATAGCAAGTTATCAAATTCAATTGTGGATATCACGGGATATGTGGCAAAGGAGACTGTTTAATTACAGACCAATCATGATTGCTTTTTGGACACTAGAATGAGTATGAGAGGTCAGATGGTCTACTCTTGTTCCCATGTTCGAGAAGTGAATATCTTTGCACTTTTGATTTGAGTTTTATTTCCCACAGTTTTACCTATTTGTTTAATCTTTGAATCTTCACCCTCAATTTTCAGCTGTTAAAACCATTTACTTATACCATTTAACTTTGAGAGACTGTTTGCTGTACCACTTTCTGACATTACTAGACTTGGGAAAAGGGAGAGGGATCAATTTATCCAAGTTTTAAAAGAAAGTGAGAGACCATACTACCAATGTCAGGGTGGTCGTGTCCTGTTTTCTATCTCCCAGCAAGTTCTGTGTTTATAGAAGTACATCATCTCAAATTCCATATGCTCATTTTTAAGCAACACACAAAGTGCTGGAAGAACTCAGCAGGCTGGGGGGCATCTCTGGAAAAGAGCACAGTCGACATTTTGGGCCGGACGTCAACTGTACGCTTATCCTCCATAGATGCTGCCTGACCTGCTGAGTTCCTCCAGCATTTTGTGTGTTGCTTGGATTTTCAGCATCTGCACATTTTCTCTTGTTTGTTATATCAAAGTTAAGCTAGGTTTGCAAGTCATTACAACCCTACTTGGCTTTGTATCACTTTGTGCATGTGATCAATTGTTTTATGGCTATTAACATTATAATTACTTCCTGGCTTTTGGTGTTGAGTTGTATTATTAATCTTTTAAAAACAACTGATTTCAGGTGGATATGAATAAAGTGAACTTGGAGGTTATCAAGCCATGGATTACACAGAGAGTGACCGAAATGCTTGGGTTTGAAGATGATGTTGTCATTGAGTTTATCTTCAACCATCTTGAAGAGAAGGTAATAATTGGAAACATGAAAGAGTATTTAAAAAAGTTATTGTGATGTGGTTTTTCACCTGGACTTACGGTGAAACAAAATTTTGTAAAACTGTCAGGTCTGCTTATTTTCTGCACAGTTAATATTGACAGTAAAAAAACGTGGTTTAAAAAAGCTGCAAGGATAGCTATAAATGTGGCAGGATTCTTTGTGGGCCATTCAGCACTTTTAGCTATTTTCACAAGGGTACATTGAGTTTTTTTATGTTCCGTATTTAACTATCCACTATTTGGAAATCAGTTTGGATTCTAAAATGGAATTTGATTGTCAGGTCAACTGGTCTGTAATTTCCAGATTTTAGAAGCAATATTCAACTAGGTTAGGTTGGTATTGTTAAGTTTTTCCTCCTCTGAATTCAAGGTAAAAAACTGAATGTTGAAGCATTTTGTTTTCGATGCTGAATCAATTTGAATATACAAAGTTGAGTGTCTGCTCTTATGAGTGCTTAATATACTTTTGTGAAACAGTTGAAGATATTGAATGACCCATCAGTTAGCCCTCAGGTAACAAAAAGAAAATCCATCTTGTATGTATTCTTACTTGTTTTATTGTATAATAAGCGCCTTTGACAGCATTTTTCTAATGATCGTGTGATTTATGATTTAAAAGGCCTGAACCAAAATGGATGTTATTCCGTCTGAAGTATAGCACCATCACCTTGTTAGGTCACAGCAAAGTGAATTCCAATGTCGCTCTGACCCTCCTCCCTTGATGATGCAGTGTGTGTTTGGAGGTGAGTTGTGTAAAGTGACCAGACGAAAATCCTCATGCCATTCAATGAAGAGCACTCGGACAAAACTTTACACTGCTCAGAAGTAACAAGTGGAAAGCAAAACAGTAGCCAGATTAGATGAGGAAAAATGTGCCATTACAGATAAAAATTGTTTTTGTAATCTGAATATTGGATATGGCTTAATAGTGAAGCTTTAGGCTTATTAATGACCAATGTCCAAAAACAATTGTTGTTTTCTTGAAACATTCAACTAAAAATCAAGATGTTGGAATATTTTTGAAGGGCTCATTGTTTTATTAAAAGAAACTACTCAAAACTTCAACTCGCCACTGCAACCAAGGGATAATGAGACTGTCTTTCATTTTGGGGGAAAATGCTTAGAAATTATATAGAAGGAAAGCCATGTTTGATGTTTAACTACAAGTGCTATATATGGAATTTGTATAGCCCTGAGATTCTATTTTCACGTGACTGCAATGTATCCTCAACATTTAAATGTGTCTGATCTAGTTTGTCCAAGTAGAATTGTTCAGGCTTTTTTCCATTTGATGTACAACAAAAGAGCATCTATATTGCTAGCCAGAATGTTACGTGAAAGGAAGATGTTCATCTTGAGGGAAAAGTAAAGTAAAATTGTCCTTTTCATTGCGCTTGAAGTGTACATCTTAAAAGTGACCAACGAGTAGCAACAATGGTGTCTGGAAAGTTTGTAGCCCACACCATTCTGCCTGCATCTTGCCCCCTTTTCTCATCCCCACATAACCACGCACAATTACAGTAGGTTGAAAGTAGTTTGCAAGGAAGGAAATAAGAAATAGTTTAGAGATTAGTGTTAGTCTGTAACGTTGATAATAGCCGTGTGTTTAATATTACTTGCAACTCTATTTTAGCCCTTCGAAACTTCTGGAAGGTTCAAATAACCATGGATCATATTAAAATATTCTTTGACAACATTCTAAAGAATGCCATATACCAGCATGCTGTTTACTAGTGTTTAGATTTGAACAAGACTAATGCTGGAATATTTCTATAAAATATCTAAAATCTTTAATCTGGGGTAGATTTACAGGTCTGGCTTCCTTTGCAACTAGTATTTACTAAGTAGTTAGGTGGATTTAGATATCTTTATTGCAAAAACCACAGTCAATTAAACAATGCTATCTAGAGTAGATTAAAATTCATAGTTTGAATCGCACGTAGAGTACCATTAGTAGCCATGTACTAGATAATGGTTTAGGATTGCACTAGCTAAGATTTTGGATTACATTCAGTGGAATGCTAGTGTGTATATTTTCTGTAGTTCATTATATTAGCACATTGTAACTAGTTCAGGAGTTTGCATGTTAATATATAATAAACTCAAATCTGGAGAGGTAGGAACAGCTCTTTCATGGAGCATAAAGGCAAGTTTTATTTAAGCAGATTAAGCCAAAGTTTAATATAAACTGTTCATTTTTCTTTTATGTGGCTGTTTACTCATTATTGCTTGTTCGTCTCTTACAATTTAGATAAATGATATAACATTATACTCAAGGTGATTGAGTTGCAGTAGGGAGTCGGAAGCAACCCAAGGGAACATCTTTCTCTACAGGGGACTTGGAACTTTGGGTTCAGGAGTCGACCAGAAGAAATTGAAGACCTCAGGACTCTGTACATACTTTGTGGTGTTCTGACACGTTTGTGTGTTTTTTTTACTGGACCTCGTTGCTCTGGCAACCTATGTGCAGTATCAATTCATAAAACTCCAGAATGCCCATTGGCTATTGTCAGAAATAGTGAGAGGCAGACTGGCCTCGTAAATGGGATTAAAATGGATTGTTCATATTGAAATCTTAAGATGAAGCTGATATTCAGCCGATTTATATATAGGCTGATAGTTCAGGGAATTCGCATTGATGATGTACAGCATAGATAGAAAAGCTATTAATGTAATTTACCATTATCTAAAGTATTGCCTCTGTCAATTTTGTGTTTAGAATTTTGAGGTAGATGGAAAGTAGTAGGGTGAATTGCTTTTGGATTTTTCCATATAACCTCTCTGCCTTCATCTTGTGTCTGTTGCAGAACCCAGATGCAAAGCTGATGCAGATTAACTTGACCGGGTTCTTGAATGGAAAGAATGCAAGAATGTTCATGGGGGAGTTGTGGCCATTGCTGTTGAGTGCACAAGAGAATATTGCAGGAATCCCTTCTGCTTTTCTGGAACAAAAGAAAGAAGAAATCAAACAGCGACAGGTAATGTATTTGTATACTTCTGTGAATTTAATAGAATTGATGTTCGAGGGTGAGATCATTTATGTGGAGTGGTAGTGACAGGAATTGTCCTTTGCATTTGTGGATAGCCGGCTGGTGGTAAAGTGGTATCTGCACTGGATTTCAAGGCAAATGATCCTGGGTTCGAATCTGGCCAGCTCCTTGCATGCTTTCCATCCATGCTGGGTTGAGTGTTGAGCTAGCAATTTGGCCTCGTTAAAAAACAGACACATGCTAAAGAAATGGAAAGGTTGCTACCAATGTGCACAAAGAGCGGAGAGGAACAAATTGTGGATCAAAAGTAGTTTTGTGTAGTCTTAATAATTATCCATAGCGCTCTGTGTACTTGATTTGGGTATAGTTCAGCATGAACTGTGGTTTGCAATTTCTTGTTTCTTGATGTATCTTGATTGATGTTTGTGTATCAGTTTTTTGTCTTGAGAAGACATCTACTACTTTAGAGTGTGGCCACCTAACTTGTTTTGGCTTTCAAGATCATTTCTAATCCTTGACTTGAGGTTGAATTGGGATAAACAGATTTATTCAAAGAATAGCTAATCGTGGTCGAGGGACTCAGCAGTCTAGGCAGCATCTAGGAAAAGAGTAGTCGATGTTTCAGGCCAAAACCCTTTGGCAGGACTGGTTTCCATCTGAAATGTTGACTGTACTCTTTTTCCTAGATGCTGCCTGGCCTACTGAGTTCCTCAAGTATTGTGTGTGTGTGTGTGGCTGAGATTTCCAGCACCTGCAGATTTTCTCTTGTTTGTGGTGGGGTGGAGGTAAGTTTCTACTAAAGGAGGTGTAAATTCCTGCTTCCCTTTGCTAGCCTGCAGGTCACCTTTGGGCAAGGCGTAGCACCTGCTTAGCCCCCAGATCAGGGTCACGTGAAGCCATGTGATCAGGTCATGGATGATGGTATGAGCAGCTGATGCATATCACAAGTCCTGGTTATGCAAACACTGACGCCAGGAAGAGTATTGATAATGGCTGGGGTCACCTGCCTTGTAGTGGCACTGGCCAGAAGAATGGAAGAGCAAACCACTTCTGTATAAAAATTTGCCAAGAACAATCAAGGTCTTAGACCATGATTGACTACATCATACAACACGGCACATGATGAGCTAATTGTAAAATCTTGGTTCCTTTAAAAGAAATGGGTTTTGAAAAAACAAAACCCAAATGGAACCATCTTGGCCATCGGATCCCTGGTTTTGCCCACTGGATCAAAGTTTTATACTCCCCAACTTGGTATGGCACTGACTTGTCCTTGACCTGCTCCATCCGTCCTGTTCGTTAACTGGAATCACAAGTAGACTGAATTATCAAATTGATGTCTTAACACAGGATTGTCAGAATAAATCATGCATTGTGGGGCTGGACTTGCTAGGGTCTCTGAGCAATGAATAAGCAATCACTTTGAAATTTGAAGAACCTGTAAGACAATGTGACCTAGGCTTGGGGTGGACGTCAATCCTGCACACTCAGACACTTCTGTCCCACCGGTGATAAATCATCTTCACGTCCTATTGAATGTGGAATATTAGTGGTGGGTTAGAGTTCCATTGTCTGGTGGTGTGTATACAAGCCATTGAGCTCTGTTGCTAGGCTAGGAGGGAACACAAAGAACAGGATAGGGAAGTGGTCCTAAGTTGTCTAAATGCCTAATAGCAAGAGGGCATGCATTGAAGGTGAGGGGGGGGTAGATTCAGGAGATGTTTGGATAGGCACATGGATGTAATGATGGAGGGCTATGGACATTATGTAGGTAGAGGGGTTTGTGTTTTAGTGTTTTTGATTTGCTTTTTAGCTGATTTGGCCCAATGTTATGGGCCAAATGGCCAGTTTCTGTATGGTGCTGTTCTAGGTACTAAGGTGGGAGGACAGGAAACACGAGTAGCTGTGGATGCTTGTTATAAACTGCTGGAGTCTGAAGCAGCAACTGTCGTTTCTCCTATCACCTGGGCAGCAGACTTCAACTGCAAAAGTTAGAGATGTGCCAGGTTGAAAAGGTACCTGGTGTAAGCTTAGCTTCATGTATTAAATCCATATACAGAGCTTGCGTTCAGTCAAACAGCACAGAAACAGGTCCTTTGGTCAAACTCACTTAGAGACTCACATTTAAGGACTCTGCAACTCGTGTGCTGAGTATTTTTTTATTTGCATGGTTTGTTTTGCCCATTGGTTATTTGTTAGTCTTTGTTTATGCATAGTTTATTCATAAATTCTTATTGTTTATTTTCCTGTAAATGCCTGCAAGAAAATGAATCTCAAGTGGTATAGTGGTGCTAGAAAGTTTGGGGACCCTTTTAGAATTTTCTCTATTTCTGCATAAGTATGACCTAAAATGTAATCAGATCTTCATGCGCATCCTAAAACTAGATAAAGGAAACCCAATTAAATAAATAACACAAAAACATTATAGTTTTTCATTTATTTCTTGAGAAAAATGATCCAATATTGCACGTATTTGTTAGATAAAGTATGTGAACCTTTGCTTTCAGTAACTGATGTGGCCCCCTTGTACAACAGTATCTTCAACCAAATGTTTCCGGTAATTGTTGATCAGTCCTGCATGTCGTCTTGGACTTGGTGTGAACTGCTTGGTCCTTCCGCAACATTTCTATAGGATTTAAGGTCAGGATTTTGACTCGGCCATACCAAAACGTGAAATTTCTTCTGCTTTAACCATTCTTTGGTAGACTAACCTGTGTGTTTAGGGTCATTGTCTTGCTGCATGACCTACTTCCTCTTGAGCTTCAGTTCACGGCCCTGTGACACTTTCCTGTAGAATTTGCTGGGACAATTTAGAATTCATAATTCCATCAATGATGGCCAGCTGTCTGATCCCGAGGCAGGAAAGCAAACCCAAACCACGACAGGGCCATCACCATGTTTCACAGATGGGTTGAGGTTCTTGCGCTGAAATGCACTGTTTGCTTTTCCCCCAACATAATGCTTCACACTTAAACCAAAAATTTCTATGTTGGACTCATTTATCCACAGAACTTTCTTCCATTATCCTTCTGGCTTATCTACATGGTCTTTAGCAAACTTTAGATGTTCTTCTTGGAGAGTTGTGGCTTTCTCCTTGCAATCCTGCCAAGCACACCATTCTTGTTCAGTGTTTGTCTGATGGTAAACCCGTGAACGCCTCCATTGGCCAATGCAAGAGAGGCCTGTAGCTCCTTAAATGTTACCCTGGGGTTCTTTGTGACCACCTGGAATACTTTGCACCTTGCTCTTGGAGTGATTTTTGTTTGTCGACTACTCCTGGGGTGAGTAACAACTGTGTTGAATTTCCTCCATTTGTATGCCATCTGCCTGACTGGATTGGTGGAGCCCAAACTCTTTAGAAATGGTTTAGTATCCTTTTCCAGCCTGGTTAGCATCAACAACTTGTTTTCTGAGGTTCTCAGAAATCTCATTTGATCAAGGCATGGCACATTTCCAAAATCTGTGTGATGAAGATCAGACTTTGATAGTGAAGGTCCAGGTTGCTGTTATTTAAATAGGGCAGAGCCTCCCGCACTGTCACTTAATTGTCAACTCATTGATTGAAACACCTGCTTTAATTTCCCCTTTAAATGAACTGATAGAATTTGCTGGTACAAATCAGAATTCATAGTTCCATTAATGATGGCAAGCCGTCCTGGTTCACCTACTTCTTCCAACAAATACATGTAATATTGGGTCATTTTTCTCAATAAATAAATGAACAAGTATAATGTTTTATGTTATTTATTTAATTGGGTTCTCCTTATCTAGTTTTAGAACTTGCGTGAAGCTCTGATTACATTGTGGGTCATATTTATGCAGAAATAGAGGAAATTTTAAAGGGTTTGCAAACTGTAGCACCACTGTATATGGTAACTTGTACTCTTAATAATAAATTTACTTTGAACCGTGAAGCTGATCCATGCTGATAAATCAATAATCGACTAAACTTGTTGGAATGAACTATAGCTTGGTGCAATAATTCTAGTAGTCAACATCCTTGGGATTCTTATGGACCCAGTAATTGTAGGTTGTTTGGTGTCCAACCTGAGCTAGACATGGGTTGGGTAGCAAACAGTGTATGATGGTTGCAAGTGAGACACATTTGGGTTGGGTTTTAATTTTCTATATCAGCAGCATTCTGTGTTACTTTAATTTTTATGACTTTGATTACTCATGACACTTTCGATTTTGAATAGTGGGGGTGGGGAGAAAAGTGTGAAGAATTTGGGTCATATTTTCATGCAATCCAAGATTGCAGTCTTGGATACAAGATTCATCCAGAATGTTCAGACATTTACAGTGTTAGAAGTATCTCTCTTTAATTTTAGGAATTCTTGGCCATAGATGAAATTGCATTGTGAAATATTTGTTATGGAAACACAATGTTGCTGTTTTATAACTACAAATTAATTGTTGCAGATTGAACAGGAAAAGTTGGCTACCATGAAGAAGCAAGATGAAGAGAAGGATAAAAAGGATAAAGAAGACAAAGAAAACAGAGAAAAGAGGGACCGCTCCAGAAGTCCAAAGAGGTTATTAAGAATCAGTGCATATTTGTTTACGCTTTAGTGTAGTGCTTACATTTTTTGATAAGTTCATGTTTTCCAAAGACGTGATGCGTAGGCAGCTTTGCACAGTGTCAGCTGCTGCTTTCAGTTTTTGTAGTGTTTATACCATGCTAAATATTTGCATTTACTATGATAATGTATTCTCCCTATCTTCTTACCATCCCAAAGCTGATATTGTTTATGTATCCAAATATAAGAAGATTGCTTAATTTATGTACTGTACAGTGTGTATTAAGCAATTCCAAATTTAGGATGTAAATAAATGTTGCTGGCTCTTGCTAGAAACATACAATTTTATTTGAAAATATTGCAAGAATCTTGCCAATTTTAACAATTTTGGGAAATAGCTTAATGTTTTCAAAAATGTAAAATTTTTGATAAATCTCTTACTTAGCTCTTCGTATTTCTTCTGTCTAATATGATTCTCTCCTGTGATTTAACTTCCTGTCTTGCGCTTTAATGTTTTTGGACGGCATTCTCTGTCTTTACCCATATATCCACACTAAGTCCTCATTATCCGCATGGAATAAGGGCACAGAATTCACATGATGGTTGCCTTTCATTTGCATCCTGTACACATTTAAGTATGTCATACAACTTTCTTAAAGCATCAACATGCATTAATAAATATTTCAAAACGCTTCACTAAAAGGAAATTATATTAGTTAAGTTATTTTAATTAAATGCTTAGAAACGTTTGTTTTGAATCATAAGGCTCAGCTATGTTAACTGAGGCATTTCTTATTCTCACGGTGCCCAGCAGTCAATAACCTGATACAAGCACTGAGAAAGCTAAGCATCCTAATATACAGAAAGTGACTGTTTTTTCTGTGTACATGTTTTTAAATTTGTTCAAATAAAATTAGGATGAGATTGTGGCTGACTCAAGTTTGCAGACAAGTGAGTAGATAAGAATTAGGTGTGTTTATTTCCCTTTTCACTCCTAGTTCTTTTAAAAATTCCTTTTTAAGTGCTGCTCTTGAGTTTTGACTGTGCCAAAACCCGGGTTATCACCTTAAGAGAAATTTTAATAAGAGTGTGGTGGCTAGAAATCTGAAATATAAAACTAGTAAATTTTAGAATACTTTACAGGTCAGGTAGCATCTGTAGAAAGAGAAACAGAGTTAATGTTTCATGTCTGAGACCCTTTGGCAGAACTGAACTCTGACTTCTGTTTGTCTTTTCTATATATGCTGGATGTTTGCAGTATTTCCTGAAATTCTGAACAGTCAGCTGTCATTCTGTTTCAGTATTGACGTATCCTGTTATGTTGAGCGCTTCCAGCATGCTTTTTAAAAAATAAGAACTACGGGTTTGCAGCAACTGGCTTTATTTATATGGTATTTCCATATTGAGCATGATAAATGTAGTCAGCACTTTTTAAAAGGCTCATTTATGAAATCCTTGGGTTAGTGCCAAATTGCTTCAGTATTATAGTACTTGGACTCTGAAGTTCCTTCATGAAAACTGTATATATTGCTTTTCTGTTTTCAAGGGATCTTAAATTATTGCCAGCAGTTTTAGTGTGAGTGTTCAGACTTGCTGATGCCTTAAAAGAATCATTAACTAGTGAATTGAAAATTATTTATACATTAGTTTTTCAGGTGGTGTAGCATCTTTTATTCAGTGTGACATTTTTCTCTGATATTTATTTTAGAATGGGCAAGCACAACAGTTACTGAGTTTTCATCATCAGAAGCATGTTAACAGCTGTTCTTGTAAATATTGCTGGCCTTTAAAGTTATAGAACATAGAGCATCGAGTAGTACAAGCCTTTTAACCCACGTGATGTGTTGACCACAATCAATTTAACCTTTCCCTCTGACAAAGCCCATAATGCTCCAATTTTCCTATGCTTGTGTCAACCTGAGAATCCCTTCAATGTCCCTACTGTATCAGCCTCTACCACCAATCCTGCAAATGCATCCTAGGCACTTACCATTCTATATATAGAAGAATACTTCTGACTCCTCTCCTATCCTTTCTCCACTCATACTGATCGTCTCAGGTATTGCTTACAGTCATAGGAGAGAAGCGCTACTGTCCACTACTTGTGCCTTTCATAATCTTAAACAACTACTATAAAATTATCTACTATCCTCCTTTGTTACAAAGCACTATCTCGCATCCTGGTAGATCTCCTCTGCACCCTCTTTAAAGCTTCCATATCCTTCCTATAATGAGGTGACCGGAATGGAATAAAATACTTACAAATTTCTGTTAACTCTTACAGACGTAAGTCAAGATCTCCATCTCCTAGGAGGCGATCACCAGCAAGAAGGGAGAGAAAACGTTCTCCTTCTAGGTCTCCTCGTCGCAGGACTAGAAGTGGGAGTAGAAGTGCTTCGCCGGTAACTACAGTCAAGAAGCCAGAGCAGCTGTCACCTGAGCCAGATCTCTCACTTAAAGAAAGAAAAGAATCTCCTGCACCAGAAGCGACTTCAACAAGGTTAGCTACTTTTTATTTAAGGCTTCCTTTATTTTATTGAACATGATACAATACTTTGTTTACACTGAGATATGGTATGAGTACAGTTTTCAGAAATAGCCATTAAATTCAAGCTTAAAATCAAATCATCCTGCATGTGATGTGAAGCAAACATCCCAGGCCTTGATTTTATGGAACATCACTACAAACAGCCTTTTGGATACTATAAGTTAATGTTGATCATTGGTTTTTGCCATGAAGCCATTTTTTTAAAATCTAGCTTGCCATTTTTTTAAAATCTAGCTTGCCATTTTTTAAAAATCTAGCTTGCCATTTTTTAAAAATCTAGCTTGCCATTTTCCTTTGACTTCCATGATCTTGACCTTTTCTAATCAGTTAGCCACATGGCACCTTGCTCAGTTTCAGGTGAACTTCCAGGTAAACTCCATGAATCTTCCTTGATAACTACTCATAGTTTATTTGAGCCATGGACACCCTGTTGTCAATTTTCTGTTTAGGTCAAAACTCATGCTATTACCTCATCTGTTTCATTGGGTATGTTTTGCCCGTTTAAATGAAATACTTCTAGTTTAACTTGCATTGTTCATGTCACCTTGTACAAAGGTTTAAATCTGAAGTTTACCCATGCTGCTTTAACCCACACAATATTACAGAGTTGACATTCATTTTGAAATTTATTCTTTTCTGAATCTTTGAATTAGCTTAAAACCCTATCTGTTCTGGGTATTTAGTTCATCAGCAACTGATGCCAACAAAGATTAATGGAGCACATCTCAACACTATTGCAGTGTCTGGTAGTGCTGTGCCCTGTAAGTTAAATTGCTACCTCCCACTCAACTCTCAGCCATAAATTTAATGTCTTAGTTCCCATGCCAGTTTGCATCTGGGTCAACTAATAATAGAGATACTATTTGTGAAGTTCTGTATTTCGGTACATTTATTATCAAAGTATATATGCAGTATACAACCCCGAGATTCGTCTTCCCCACCGACAGTCACGAAACAAAGAAAACCATGGAACTCATTTAAAGAAAAGCATCACACCCCCCCCCCACCAAGTGCAAGAAAAAACAAATCACACAAATGACAAAAAAAAAAGCAAAAAACACAGTATCGATATAGTATGATTGTGATTACCTTCTGTGGTGCATCATGTTCTAATTCATGTGTAGTCTTACATTAATTTTATTGGTAATTAAAGATGCTATGTCCTAGTGTTTTAAAAAAAGTAGCTCAATAAGGGAGAGAGGGCCTGCGAGGAGTTCACACTGGATAAGAATAAGTGCAGACTATTATTATGTTTACTTATAGATAGTATTTTGTAAATTTAGGCTTTTTTTCACTGTTTTCACTAAGTTTTGTAAGTTTGATTTTTGATGTATCTAATAAACACCCTCGCACTAAAGTGCTAAGTGAGTCCAGCCATTTTTTTTCTTTCATCGTAACCCATGTATCTAATATTTTGATTTAAGATGTAGATGCTTCAAGTGGATGTGTTATCATTATGTTGCATTATATGAAATTGTGGCTGTTCGGTTGCTCTGCTTTTCCTATTGAATGCAGTGAAAATTATTGAGACACATTCCGGTTTATACATTCTGTCATCATTTGCAATCCTTAAATTCGGAGAAAAATCTAACATAATGTTCTGTTTATCTATAGTGATATTCTGAAGGAAATCAAACCCTCAACACCAGATGTTAAAGAGACTTTATTAGAACAGCCTATTAAAAAAGAGAAGGAAAGAAAAGAAAAGAACCGCCATCGCTCACGTTCACGGTCAAAATCAAAGTCTAGGTCCCGTTCACGTTCTCATTCACGGCCAAGGAGGCGCCCTCGGTCCCGGTCAAGGTGAATTATTTCATTTTATTCAACATTATTAATCTTTAAAACTGCTTTCCATCTTCTCCAGTTGCTATTCAAGATTTTGCAATTTCAGGTCCTATTCACCTCGAAGGCGGTCTAGTCCAAGGCGCAGGTCTCTGCCTCGAAGGAGGAGTCCACCAAGGCGGTTGCCCCCACCTCCACCTCCCAGACACAGAAGGAGTAGATCACCTATTAGAAGGTATACCTTTTGGTTTTTCTGAAAAATTATAAATAATGGACTGCACTCTACAGGATCTGGCTCTGCTGCGAGTAATCCAAACATTTGCTTCTGCAGCTGGATGGAAGAGCAGAACGCATTGGTGTTCTGCTCCCTTGAGATAGATAGTAATGACTCATTGGTTGTTAACTGTGTTTGAAAGGTAATGCTTCGGGCTCAACGTAGCTTTCAATTAAAGCTGTGAAGGATTAGAAGTTTTTAATTATATGGCATTCAGAAACACTTTAAAATAATCAAAAGGCTAAAAGTTATTTAAAATATAAACTTGGAAGTAATAAGCTAAATCTAAACAAATTAAAAAGGATGTACCCTTCTCTATAATTTCCTAATGTTCAGCCTTATTGAGATTCTATGCCAGGTCTAACTTTGGCTTGGAGTTGAGTGGCGATTCCAAACAATGCTCATTTATTCCGTAGGAAGTCTCACTCTTGCATGTTCATCTGTGTTTGTATGGAAGTCTGGTGTATAAAGGGCTGAATGCTAGTAGTTCAATTAGAACAGAACTCCAGCAAGCAGCAAGATTTTGTCCCTATAATTACTCCTAGTTCAGAGAAGATAGCTCTTGGTGTGTGATTACCTATCAAGTCTATGTTTTGAAGATGGTTTGAGATAAAGGAGACTGTAGATGTTTTGACCTAGAGCAAAAAAAAAACAAGCTACTAAGAATTCCACAAGTCAGACGGTATCTGTGGAGGCAATATTTCTTTGCCCGTACAGATGCTGCTTGACACAGAGTTCTGGCATCTTGATTTTTGCTTTTGGAAGATGTCAAGTTATAGATTTAATACTCGGAGGTAATATGATTTTCCTTGTCTTTATTTTAGCTACTTTATCAGATCAATATTTCATTAAACAAATTGCATTAATTGTATTAACAGGGAAACTAAACATTTTAATTTTAAAAATAAATCTTTATTACTACCTGAGGGGGAAGATTACATCTTGATGAGCAATGCATTTGTAGCTTTTCCGTTTAAGTACTGTCCTGTTGACAAAAATGCAAAAAATTGTCATTTTGAAATGCACAATAACAAAACAGGAGACATCTGTACAGGACTTATCTATAATAACTGACAGAAAGGAAATCAGTCCAAACTAAATCCATGTATCTAAGAGCACGGAATATAGGTACAGTACATGTACAGAATCACAAAATCCCGGTTCCAAAACTTGGGTAGAAACTTATTAAATATTCTGTGGCCCTTCCCTGTAAAGTCACCAGTTTAGTTTAAAAATAGCCTATAAATGGTATGTATAAGTTTGCATATTTTATCTTTTGTCTCATTCACAGTTCCTAGATCCATCTTAGTTTTCATTATCCTGATTCTAAAATACCAAATTATTTCATCATAAAAAAAGCTGTTCAGTGTGTAATACACTTTTTAGAGTTAACATTCTGCAAACCAGTTTTAACTTCTGCTAAAGTAGCCGTACACTTTTTTTTCTACTTAAATACTTAATTTCCAAGTGACCAGTGTTTGAACAAAATCAAAATTGACTCAGCTTTCAATTCAATGTATGTGAAATATGGGATTGGTGCAGTGTTGCTTTGCAGAAGAAATATCAGTGATTAGCTGAGGTTTTGAAGTTTGCAGCCAAAAATTGTACAGAAAAAGTGCTGGATCCTTAAGAAATCTGAATGTTTTGGAAAGGTTTGGCACAAATACATTCAAGCTTGAAGTTCGTTCAGTGTTTTTAAAGAAACATTTCTGTAGGACCTTGAACTTCTAAAGAAAAGGAAATCTTGGCAGTAATTTTTTTCCTTAAGGAATGCTTTTAAGTTCATGTTATTAAGAAAGCCACTTATAAATAATCTAAATCTTCATATTTTAGCTAATAACTGTCCATTTTATTGAGTTTTTGTGTAAATTTTTCATGATTTCATTGATCCATCTATTTTATTTCTAAACAGCTATGGGAGTTAACTTGATATCTTGCTGCTTTTCAGTAATGGAGTGGGTAGAGAGTGGCATTTAAAATACAATTTTACAGCGTATTTCAACTTGATTCCCATAGGCGTCGATCTCCCTCAGTTTCTTCCTCGGGCAGTAGTTCCTCTTCCTCTTCCAGATCAAGGTCACCTCCAAAGAAGACAAAACGTATATCACCCAGTCCTCCCCGCAAACCTCGACGATCTTCCCCATCTCCTGCTACTCCTCCCAGGAGACGGCATAGATCACCTGTGACTGTGACAAGTCCAGCTCATAAAGGAACACGTTTGTCCTCTCCACATGCGAATCGTTCAAGGAAAGGTTATACTTCAGTTTCTCCTGCTCGGCCAGGTAAGTTTCATTGAAGTAAATATACAGGTAATGTTGATTAGAATGTTTCTGTACTTATCCTTCAGTGAAGAGCTCATTTTTGTGGAAGGTTACTTTAACTGATTGAATAGGCTAGTTCTCTTGATCCTACTTTGTCAATTGGTCAAAATAATTTCTTACAGCTAATGTGTTCACTGTTGCTAATTTTGCACTGTCACAGAAAAGTTTCACTGGTAGTATTCTTAAGAGCTAGGAATAATGATAATGAAATTTTCTACTATTGGTTCTTTTAATAGCAAAAAAAATTAGATATGGTTCCATGGGGGTTCTGCATAATAACCCCTAGCAAAGTTTAACAGAGAACTGTAAGCATCTGCTGTATTTCTGTGGTGGCCAGGAAATGCTGTGTATCACTGGTTAAATGAATAGGAGGAGAAAAAAGGTGGATTAATCAGTGCTCCTTAAATGTGATGGATCTGGAAGTGATGTCTTCAGAAATCAAGAATGAGCCACAAACCTTATTGCTACAGCCATTTTATTAGATATTCATCATAATGTAGGTCAAGCTTGTAACAGCAAGTAAAAAAATAACAAAGGAACTTGTCTTTGTGCTCTCCCTTTGTACTGCAACACAGTCTAAATGGTTTAGATAAAGGATTGTTGGGGAACTTATGCAAAGTTCTACAGACAAAAACTACAGCAGCGCCAAATGTGCCTTTAATTACTGAAAGTTTAAAGACAAGTGATTATGTAAACATAAACAAATGTAAAGAAAGGTAAAACTATAGAAAAAAGGAAAAACGAAAATCTGAAACCTAACCTAACAAATATACTTGTTAATTATATTCTTTAAATTGTTTTCTTACAGCACCAAAACGGAAGGGTAGTGTGAAGCATGAATCTGTATCTCCTCCTAAACCAAGAAGATCAGAGCCTTCAGATTCAGGTTAGTTTTGCGATACCTTGCATAAATACCACAATCTTTAAATGTGAAAGCCGAGAACCAAAATGTTATCTGTTGCCTTCTGCCAAGGAACATTATACCGGAATCAGGTTTAATGTCACTGGCATGTGTTGTGAAATTGCTGTTTCGCGGCAGCAATGCATTGCAACGCATTAAAGCAACTGATTTCAATGTGAAGTCTATTTAAGGCATCCGTTAGTCTTGCGAGACCATGGATCTGCGCCTGGAAAGTCTTCACTCTCCAGGGCGCAGGCCTGGGCAAGGTTATATGGAAGACCAGCAGTTGCCCATGCTGCAAGTCTCCCCTCTCCAGGACACCAATGTTGTCCAAGGGAAGGGCATTAGGACCCATACAGCTTGGCACCAGTGTCGTCGCAGAGCGATGTGAGATTAAGTGCCTTGCTCAAGAACACAACACTTTGCGTCAGCTGGGGCTCGAACTCACGTCCTTCTGGTCGCCAATCCAGTGCCTTAACCACTTGGCCACGTGCCCACACTGTGAAGTGTGTGTGTGTGTGCGTGCGTGCGTGTGTGTTTGGAAATCTGATTGATTTCTGGAGGGGGGAAAGGCTGTTTCACAAATATTGTGTATGTGTCTTCAAACTCCTGTACTGCCTCCTTGATGGTAGCAATGAGATGAGGGCATGTCCTGGGTGATGGGGGCCCCTAATGTTGGATGCTGCCTTTTTGAGGCATGGCTCTTTGAAGGTGTCCCAGGCGTTGCGGAGGTTAGTGCCCATGATGGAGCTGGCTGAGTTTACAATTTTGTACAGCCTTTTCCAATCCTGTACAGTGGCCCCTCCATAACCAGAAAGTAATGCAACCAGTTAGAATGTAATTTTGAGCTTTGTTACTTCCTCTGGTGATTAGAATTCTAATACTAATTTCAACTTGGTGTTGGAGAATATTCAATTGCTGTAGTGCATCTTCAAAAAAAAAAGTCATTACTACATTTTCACTCTGTTCCTGGGCATTCAAGGTGGATCAGGTAGCTTGCATTCTATTTTGTGTTCTTGTTCTTGCCTTGATTTCTCTTCAATAAGTCTCAATTATTTAATACTCATCCCTATATTTTAAGTTCCCTCCTGGCTTTTACCCTCCACAAACATTAATAGCACCCTCGTTTTATTGATATTCAGGGAAGGCATTCTCACCTCACAGCTGGAGTACAATTCTTTTGTTCATGTTTATTAGATAAGCAGCTGGGTGATCTGAGTGGAAGCCAAACTGAGCACTGGTGATCTCTTTTCTTGATGAGTAATTGCTGCTTCCCATCACCTTTCATCAAATTGCAGCTGACTAAGGGTATACTGATGGGGCAATAATTATTAGGACTGGCTTTCTCCTTTTTGTTGAGAGACCAAACTTGGGCAATTGGGTGTTGTGGCTGTACTGGACCAGCTTGATTGAGGTGCTGCAATTCTTGTGCTCAGGTCTTCAGCATCGCTGCTTGGATGTTGTCTTGTGTAGAAGGATATGGACCGTGTGTTGGAAGGTGGGATTAATAATGAGTGCATCCCCACTGACAGGCATGGGCCAAACAGCATGTTTCCCAGCTATGTAACTGACACCACACCTTTTAATGAACGGAGCTCTTAACAGTTTCTTGATAATCAGTAAGTCTCAATATCCCTAACTCAAATAGTTCCAATGGTCTAAAGAGGTCGGGGGGAGTGGGGTGATGGTGGGTGAGGCAGGGACAGGTAAACGATAGTTGCAACCAGTTGGAGGTAGGCGATGATGGACAGGAGGAACTATTTGAGGTAGGGGTATTGAGATAGAGGCTCGTGGGTGATAGGTGGAAACAATTCTGCCCAATTTTATTTCCATGTATATTTTCACCTACCTACTAACCTCTCTCATTACTCCCTGCTCCCAGGCCCCACCTCACCTCGCTCAACAGCATCTACCAGCCCTTCCTTGCCCCTCTTTATATCAGCTGTCTTCCTTCTACATTCTCAGTCCTGACATCAACATCTTAACCAGAGATGTTGACTCTGCTTTTGCCTACACTGATGCTGCTTGACCAAACATATCGCTTCATGAGGTTTTCAGTTTTTTTTTCCTGGTCATTTTTATTGTTTTGCTCCTTTCTGTTGAGGGTGAGGGGGGGAGGATTAGTTTAATAGCCCACTTGAGAAGGCAGTTAAAGCCAACCACATGACTGTAGGACCCAAATCAGACTGGATAGGTAAGAAAGATGTGCTTTCTTTTTTAAAGATTATCAATAAAGCTGCTCTTTTTTTCTGAAAGCTGCGTGAGATCTGTTTTCTCTGGTTCTGGAATGCATTAGGAGAACCCTTCTGGCTCAGGAGCTAAAATAACCATTCTGTCAAGTTGAAAGTGTATGTAATAGGTGAGAGCAATAATGATTGGCACTTTGAAAGCCATTATTAATTTTTGTATTGTTGCAGAAGATGATAAAGGCGGCAAGGCTGCAGGAGTGGAGTCAGTGCAGCAGCGGCGCCAGTATCGCAAACAGAACCAGCAGACCACTTCTGGTAGGATATGTTAGATTTTTACATTCAGTATTCAATGTGATACCCCTCTTACAAGTATAATATGTTAGAAGATTTAAGTAGTGTGAGAGTGGGTGTACTTGTGTATTGATTCACTATGATATCAATGAAGGTTTACTACTATCTGTCATTAATACCTTTTAATCATTTGATTGGAATTGTGGGAGGCAGATCCTTTAGAATGTTTGCTCAATTTATTCAAAATGAGCTCTACTAGCTTCCATTGATTACCTATAGTTTCATTCATTCTGAGAGATCTGCATTTCTGCTGTTAACCCTTTATCACCACTTTTATACTGCTGACTGTTATCAATAAGCAAATTTCCACTTTTACTTTTGTTGCCTTTTTAATTGGCTGAAACTGGGGAACGAAAACCCCAAGCTCTAAAGGTATATATTGTTCTTCAAACTCGTGTATTGTTTATGAGCGACCAAATTCTGACGTGTTTGCCTAGCTGACAAGAGAAAAGCTTCTGTGAATGGTTTTGAAACCCATGCTTTATATTGTAAAATGGTATTACTCACATTTGAGGCTAATCAGTAAAATCAAGGCTGTTTTCTATGAGGTGTATATCATTAAAAGTGACATTGCTTAGTGTATTAATGTTTATTTTTAGTGGAGGTAGCAGGAAATGAAATTGAAATGTTGAATAGCTATGGAAATGAAACCATATTCCGTGGACAGTTGTTTTTCCAGAGGAAGATACTTTCTAAAAATATGGTTAACAACTAACTTTACATTTGCATTAGTGGTTTTGTTTGATGAGTTTAAATATCTGATCTTTGCTGTGCTAACTGGTTTAATTAGGTTAATATTGTCTTACATAGAGTCTGGATCTTCCTCCTCATCTGAAGATGAAGCACCAAAACGTTCAAATGCAAAGAATGGGGAAGTTCGAAGAAGACGCCATCGCTCATTGTCACGGAGTATGTCTCCTTCCCCTGCAATGCGAAAGAGGCACAAGGACTTTTCACCAAGGTAATGTGCAAATACCTGTTGTGTAGAGCTTTTATTATGTAACTTTTAGATTCAGTATTCTGAAAAAAATGTGAATTTAAATTTTAGAAGACACCATCCTGACCTGAAATCTATTCTCTCTTTAAGGTGTCTGCCTCACCACCATGCCTTGATTAATATATGGTTTACGTTTTTTGGAGGTTGGTGATCCTAGTCCCAGGATATTGCTACATGAGTTGCTTAGGGCTGATCTTCCTTCCAGCGTAGGGTCAAAAGATGATTGCACACTCTTCAGTTTTATTTGAAACTCTTTATATTTAAAAAAAACATTCTTTGCCTTAGTGCAGCAAGCAGGACTTCATATTTCTGCCCAAGAGTGACCATCTCTAACAAGAGAGTGCATGACAACCTGCCAGTCACCTTTGATTAGAAGCTTTGGATTAGACCAACCACATAAATACCTTGACTGTTAGAACAGACAAGAGTTTGTGTAACCTGTGGCAAGTGCTGTCCTGACACATCTATAAGGCACAAGTGAGAAGCAGGTTGGAATGCCGTCCATTTGCTTGGCAGAGTTCAACTGTAAGATCCCGTTAGAAACTCCGCATCCAGGATAGAGCAGTCTCTTTCAAGGCAACCCATGGCATCTTCCAGAACAAAGCAAGTAGCTTTATCAGTGCCACATTCACCAGAATAACTACTCTCTCTGCACCCCCTTTCCATGCTCCACCTGCAATCTGTCATGATTGGAATGTGTATCATCCACAAAATGCACTAGTGAAACTTGTCCAAGCTATACAGCAGTATCTCCCAAATCTCGTGTTTTTTTATAACCTATGAGAGGATTTCCCAAATTTTAAATGATAGAAGTCAGCCATTTCAGGAGAAGTGGACAAGATTATTTTGAAAGTGGGTCTTGTTCCCTCTGGTACATTGATAGTTTTAAAACTTCAAGTATCAGAGGAGTTGCATTAAATGAGTTCTATAAATTTGACTTGTTCCTTCACAAAACTTAAATATAAAATGAAAAAATGTGTCATTGCGAATGGGAAGATCCTCTTTTCAAGTACTGGTATCCTTTAGATAATTCATTAGAAAAATTTAAGTTAGTACTCGGATGTTGTTTAAAGCCAAAAGCCAAGAGTGCAGCAGTTTTATTTTACTAATTGGTGATGCTGTTTTAAATGAGTGCTAGATTGGAAATTCCCAAATTTGGATCAGTTCCCTGCCAGGGCTGTGGGGGCAATAAATTATGCTGCTGCTCTTCCTGGTTACTCATCAAGGTCTATATTCTAAACGATGGAAGTGTGGGATATAATTGTAAAACTTGCATTGTAGTTATAAATTAAAATCTCAATTTACCAGAGTGGTACTGTCTGTATAAAATATTGGTTTAAGATGCTTCCATTAGAGGCTAATCTGTGAAAAACACAGCTTGGTTTTGTTTTCTCTTGCTATCAGGATGCCGCTTGGAAAGAGGTGGCACTTCCCAGTGGCGAGAAGGTTGGTTTGAAAATGAGTTGCTGTCTGATCACTGAAAATTTTAGTTTGCTTAAGGTTCCTTTAATTAGTAACCCCAACCCAACTACTAATTAGTCAAAGGTCTGCATTGTATATGAGATTAAATGAGAAGATTGTGTTAAATCCAGTTTGTAAGAGATGCTAAAGTAATTCTTGCACTAAACTAATTGAACTGGATATGAAGAGCAGTCAATTTTGTGGACCAATGCTTGAAATTGATTTTCATTAAATTTTGCAAATAGAATCTTTAAACATACATTTTAAGTACTAATTCAAATTTTTGATTAATTTGTTTTTGATTAATTCTGCAAATACTTAGGAATGGATAAATACAGTGGAACCCACTTGTACCAATTTTGTTGTGTTTGGCATTTAGGGTTAGAAGTCTAGTACAAAAGGCTATTGCTCAGGATTGGAACTCCAGAGTGTATTACAAGCATGGCGTAAAAATGTTAATTTGGGTAGTTAGAATTAGATGTGATCTATTTGAAATTAAGATTGTAGGTTTGGTAAGGTTGTCATATCTGGGGGAGGTGGTGGGGATATGTTCCCACTACCTATTAAATACTCCAGTGGCCTGCATCTCAAATAGCCTCTAACAACCAAGTCCAGCACTTGGCCGTAATGTGTGGCTTAGCTGCTTAGCCTAATGGAACTGTGTTTACTGCTGGAAGAGGGGCAAAGATGCATTGGTGGTGCCTTAAAACCAGTCACTTTGGACAGTTGGAGCTCACCAGCCATTTTGACATCTCTATTAAATCTCAAACCTCTACTGTCTTGCGGCTTTTTCCACTCATGGGAAAGGCTTCAGGAGTAAACCCCCAAGGAAAAATCCAGAGCTGGCCTCCCTAAGGTAGTCCTAGTTGAGTTTGATGCTGACGGGCAACTCCTGCGATGCCGCTAGTGCTAAACTGTTTCGGTCACTTGTTCCTTTGGATTCAGCAGCTGCTTGGAGACAGGAAGTCTGCTGCATGGGCAACAGCAGGTTCTCCATATTGTCCTACCCTGGTTTCCATGTCACGTAGATATCTGGAACTCAGCATCTATGGTCAACCTTGACCAACGGAGGGCCTCTTAAGATTGTAGCGCCAACAGAAGGAACAATGTTTTCAACTCTGCTTGTCCAGGATCTCTAGTTATAAAAGAAGTAATGTGATAATATTGCTGCATGTAGTTGTTCATTAGGTAGAGAAGTTCATCCTGAGAACATAGTGTGCCTGTAACCAGTGAGATTTTTTCATTCTTGAATATGAATAATTTCATTTAGTGGAATAGATCGTTACTGTGCAATTCAGGCATATTGAAATAGTTTAGGGTGCAATGGGAAACATTCTGAAGGAAACCTAGTGAACAAAAAAAACCATGCTGGAAGTCCAAAACTTAAACAGAAAATGGTAGAAGCATTCAGCAGAACAAGTTGGCATGACCAGTGGTATGATTTCAGTTTTTTCTATTTTTGCATGAAAAGGTGCTTAGTCAACAAATTCGACAGAAAGCAAGTGGTTTTCACTGTATTTGGAATCTTATAGTGGTGTCAGACAGCTTTATTTGGTGTGAGCAATGCATAACCCATGAATTATAATTAATGAGTAAAATAACACCATGTCAGTAATGATATTCTGTATTCTGTGGCTTTTACTGAGTCTCAACATGATCTAAAAATATTAAGGACAATTGATTTTGCTCAGCTGAGAAAATTGCATTATTTTAAAACAATGTTTAAAACAAAATTCATCACATTTTTGTATAATTACTAAAAACTGATCTGTAACACTTTGAGTATACAAAAGACTCAACCTTGAACTTTTAAAGAAATGCACATGAAACTTTTTTTTATTTGCATTAGAGATATTTGCAGGGCACTTTTGAATATTCTTTAAATAATCAGATTTTATGCTTGTATCTTTGTACAATTTCCTTCCAAAATATTTGCATCTAATTTATGCATTTTTAAAGGCAAAATTCTTAATATTTTTTCTATCCATGGAGTCTTTGGATTTTTTATGTAAAATTCCTTGAGTAGAATTGGCCCCCTGAATTGATGGGCATTAAATCTGATTGTACAAGTTATTGATAAACAGATGATCCTTAAGAACTTCCTTCCCTAAATACACTGAGGCTAATGGTAGCATCTCTGTGAACATGGGCAACCAAGAATTTAATTTAACCTGATTATAGTTATTAATTATCCAAATGCTATGCCAAAATTTCTATTTCTAGTTACAATTTGTACATATTAGGGCTTTTGTTGCCTCCAAATTTGAATCATGCCTAAATCTTTTTGTGTGTTCTGTTATACGCATTTAAAAACAA
The DNA here is from genome assembly GCF_963921235.1 of Mobula hypostoma. Lineage (NCBI taxonomy): Eukaryota > Metazoa > Chordata > Chondrichthyes > Myliobatiformes > Myliobatidae > Mobula > Mobula hypostoma. The sequence goes on from NC_086122.1 coordinate 29,431,113, forward strand.
ATAGCATTAAATTTAGTGCTCATTCTCTTATTTGAAAATACCTGAAAAAATGTGCTGGAACTTGGATTATATTTGATAATTGAAGTATACAGAAAATCATTTAGTGGCTATTGTATAAGAGGAAACAGATATCATTTTCAAAAAGTTATTCTTGCCATAATTTCTAAAGGAATTAGTTCATTTGCTTTAGCTAGAACAGTTTTATGCTTTGATGTGGGTTTTTAATGGGGACAGGTGAGGGGATCTATAACTTTAGTTTGCACTGCTTCCTTTGTGAGTGTTCACATGCTGATGTATGATATATAGGAGGAGGAGAAGCCCATCACCACCGCCAAGACGCAGGCGTACTCCAACTCCCCCTAGGAGGCGTAGATCACCATCTCCACTAAGACGCAGGTTAGTAAATGTCCTGTTGCATTAACTGGGGGGCATGTGGATGAGGTGATAAAACAAATAAACTTTAGTTATGATGCATGTGGTTTTTATTCTTTGACAGTCCTACATATATATGGATGTTAATTCTGCATGGATCTTGCAATTTTGTTGACAGATCAAATTTAAGTTTATTCAGACGTGAAAAACATTATAAAATTTATGCTACGACTGAAATAGTCGTAAATGTAGTTAAATCATGAGAGTTTTAGCATTGCATGGTTTCCATAAAATTTCTTACAGTGCAGGAAATGGTCTTTCTTGTCAGATCATGCAGTGCTTTTTAAATTAATGGTAGAAATTAAGCTACTGTAATTTATTTTTTCAAAGTACCAATAAAAAGCAAACTTGTACTTTCATTGAGCCTTGAGTTCAACATTTTGTAAACAGTGTGTCCACTCAAAATTTGCTATAATCATTGCCGTTGGATTGTATGGCTTGTAGTTTGTGATTTGTCAGTGCAGAGCAATGTTGATTTAAGTTACGTGGCAATTTTGCAATGCAATAGAAGTCAATAATCAAATGCACCATGTTCATAAGACGTAGGGGCAGATTTTGGGCCATTTGGCCCATTGAGTCTGCTCCAAATATTCGATCATGGCTGATTTATTATCCCTCTCAATTGCATCCTCCTACCTTCTCTCCGTAACCTTCAATACACATACAAATCAAGAATCTATCAATCAATCCACACTTTTAAATATACCCAAAAATTTGACCTACACAGCCATCTGTGGTTGTGAATTCCACAGATCTCCCCCCCACCCTCCCCCGGGTAAAGAAATTCCTCCTCATATCTGTTCTAAAGGAATGTCCTTTTATTTGAAGGCTGTGCCCTCTGATCCAAGATTCTCTCCCACTACTGGAAACGTCTTCACATTCAATTGCCAGGCCTTACAATATTTGGTAGGTTTCAATGAGATCCGCCTCCTCATATGTTAACCCTTCCATTCCTGGGATTATTCTCCTAAATCTCTGGACTCCAATGCCAGCAAATCCTGGATTTGGGGCCAAAAACTGCTCACAATACACCATTATTCCTAATCTCTGCCTTTTGACGGTCAGATACTATCTTCTATCCAAGTTAGTATCAGTACAGTAATACCTGTCTTGTTTAGCAATCTCATGTATGCCATATTGTCAAAGGCCAACTGAAAATCCAAGTAGACAATATCCACTGATTCTCCTTTGTTATCCTGCCTGTTACTTCCTCAAAGAATTCCAAGAGATTTATCAGGCAAGATCTCCTCTTAAAGAAGCTATGTGGCTTTGACCTATTTTAGCGTATGTTTCCAAGTACCCCAAAACGTTTTTAAAAATGGGATCTAAAATCTTACCAACCACTAATGCCTGGCCTATAATTTCCTGTCTTTTGTCTCCCTCCTGTCTAATAAAAGTAGGGTGACATTTGCAATTTTATGGTGCTCTGGATCCATTACTGACTCCAGTCATTCTTGAAAGATCATTAATGCCTTCACGATCTGTAACATTGCCTTTCTTTCTTGCCTTTTTTCCCCAGTTGTAGTTTGTACCCAAGTCCTGGATTGAAAGGCATATTCAGTGGACCTGCAGAGGTCAGATCCAATAGTAAGAAAAGTCTAGGACAGAGGGGCAGCCTCAGAATAGAGCGTCTGTTTGGAACAGAGACGAGACGGGAATTTCTTTAGCCAGAGGGTGGTGAATTTGTCAAAGTCATTGTCAGAGATAGCTGTGGAAGCAAGTCATTGAGTTATATTTCGAGCAGAAGGTGATAGATACCCAAAACAGAAAAATGGGGTTGAAGGGGGAAATAAATAAGCCATGAACCAATGGTGGAGCAGACTCGATGAGCCAAGTGGCTTAATTCTGCTCTTATATCTAATGGTTATGGTTATGGGGACTCTTTGGAGACCTGTATATAATCTCCATTGGGGTCTTTTTACTCTTTCGGTTTCTAAACTCTACCCAGAAGGATTCAACATCTGCAAGGATTCACTTCTTGCTTAGGATCTGATTTCTTTTTGTTAAACCAACAGAGCCATGCCACCTGCTCTGCTCACTGCTTGTCTTTTCCATAGGATGTGTATCCTTGATGTTCAGGACTCAGCTGCGATCTTCTTCCAGCCACAACTATTGTCCACAACATACCTGCTGATTTCTAGCTACACTACCTACTCATCTACCTTGTATCGTACACTGTGTACACTCAAACGTAACAGTTTCAGTCCTGTGTTTACCATCCTGCTTTTCAAGTTTCCTTTTGCTTTCAAAACAAATGGGGTTATTTGTAACACACATCAAAGTTGCTGGTGACGAAGGGTCTCGGCCTGAAACGTCGACTGTACCTCTTCCTAGAGATGCTGCCTGGCCTGCTGCGTTCACCAGCAACTTTGATGTGTGTTGCTTGAATTTCCAGCATCTGTAGAATTCCTCCTGTTTGGGGTTATTTGTAACTAGATTTTGCAGTATTAGCTTATCTGAAATTTATAATCCCACTTTGAGTTTATTCAGTCTCTTGAAATTTGGAAAATGCCTAGCAACAAAAACACATTGCTATACAGCACTGAAAAAAATATAGGGATCTGGGGAGCTTTTAGGTTTACTTGTACAGAACCCTAATAACGTTTTTAGAAGGTTTGCGGTGCATTAGAGAACTAACATATTGTTTTGATTTCTGAGTACATCTTTGTTGAGGTACTTTGTTTTAGTGGTACTTTTGTTCTAATAGCATTTTCTGCTCCTTCAAGTCCCCTTCACCCAGTGTATCTGCCTTTTTCTGTGTTTCTGCCTTTCTCACATGTTATGTGGTCATTAATTGCTCTCCACTAAGAATCTTGGTTGGTGTTTTCTTTGCAACAGGATTAATGTAGTCTAAATTTCAATCTTTTTTGTTTTGTGTATTCTGATGCATCGTGTCTAATAAACGATTAGAGCTGTTATCTTTCCAATTTAAACTCTAGATCCTTGTTGACAGTTCAGCTGCTTAGATTTCACTCCAGTATACCTTTAACATAGTATTCATGTTATGTCTTGAATTATTTTTTCATTTCTATAGCCAAGCATTCTTATTTTGATGCACTCTTAATGGAATCAAAGGTTTGTACTTAACAGAATGGACTGTTAAAATAAATTGAATAATTAGAACCACATGAATGTAGCTGCTGCAAACACTTACTAATTTGATTTTTATCTACAATTTGCTTTTAGATCACCATCACCACCACCACGTAGACGTTCAGCCTCACCAAGGCGCTATTCCCCTGCAATTCAGAGGAGGTATAGTCCTTCACCACCACCTCGGAGACGGGCGTCTCCGTCTCCAGCACCAAAGCGTCGTAGTTCTCCCTCTCCCTCTTCTCGGCGCAGGAGAGGATCCCCACCAAGCAGGTCCAACAGAGATGTTCGCTCACCACCACACAAACGGCATTCACCATCTCCACGGCCTAGGCCAATGCGTGGATCCATTAGTCCTCCACCAGCACGAAGGGTATCAATGTCACCACCACCACAGCGACGTCATATGTCCCCATCCCCCAGTAATAGGCCTATCCGGCGAGTTTCACGCACCCCAGAACCGAAGAAACCTAAAAAGTAAGGATGTTATGCATTAAATATTAATACAGTGTTTTCATTATGAAAGTATTTGAATTTTATCTATTGTCTTTCTAATTTTGATGAAATTTTTAAAGGGAGTGTACATTCTCACTTTGATAGTTTGTGTTATTTCTAGTTTCATTTTCACTAAGTTACTTACAATTAGAAAATTTCTTTGTAGTATCTTCCTCATACATAAATTGAAGCAAAGTTAGTTTACTTGTGTGTATTTTAGTTGCTGGTATTCTTCAACTTTAGTAGCAACCTCACTATTTTCTCTCATAATATGTTGTTTCTTCATCTGCACATTGATCCAATTCATTTCATATCTTATTTGCTATTGATTCTAATAGTTAGACCATTTTACAAATGTTGCTTTGTAATATTTTTTGAGTTTCAATCACAAGCTCGTTCATTAGCAGAATAATTGTTGTCGTGGATACAATTAAATAGATTCTATATTTTTTGTGAATTTCTCAGGATCTCACCAAATCTACAAGTTGTGCGAAGGGCTACATCATCCAGATCCATATCTCGATCCCCTGAGCCTGCTCCCAAGAAGCGGCCAATGGCTTCAGTCTCCAGATCGCAGTCTGCCAGTAGATCACCAACACCTCTTCTTCCACCACCTCCAGTTAAAAAGCCAAAGAGTGCTTCAATTAGTCCATCTCCTCTCAAGGTGATACTATATCTCAATATTCTGCTTTTGCAGTGAATTGTGTACAAAGCTAAGCAGGGAGTTGAACAACTTACCAAAATCACCCAAGCAGAAGCTTTCTTCAGGGTTTTTAATGAGAAAACTTTATGAAAAGATATTGTTGTTTCAAGGGGAAATAAAGAGTGGATGTCTTTCTACCGCATTTGCTTCAAGTTGAAATCCAAATTAACCTGGGCAGGAAATGATGTTGAACAGCTTACGAACAGGAAGCAATGTGTGTACAAAGTGAACTCCATACAAACCTTAACAGAGCCTCTAGAGGCGGAACATAAGGTTTTATAAACAGTGATCTAGAAATGGAAAAAAACGATTCTCATTAATGAAACAAGCTCCTCAACTTTACCTTTTAAATAGAGAAAATATACATATACACACACACACACACACACACACACACACACACACACACTAGTACTGTTCAGAAGCTTTGTTTTCATTATTTGTAAGTGCGGAGGTTTCGCACCTAGCTTCTTGAAATAATGCTGCCTTTTGTCTTCAAGATTTCTGACCAAGAAGCCGGAGGGAAGAAAAAGAAAAAGAAGAAGGACAAGAAACACAAAAAGGACAAAAAACACAAGAAACACAAGAAACATAAGAAAGAAAAGGCTGCAGTCGCACCAGCAACAACAGTTGAAGAAGGAAAAGTTGAACCAGTTGAAGCTCCAGTAAAATCACCTCAACCAGAAGTTTCAGAACCCACAAAGGTGTGCTTGAATCATTGAATCATCTAAAGGTTAAAATCATTGATGAAAATACAGTACTCTAATTTCTCTGCCCATAATTGCGATAGACTTCATAATTGTACACCAGCAATGGATACCCTTATTGATTTGTACACATTTTTAACTTTATTGCTTGTCTGGTTGCTGTTCTTTGGTAACCAGTGGCTTGAAGAGCATTGATTGATGCCTTTAATGTGGATTAAATTTAATAGTAACGACTGATTAATGTTTGTAAAATTCCAATACTCGAATTGCAAATAAGAGGGGCAAGGGGAACTTTGTAAAGTTGGCTAGAAGTGAGTCTGATTAATTTTGTTGGGTGTGAATGATTCAAAAGTTTAAAGTACATTTATTATCAAAGTGTGTATGCAGCGTGCAACTGTCAGATTCGTCCTCCCACAGTCACGAAACAAGAACCCTGGAACCAACCCGTTCAAACGAAAACGTTAAACCCTTCCCACCCCCTCCCATGCAAAAAATTGCACAAACCGCAACAAAAAAAAACATGAAAACACAGACTAAAACACAAAATCAAAAGGCATATTTCAGCTCAGCTCATTAGAACTCATTTGGGAAGTATATTTATAGATATATCTCTGGAGTGACACTGACTCATTTTCTGTCCTGTCCCCCATACTTTTGGGTGGTATTTGCATATTCTTAACTGTGACTGCACAGGATTTCCCCCGATTTTCTTTCACATCGCAATGATATGTGGATTGATACATTAATTGGTCTCTATTATAGATGGTAGAATATGGGAGCAGTAGATGGAAGAGTGGGAAGAATAAAATGGAATCAGTGTAGGAGTGCTATAGATGGATGCTTAAGGGCAGTATAAACTCAGTAGGCTAAAATCTTATTTCCTTGATGTATAACTGTATCTAAATATTGTTATTCGAAATAACTTCATCTGTACCTGTTATTATAAAATCTCATTCTATTTAAATTAAACCTTTGAGCCTGGAAGCTGAATATATTTTCTCTGTCAAAAGTAACATTGTAAAGTAATTCCTCATGATGAAATCATTAATTGATTTTTACAGGAATCAGAAAGTGAGGAAGAAAACCTAGATGATTTAGAAAAGCATCTCCGAGAGAAAGCTCTGCGGTCAATGAGAAAAGCTCAAGCTTCACCGCCATCATGAAACAGTACTGAAGTAAACTAACTTAAGGAGACTGAATGGATTAGGCACAAGGGCTTTGTACATTTTAAAATTGGCTGCTATAATGACTCCAGTGCATTAAGGCGTCCGCCATACCATTCATGAACACTGACACTGCCTCTTACCAATACTAGAATATTTCATAAAGGTCAGTCATAATGATTTTGTGTTTTATCACAGAACAAAATTCTTCAGCTCTGATTTTTCACAGCTGTATCTTTCTTTAAGCGTAATATAATTTGGAAAGTCTTTCGTCTCAATTTGTTGCTCATTTTAATCTAAGAGCTGCAATTTGCTGCACTTACGTGAGATTTATTCTTTAGCATCTGGCACAGCTTTTTGAAGTGTAGTGTTTTATTTCCACCATTAACAACAAATCATGGTTTCTGCCAACAGAACATAGACTTGGGAGCAGAGACTTAGGGAAGTTTGTGGCTCAAGATCTTCTATCTCCTTTCTAAGTGGTCTGCTTAAGACTAATAAGTCCATTATGTGCATTTGATTTGATAAAGTCACTTTTTAAATAGAATAAATTCAGTGAATTTAGGGTAATTCAGCTAGATTTATGCTGAATTGACTAAATTTATGTTTTTGCAGCTGAGCTCTGAAAAGGTTACATTTTAAAAATTATTTTGCAGTTCTTGTCATGGCTATCATTATGTAATGGTATTTTGTCACATCGTTTATGTAAGTGTACAAGTCCTTTGTGTTTAATCCACTAATACGATCTGTTGTGTAGTTTTTGCAGAGTTTGAGTTTTACTTGAGCTGTTTGATTGTCCACAATATTCTTCACAAAGAGCTTCACGTGAAAATGTGCTGTATCTAGAACACTGGAAGTCTCTTTTTAAAAATAAAAAATTGTTAATAGGAAGAGGATGGTACTGCCAGGATCTGAAGAATTCAAGTTTCCTGGCTGACAGTAGCTTTGGATTGTACTTTGCTTTGTGTAACAGGTTGGTTTCATCCAAGCTGTTCGTGTCTTCTACTGTTAAGGTTGTTCTGAAAGTAAAAACTTGTTTAGATGCTGTTCTTTTGTGGGAGCTTAACAAATCTGTAATGACTATTTTGAATTTGTCATCTTTTGACTCAAAGGGTTTTGTTTTTTTTTATAAACGTTGAATTATAAAGCTGTAAAAAGCTGGAGTAATAAATGGAAATTAAATTTCTAAATTCAATTTTCTTCCAGGCTTTGTTTTCTTGCAAAGTTGTAGTTTTCATCAAATGAAGCACACACTTTTTATGATAAATTGTGCTATTACTATTTTGGCCAAAATTGTTTACAGCAAAAGAAATTAGTCCTGAGTATGTGAAAGCCTTAATATCTATAGAGGTTTTCCCCCGTACAAAGTTTCCAGGGCATTTGGGCAGATACATGGGTCAGAAAAGAGTAAAAGGATATGGGCCTAATACAGGCAAATCTGATTAGTGTTGCTGGGCATTACAATTGGCATGGATGAGTTATTTATTTAGTGACACAGCACCGAACAGACTCTTCCAGCCCTTTGGACCACACTGCCCAGCAACACTCCTGATTCGACCCTATCTTAATCACCGGACAATTTACAATGACCAATTAACCTAACAGGTACGTCTTTGGATTGTGGGAGCAAGCTGGAGCACCAGGAGAAATCTGCAGATTCCATGGGGAGGATGTACAGGCTCCTGACGGGTGGCGTCAGAATTGAACTCTGACAACCTGCCCTGCAATAGTGTCGCACTAACAGCTGTGCCACTGAGACCCCCATTTCTATTCTACACCATAACTCTTCATATGTTACTTTTCAACCCTTTATATTTCAAGAAAATGGGGGCAAAATTTTGAAATCTTAAGTGCTAAATTACCAAAATTGGTTAACTAATTACCATAAAGGACTTGGTGGTTGCTGTCGTAAAGGGATAAGTCAGAGGTATAGATTTAATCTGTTCTCCAGAAACTTTGACCTAAAAGTCTGGGCTGTGCTGTACTGAGGGAGGTGACATATCTTTTCAAAGGTGATGTATTAAACTGAGGTTCTGCGTGTCACTGGTTCAATGGTTACATTTACTATCAGAGAATGTATATAATATACAATCTGAAATTCTTACTCTCTGCAGACATCCTTGAAACAGGAAAAACCCTAAAGAATGACAGAAAAAAATGTAGAAACCCCAAATCTCCCTGTCCCTCTCCCATGCATAAAGGATCCCAAAGGACAGCAGGGGAGTGATCCTGAGGAGAATTAGATCCACTAGGTCATTATCAAGTTGTTATAGGGTGCTTCTGGTGTGCAAATTACTAGCAGCAATTTCAGAAGGAAGATATTGAAATTGCCCATCAGTGGTTAATTGTGATTCTCCATGTTAATTTGTAAATTAGTCGTGTGCCCTTTTATGTCAACACATAGCGTGCCCACAACTCCTAACCCTAACTACAGGTCTTTGGAATGTGGGAGGAAACACGCACGGTTACAGAGAGAACATACAAACTCCTTACAGGAACTGAACCCCATATTAACCATGCTACCCTGTTAGCCTCCTCCCCTGCACCATGTGATTTATTGCCAAATTAGCAATGTAGCTTTATGAACACAAGGCATAGACCAGATTTTGCCAGTTCCTTACACTGAATTTAAAAAAAACTGCAGACTAGAAGTTACATTTGTTTATGCATTCAAACACTATAAACAACGCAGATAAGAAAGAAGAGATATTTCTATAGATGCTTTCACATCCATATACTTAATGTGTGTTTAATAAACAAACACATTGTTTCCATATATCAATGCTTGTAATCAAGGGTAGCTGGTAGTTTGCCAGAGTGAAGTCCCACAAACGGACTTGTAATCTTGGTGGTAATGGGAAAGATGATTGCCTAGGTGCTCTAATGTATTTTGTGTCAAAAATATTAATATGCATTTGAGCAGGTAGATTAGAAATGGGCGGCGTGGTATCATAATGCTTAGCTCACCGCTTTACAGTACCAGCATCTCGGTTCCAATTCCTGCCACTGTAAGGAATTTGTATGTTCTTCCCGTGACCTTGTGGGTCTCCTTCGGTGCTCCAGTTTCCTCCCACAGTCCAAAGACCTAGGGTCAGTAGGTTAATTGCTCATTGTACATTTGGGGTTGTTGGGCAGTGCAGCTCAAATGGCCAGAAGGGCCTATTGTGCTCTATATTTCAATAAGTAAATAGTGGTTGGTTTAAAGTTGAAAAGTAGCTCATGGTGGTACTACATTGTAAAGAATATTATTTTTAATTGTTCATATTTTAAGTGAGAAATAAACTCAGTTTCTTCATTACTTTTAGTGATCTGTGGGAGGCAATTAAGATTCAGATAATAGTTATTTCTCTGAAAAAGTTGTTTTAATTTTATTAAATACATTGTAAAAGAAAGTGTTGTTGGGCCATCACTTCTTACATTATTCTTTGCTGCCAAAATCACCACATTATAGAAAGAGCCCTGTGTCTCAGAGAAACAAAACTCAAAATGAGCCATTCACTTTGGACACCAGAACCATGATCCTGAATTTATTTTCCACATTGACCCAGACTTTCTGGAGACTTTTCTTTGACTTGAAGACGGAACTGTGGTAGCATTCTGAAGAGTTGTCGAATGGAGCCTGAACTTGTAGCTAATCAGCAACATGCTGAGGGAATCTGGTTAAACAATCTGCTAGTTTGCACTTGGCACACGGACAATTTTCACATTTACTTTGATAGTTTCAAAGGACCAAACCATGTATTATTGTAGATTTATGAGTTGTCTAAATAATTTTTCCCTTACCTTTGAATAGTTTCAAACTATGTTTAATTGTTTTTGAATGTCAAAAATGTTGTCGTGATGGCAAAGAGCAATGGCTGAAGTATCTATCAGTTATTTTCCAGTTTTATGAATGGGGCTTGTTCTGACACCATTTGACAAAGTGCCACAGAAAAGGCTGGGTTTTGAGGTTAGAGTTCATGGTGTTAGGGGAAGTGTCTCAGTATGAGTTGTCAGCATAAGTGGATCTGGCTGGTAGAATGCAGTTAGGGGAGTATTCCAAGTTGCAGTTCTTGGTTCTCTACAATTTACACTCAGCTGAGGAGTGAAACCCGAGGTGGTCTTCTGTTGCTGTAGTCCAACTTTAAGTTTCAATGTGACGTGCATTCAGAGATGCTCTTCTGTACACCACTGTTAAAACATGTGGTTATTTCGGTTACTGTCGCCTTCCTGCCAACTTGAACCAATCTGGCCATTCTCTCAAATTATCGAAGTATTTTCCTCCACAGAACTGCTGCTCACTGGATATTTTTTTTGTTTTCTGGCAGCATTTCATGTAAACTCTGGTGACTTGTGAGTGAAAATCACAGATCAGCAGTTTCTGAGATACTTAAACCCCCTCGTCTGGCATCAACAATCATTCCACGGTCAAAGCCACTTAGATCACATGTCTTCCCCTTTCCGATGTTTGCCTAATTAGATATTTGCAATAGATAGTAGATGTTTTAGATGCAGGGTTTTCCTCGTATGTCGATTTCAAATATTAGCCAAATGAAGCAAGTGATTAGGAAGGCAAACTGCATATTCATCTACCTTGTAAGGGGGCTGGATTTTAAAAAATGGAGAAGTATTATCTTGGTTATGTCAGGTACTGGTAAGGCCACTGTGTACAGATTGGGTCCCCTTATTTAAGGAACTATATGCAGGCATTGGATGCAGTCCAGAGGACACTCACTCGGCTAATATCTGTGTTATGGGTTGTCTTATGATAAAGAGGTCTGTTTTGCAAGGGGCTAAATAAATTAAGTCTTTATATTGGGATTTAGAAGAATTAGGGGTGATCTGGACAAATGAGAGCCGGTAGATGTCAAGGTCTTTCACTAGAGAAAGATTCTTGGAAAGAGAGACTTAGTTACCAGATTAGTGATGGTAATTTAAAACTGAGGTGCTCTGAAAATTCTCTCAGGGTAGTCTGGAATCCTTCAAACTGGAGGGTTGTGGAGGTGTCTAAAGGGGAAGTGGATACATTTTTGAAAGATCAGGGATCGTGGGTACTGAGGGAGATCAAATCTGGAAGACATAATTTATAATTGTATAAAATAATGATACCAGCTTAATCTGCTGAAGCCTACTTTTTATGGTCTTGCATTTCTTGCAGTATTCTTATGAAGATCTGTGCAATTCTCTTGAAGTATATAACTAAAATGTTTTATTATTTCTATGTAATTAAAATTTAAATGGAATCACAAACTGGAGATTGAAACATTGTGACCCGAATCTATAATTATTTTTCCCTGACAAAATAATTTTCACGAACGTTCTTTTAGGGGAATATTCTGTTCCTTCTACTGCTACCAACTTCTACTCACTGTACTGTGACATGAATTTCCATTGGATATCAAGGAAAAGATAATTGACTGTGAGATTATTTTGGTCACTAAGTCTTTCTGTACCTTTTGATGGTTGGATTCACATATATATTGGTTACAATTCTACATTCTATCTGTCCCTTTTTCTTCTTAGGTCTGCTGGTTAATGACATAGTTGTTTTAAATTAATGAAGTTAAATTAAAAGTAAACAAAAATTATTATATTTTAGTAAATGTGGATGCTTTAACCTGAATTTTCCTATCTATCCCGCTTGTGCAAATATAACTGTCCTGTGTTTGAACCACCCCTTTGAAGGTCAATTTTTGGTTTCCACATTAATTATTGCTACCCAGCCATCCTGACGAAGTCCCAGTTAACTTGGCTGACATCTGCATGAAGCTACGGTGGGACTGACAACCCTGCTGCTTCCACCAGCCTACAGCTGCTCCAGTGAGCAGAACTGTAAGGAGTTTGTACATTCTCCCTGTGACTATATGGGTTTCCTCAAGGTGCTCTTGGTTTCCTCCCACAGTCCAAAGCTATACTGGTTGGTAGGTTACTTGGTCATTGTAAATTGTCATGTGATTAGGCCAGGGTTAAGTCGGGGGTTGCTGGGCAGAGTGGCTCAAAGGGATGGAAGGGCCCATTCTGTGCTCTATCTCTGAATAAATAAAATTAATAAACAAACAATAATCCAGAGGCTTTCTGCCACTCTTCTGAACCTGTAAGTCATCCTGGAGTAAGTTCTACAGTTCCCATTCATGCAAATGGAAGACATCAACTAATCAATCTAGTTTTATTTAAAAATGCAAACACGAGGAAATCTGCAGATGCTGGAATTTCAAGCGACACACATAAAAATTGCTGGTGAACGCAGCAGGCCCTGTTGTGTTCACCAGCAATTTTTATGTGTGTAGTTTTATTTAAAATGATTTTGAGTGTGAGAATGATTTCATATAATTTTAAATTGACATTACATGTCAAAAGGGATTTATTTTCATCCAATAGCCTCACTACACTGACGGTCCTCGAGGAAGGTTGTTAAAGTGGTACAATGAGCCTGTAGGCTATGCTGAGTTACTTTTCCACTCAGCCAAGAGTCAAGCTCCCAAAGATTTTCTTCCAGGAGCCATGTTGGATCAAATAACAAAGGACACGGGCAGGCAAACAGAAATTATGAGATTATAGGAGATTCCTCCTGACTCCTGTGGCTCAGATCTCTCCTAGTGGAAAGTTTTCATCACCCTCTGTTCACTTCCCCAGAACTCAAACAATTTTTATTACGGCAGCGAAGATGTTGGTTCAAGAAGTTCTCCAGTTCGAAGTTCTACTCCCTCACTACATTGTGCCAGCCCTATCTATAGTAGGTAAAAATTCTGCATCAGTAATACTCTACATTACATATCTCAGAATCAGGTTTAATATCACCAGCATATGTCGTGAAATTGGTTGTCTTTGCAGCAGCAGCACAATGCCCTTCATAATGGATAGAAAAAATGTGAATTACAGTTAGAATATATATTAAATAGTGAAATGAGTGGTGCAAAAATGGAAATAAAAAAGTAGTGACGTAGTGTTCATGGGTACAATGTCCATTCATAAATCAGATGGCAGAGGGGAAGAAGCTGTTCCTGAATCGTTGAATGTGTGCCTTCAGGCTCCTGTACCTCCTCCCTGACGGTAGCAATGGGAAGAGGGTATGTCCTGGCTGATGGGTTCCTTAATAATGGATGCCACCTTTTTGAGGCATCACTCCTTGAAGATCGGGATTCTAAGGAGGCTCGTGTCCATGATGGAGTTAACTATGTTACAGCTTACTGCTGCTTCTTTCAAGCCTGTACAGGAGTCCCCACCCCCATACCCCCATACCAGACGGTGATGTAGCCAGTTAGAGTGCCCTCTGTGGTATATCAAGAAATTTGTGAATCTGCAATTTTTGTTGCAAATTTAATTCTCTTTTTCTTTGCTATTACATGCAGACCTCTGCTATCCACTAAATTATTATTGAATCCAATTGGCTGTACAGATTCTGCTGTAGTGACCTTATTTTACAGGAGCTTTTCCAACTCGGAGGGAGGATTGTGCTATTATTGTCTCAAAATCAGTTCTGTATCCTTGACCTAATTTCCTCATTTGGGGAATGCAGACATCAATGGCAATCGATGCAATTATTGGCCCATCCCTGCTGCCAAAGACTTAATTGAACTAAATACACTTTTATCTCAAACAAGTTCCTAATCGTTCATTGTTTCTGCTTTACATTGTGATTTTATCTCTTCAAATTTCATTGAATTTGGGGTTGGAGTTCAACTTGGTCTGAACCAGAAACTTGGACTGTTTAGTTGTTAGTCTAGTTACTTAACCATTATGATATCCTGCTCATTTGACTTGGAGAGGAAGTCAGGCTACTGAGGCAGCCTATTCTAGGGTGCAATCGCGTTGATCAAGGTTGGACCCACCTAAAGTTCCTCCCAGTAATGCATGGTGCTCATCTTTTCCGAATCATTTGATGATAGGAATATTTGATTTCAAATTGCATTGAGCCATATTTCTAATATTACCTCATATTGTAAGACCATGTACATACTCTTAAATACTTGCAGCTCACCAACTTCATTTACCACTGTATATGCATCAGATATGCACCTTATCTGATTTCTTTTAAGCTATTATGTTGGGACTGTGTGTGTCTCTCTTAATTTACCCCACCTCAAAATACTTCATCCTGGCACTTTTCCCTCTGCCAAACACCATTCTTATTTAAGCAACACACATCAAAGTTGCTGGTGTATTCAGCAGGCCAGGCAGCATCTCTAGGAAGAGGTACAGTCGACGTTTCGGGCCAAGACCCTTCGTCAGGACTAACTGAAAGAAGAGCTAGTAAGAGATTTGAAAGTGGAAGGGGGAGGGGGAGATCTGAAATGATAGGAGAAGACAGGAGGGGGAGAGATGGAGCCAAGAGCTGGACAGGTGATTGGCAAAAGGGATATGAGAGGATCATGGGACAGGAGGCCTAGGGAGAAAGAAAAGGGGGAGGAGGGGGAAAACCCAGAGGATGGGCAAGGGGTATAGTCAGAGGGACAGAGGGAGAAAAAGGAGAGAGAGAAAAAGAATGTGTGTATATAAATAAATAACGGATGGGGTACGAGGGAGAAGTGGGGCATCAGCGGAAGTTAGAGAAGTCAATGTACATGCCATCAGGTTGGAGGCTACCCAGACGGAATATAAGGTGTTCCTCATGTTATCATTCTTATTTATTTATTTACTTATTGCCATGTAGTGCGAGATAGGCCCTTCCAGCCCTTTGAGCTGTGCTCCAATTTAATGCAAGCCTAATGGTGGGACAACTTACAATGACCAATTAACCTACCAAGTGGTACACCTTTGGACTGTGGGAAGAAGCCGGGGCGCCCGGAGTAAACCCATGCGATCACGGGGAGAACGTCAAGCTCCTTACAGGCATCTGTGGGAATTGAACCTGCATCGTTGGAACTCTGAACTGTTGTGGCAACCATTACACTAATGTGCTGCCCCTTCTGTTCTGATGTAAAAGTTCTTTCTATTTTTATTACAGGGAGGCTTGTATCTGGATACAATTGATATTATGGCCGGTAGAAAATGGCTTCATTGTTGAGTTGTGCATCCCACCAAAAGTGGATGGTTGCCTCATCAACCTACTTCAACCCTGTACCTTAAATATGCCTTTCTCAGTCAGTTTGCTATGATGTGGCTCATTAATCTGAAAAGAGGATGGGGCTGTCAAATGAACAATGTAATTTTGCTCCTTACTGATCGAATCATACAGTATTCTGCGAACTGAACCATTGTGATATCTGGGTAAGTTTGTCCTTCATGAATTTGACTATAATTTCTTGTTAACAGAAGTTAAGAATCATGTTAATTCAGGACCTTCTGTCTAATGTGGTTGGAAATAGGTTTTTATATATTATTTTTTATTTAGAGATACAGCTTCTGGACCAGTGGGCCATGCCACACAGCAACCCATCTACTTAACCCTACCCTAATCACTGAATAATTTACAATAACCTACATTGGACTGTGGGCGGAAACCGGGGCGCCCAGAAAATACCACTTGGTTATAGGGAGAACATTGAGACTTCTTACAGACAGCGCTGAAATTGAACTCCAAATAGTGTGGCTTCAAGCCGTAATAACATTGCACTAACCTTTGTGCTCCCGTGATGCCCCATGTACACTTCAGGGGAGTAAATCTCACACGTAGATAAAACGGATTTCCATGTGTTTCCTCAGCCTAGGACTTCCAAAACTACAGTACTGTGCAAAAATCTTAGGCACATATATACGTATATAGCTAATGTACCTAAAACCTTGGTGTAGTACTGTATTTGTTTAACGTGGAGCAGACAGTTTGTAAATCTGACGAGAGCAAAGGATGTTGGGACTTACGAGGGTGGAGCAGTGCGGGAGGTGTGTGGGACAGATAGGCAGAGAGAGTGTGCCAGGATAGAGGAGTGGTGTGTGTGCAGAACACCCAGCCCTAAGACACCAGGCAAGATCACTTGATTCCAAACAATAGGTTTATTGATCATTACAGAATATCTCTCTGGTGCTTCCCACACTCTTCCCTTTCCCTTCCCTTTTTCCCATCACAATTCCCCTCTCCTTGCCTCCTTCCCACTCTCAGTCCAAAACAGAGACCCATATCAGAATCACTCACATCATGATATTTTTCTTTGTGGCAGCAGTATAGAGCAATACGTAAAATTACTACAGTACTGTGCAAAAGTCTTAGACACCATAACTATACACACACACACACATATATATATATATATATATAGGTCAAACTGCATCTTAATGTTTCAGGTCTGTGAAGTGTTGTTCATCCTCGTTTTCACAGTCCAACAATATAGTAGCTGGTGCAGACCAATCTGCAAATGGCCAGATGTTAAACAAGTTCCTAGTCATTATTTTTTGAATAACACCTTGAGGCCTCTGACTTCATTACATCACTGAGCTAGAGTTTTAACCTCGATTTTTGTCTCTGTATTTGGAATAGAAGCCAAAGTGACTACATCTGAGTCAGTAGTGAGTGAGCATCTAGAAAGAATATGCATGCTGACATCTGAGTTTGGTTGATTTCACTATCTGTCTATTCAGCGACTCCCATTAACCGGTACCTTAGAATTCTTGGTAACAGAGACTCCAGCCCATCAAAAGATCTGGGTTTCAAAGTTCAAAGTACATTTATTATCAAAGTATGTATACTATATACAACCTAGGGATTCCTCTCCTTGCAGACAGCCACAAAACAAAGAAACCTATTCAAACCCATTTTAAAAAAAGACTGTCAAATACCCAACAAGCAAAAAAAAATGTTGGCCAGCATCCGCCTGTCTTGAAGGACAATGGGTGATGGTGATCATCATCACAAGCCTGGGTTTGGAGATCCTGAGATGCCCAGTCCCCCTCTCGGCCTCACCAGTGTAGTCCAGCGGAAAGCTTATGAAGCAATACATTTGCCACCAGCTTGGCTGTAGGAGCTGCCGGAAGGATGTTCAATGACGTCCAGCCGCCTTGGCTCCACTCCGGATTTGCTGGCTGGGTTTGCTCCGGTAGCACTCATCTCTCCCGAGGCTGCCCACAAGTCAGTGGGGCTATTTACCCATAGCTGGGGATCTGGTTCACGAGCGCCAGGGCCTGTCCACACACCACTGGGCCTGCGTGCTCCGTGTGCAGGGGCCAGACCTCCTCCCCGTCCTCTGTTGTTCAGTCAGAGTCCAAAAGGAGTTCAGTTTCCGTGTGTTACCAGTGAGGAGGCACAAGGTGAGGCGTATTGTTGGAGAGGCTGTGTACTGGCAGGAAGAGACTTCCACATTCAGCTCTCCTTTTCGCGAGACTCCTAGCCAGCGGTGGAAGCTGAAAGTGAGAGCGGCAAGCACAACCCACTGCACTACCTCACTAGACACATCACCGCAACCATTGTGACACCAGTACTGGAAACAATAAAAGTAAGCTAATAGCATGGGCGCTGAAGTTCATGGAAGTGAGTCCACAGCCATGAAGACAGCCGCTGATTCAGGGGCCTGCTAGTTGTAGGCCACAGCCTCAGTTCAGCAATTTGCGGTGAACAGGCAGAAGGTGGAGGCAATTCTAAGGTGTTCCTTCTCCTAACTCTATTTCAAGAGCACTTCCTGTCTAATAAATAGACCTTTACTGCCCCTCACTCCAATACTACTTTCTCTTCAACTCCAGCCCTTTTGTCTTCCTTTGCTCTCTTGTTGCTCAGCTGTTAGCCACTGCTGCTGCCTATTTGCAGAGATTGCTGAGGTTCTGATTGGCTGGGAAGCCTGGATGCCCAGATCCAAGCCTCTGTAAAATTAGTGCAGAAGTGGACCAGAAGGCCAGCCACCTCTGTCTTAATTCTGTCACCATCTTCTTCCGCCCAAATTCTCCTTAATTTCAATTAATTAGCTCAATCATCACCGATACTCATGTTCAAAATGTTATTTTATTCCGTGCTGATCCCACACAGCAACTGAGACTCGTGTGCATATTGTCTCCGTTAACAGAAATACCTTCTGATCCACACTGCCAGGAAGTCAGGGCATGAAGGGATAGGGGGAAAGGGCAGGAGGGTGGGGCTGAGAGGGATATTGGATCAGCCATGATGAAATGACGGAGCAGACCTGATGGGCCAAATGGCCTAATTCTCCTCCTATATCTTATGGTCTTTTTGAAAGCATCAAAGCATCAAGATCACAGAAAACGTCTGAAGCAGCAATGAGGTTCAAGTGTTTGTCTTTGGATTGAGAAGGATCCCCAGTTTAATAAGTTGAATGGAGAGCATCAGACCTATGTCGTCCAATTTGGAAAATGTATCCTTCCATATATATGGACATATGGGTGGACAGCCGGAGGCTATGACTGATTAAACTGTGGTTGTAGTGAGCAGGCTTCATTTTTGAAACAATGATCTTCAGCCCTCCTGGGCTAATGGAAATGACTCAATATTTGTTCAATACTGAAAGGCCCGTGGAAGGTCAAGTTGAAGCTAGAAAATCTCCCGTTGTGATTGAATAAGTGACAACATAATTAAAGAGTTGTTACCACAGAGGTAAATGTGTGTATTCAGGGATAAAATATCTGCTTTCAGTTTAACAATTTGTCATAATGAGCAGTGTTACCGTTTCATTTCCAGTTCACAGCAGCTCAGATTGCGAGATAAAATGCATTTATGTGCCTCTGCTCAGTTTCATCGTATGGTGTGAGCAAAATTAAATCCTTCCATTTCTGCCGATGTTTTTCATTTCCTGTAACCAGTCGTGCATTTTGAGAGTTTTATTTTCATCGGATTCGTCTGTTCAAGCTCAATTTAAGTTACTGAATCAAACCCCCAGTTACTTTCCATCACATCACTTTCAAAGTTCAAAGTAAATTTATTATCAAGCTACATGTATGTCACCATCTACAACCCTGAGGTACATTTTCTTTCAGGCACACTCAATAAATCCATAATCGAAGAATAACCATAATAGAATCAATGAAAGACCACACCAACAGGGCAGACAAACAACTGCTGTGCAAAAGACAACTAACTGTGCAAATACAAGAAGAAAGAAATAACAATAATAAATAAATAAATAAGAAATAAATATTGGTAACGTGAGATGAAGAGTCCTTGAAAGTGATTCCATAGGGTGTGGGAACATTTCAGTGATGGGGCAAGTGAATTATCCCTTTTGGTTCAGGAACCTGATGGTTGAGGGGTAATAACTGTTCCTGAACCTGGTAGTGTGAGTCCTAAGGCTCCTGTACTACCTTCCTGATGGCAGCAGCGAGGAGCGAGCATGACCTGGATGGTGGGGGTCCCTGATGATGGATGACAATGTTTCATGTCGATGTGCTCAGTGGTGGGGAGGGCTTTACCTGTGATGGACTGGGCCGTGTCCACTACTTTCTGTAGGATTTTCCATCCAAGGGCATTGGTGTTTCCATACCAGGCTGTGATGCAGCCACTCCTAGGGAAATAGACGCACTGCTGTGCTTTCTTTGTAATTCCACTTAAGTGCCTGGCCCTAGACAGGTCCTCTGAAATAATAACACCGAGGAATTCAAAGTTGCTACTTAACTAAGTTTATTTGTATCGTTTATTCACCAAGTATCCTGAGGATAGCAGGCTGAGCATTTGAGTCCAGTTAATAAATGTAACATTCAGTTAGAGGTTATGTTAGAAATCATTTATATAAAGTCCCATAATTTCCACCTGCGTGTTTTCTACACTTCAGTCCAGTTCTGAGTTTCAGAGTCACACGTTACTTGGCGAAGGACATATTTAATGACATTCCAGCCAAAAATATGTTGAAAATGCACAGTACACCAAGCAGCACCCAGGAATAGAGAAACAGTTAGTATTTCAGATTAATAACCTTTTGCCAGAACCAATGTTAAAATAAGGTCAAACTTAACTCGCAGTGTACTGTTTAAAAAGTGGGATGAGAGAAGCTGTACCAGTGACAGTAAGAGCTTACTATATATAAAGTGATGATGAAAGTGGAATGTTAATTACTTTTATTCAGCCAATTAAACTTCATTGATCTTTTACAGAACTTTAAAAGCTGCCTCTTTGCAGACGTACATTGGCAGTGGCACAGCAGTTAGTGCTGCTGGGTTCAATCCTGACCTTGGCTGTTGTCAGTGTGGATTTTATTCAAGACACTCACAAGTTTCTACAGATGTACCACAGAGAGCATTCTAACCGGCTGCATCAATGTCTGGTGAGGTGGGGCTACTGCACAGGATCGAAATAAGATGCAGAGAATTGTAAACTCAGTCAGCTCCATCATGGGCACCAGCCTCCGTAGTATCCAGGACATCTTCAAGGAGCGATGCCTCAAAAAGGTGGCACCGTCATTAAGGACCCTCATCACCCAGGTCATGCCTTGTTCTCATTGCTACCATCTGGACTGAGGTACAGAAGCCTGAAGGCACTCTCAATGATTCAGGAACAGCTTCTTCCCCTCTGCCATCAGATTTCTAAATGGACATTGAACCCATGAACACTACCTCACTACTTATTAATTTCTACTTTTGCACTATTTATTCAACTATTTTATATATATATAAAATAGTTCCAAGGTTGTCAAGCCGAGGAGTGGAGGTGGGGACAAGCTCCCACTACCTAAAAGTGCTCCTCATGGCATGCGCCTCAAATAGCCTCTGACAACCAAGTCCAACTTCGGGCCTTCTCGTGTGGCTTAGCCTCTCAGCCCGGTGGAACTGTTTCTACTGACAGGAGAAGGGGTGAAGGCGGGTCCTGGCGCCTTAAAACCAGTGCTTTGGGTAGATGGAGCTCGTCAGCCTGGGAAGGCAGTCCATCTAAGAGAGAGAAAACTCTGATTTCAAACCTCCACTTCCTTGCAGCCATACCCACTCATGGGAAAGGCTTCGGGAGTAAACCCTGAGGACAAATCTGGAGCTGGAGTCCCTAAGGCAGTCCGACGTTGCCTTCAACCTCGTTCTGGCAACTCCTGCGATGACACTGGTGCCAAGCTGTATCGGCCCTAGTGCCCTTCCCTTGGACAACATTGGTGGCATGGAGAGGGGAGACTTACAGCATGGGCAACTGCCGGTCCTCCATACAACCTTGTCCAGGCCTGCGCCCTGGAAAACTTTGGGATCCCCTGGGTGGTTTGGTTTTGCTCCACCTGTGCTGTCGGGTAAACGGGTCACCTGCAGTGTTGGTGAGTGGCAGGAGAATGTGAGGCGATGTTGATGGGGATGTGAAAGACGATAATTTACGGGATCTCGTAGACTGCCGGTAGATATTGGGACAATGACCTATGTCATGAGAAGTATCTTGAGGAAGCACATCAACCATTTTGGTTACGGCATGCTCTCATAGAGTCATAGAGTCATAGAGAAGTACAGCACAGAAACAGGCCCTTCAGCCCATCTAGTCCGTGCCAAAACCATTTAAACTGGCTACTCCCATCAAACTGCACTGACACCATAGCCCTCCATATCCCTACTACCCAAGTGGGGGCAGAGCGAAGTTACGATGGC
The DNA here is from genome assembly GCF_963921235.1 of Mobula hypostoma. NCBI lineage: Eukaryota > Metazoa > Chordata > Chondrichthyes > Myliobatiformes > Myliobatidae > Mobula > Mobula hypostoma. Next base: position 29,453,102 of record NC_086122.1, read on the forward strand.
GCTAAGTGGCGACTCCTTCACTTGCATCTTTGGAAACAGCTCTATTTTTATCTTTGATATCTCTTTTTTTCCCTTTTCAAGGTTCTTTTGAAGACCCTGACCTGGAGTTACACTCTGACTTCGGTTCTTTGCAGGAGTTGGACCCACAATCAGGGCCTCACGTCTAGCCACTTTTTGATATCCCAAAGATGTGGCCTAGAAAGCGAGTGCGCCTTCAGAGTGCCGGATTTTCGTGGCTCTGGAGATGGGCTGATTCTAGGCCGGAGCCTCTGACTGAAGCGTTGCAGGGGAACACGGAATATTGATGCCTTGCTGCATGCTTGAGTGCTCGGCAGAGGGCGCTGTTGCTTTTTTGCTGGTGAGGGTGGGGTGGGGGTGTCTTTGTCTTGCTGTTGCTTGCGTGTGGGAGGGGAGTGCTGGGGGGTGGGCTTTGGGGTTCTAACATTTAACTGTCATCCATTCTTTGGGCACTCCTCTGTTAACGTGGATTTTTGTGAAGAAAAAGAATTTCAGAATGTAAATTGTAAACATTTCTCTGACATTAAATGTACCTATTGAAACCTATTGAAGTATCTATCCAAACTTCTCTTAAATATCAAAATTGAGCTCGCACTCACCACTTGTGCTGGCAGCTCATTCCACACTCTCACGACCCTCTGAGTGAAGAAGTTTCCCCTCATGCTCCCCTTAAACTTTTCACCTTTCACCCTTAACCTATGACCTCCGGTTCTAGTCCCATCCAACCTCAGTGGAGAAAGCCGGTTTGCATTTGCCCTATCTATACCCCTCATACTTTTGTATATCTGTGTCAAATCTCCTCTCAGTCTTCTACGTTATAAAGAATACAGTCCTAACCTATTCAACCTTTCCTTATAATTCAGGTTCTCCAGACCCAGCAACATACTTGTAAATTTTCTCTGGACTCTTTCAACGTTGTTTACATCTTTCCTGTAGGTAGGTGACCAAAACTACACAATACTCCAAATTAGGCCTCAACAATGTCTTCTACAACTTCAACATAACACCCCACCTTCTGTACTCAATACCTTGATTTATGAAGACCAGTGTGTCAAAAGCTTCCTTTTACGACCCTGTCTACATGTGATGCCACTTTCAAAGAGTTATGTATCTGTATTCCCAGGTCCCTTTGTTCTACCACACTCCTCAGTGCCCTTCTGTTTACTGTGTAAGACCTACCCTGGTTGGTCCTACTGAAGTGCAAAATCTCACGCTTGTCCGCATTAAATTCCATCGGCCATTTTTCAGCCCATTTTTCCAGCTGGTGCAGATCCCTCTCAAAGCCAGCTGTGTAAATTGACTGGCAACGCATCTTTCATTAATGTTGATTGAAGGTAAGTACTGGCTGTAAATAATTCCATTGTTTTCAAATCAAGCAGTGTGATCTGTTACCCAGACCTGAGCGTACGCAGGGCCTCTGCGATCCAGCTACGAGCCATGAGGGAGCTGGCTTCCTGAGTGGAATACGGTAAAGATGGAAGTGGGTGAAAGTATATATAAAAAAAATTCAGCCTTTATAATTGCAATGTCAAATGGTGAGTAAAGCCCAGAATAGAAAAGTCTCTCTGCAATGGGACGGAATAAAACATATTTGAGTAATAAACACGAGAAAGTCAGTAGAAGCTGGAGATTCAAAGCAACACACACAAAATGCTGGAGGAACTCAGCAGGTCAGGCAGCATCTATGGAAATGAATAGATAGTCGGCGTTTTGGGCCGAGAACCCTTCTTCAGATGCTGGAAATCCAAAACAACACAGGTTTGAATACGCAAACACGAGGAATTCTGCAGATGCTGGAAATTCAAGCAACACACATCAAAGTTGCTGGTGAACGCAGCATCTCTAGGAAGAGGTACGGTCGACGTTTCAGGCCGAGACCCTTCAACGAAGTCCTGACGAAGGGTCTCAGCCTGAATCGTTGACTGTACCTCTTCCTAGAGATGCTGCCTGGCCTGCTGCGTTCACCAGCAACTTTGATGTGTGTTACAGGTTTGACTAATTCTGCACAATGTCTAAAGCCACTGACACTACTTCTCCATTAGAGGGCAGTACTGCACTAGCTAATACCTTTGTAATCCCATTCTCCGTCATAATTTGAGCACGAGTTTTTGCCCTTGTCGTTCATTCCTTTGATTGATATCTTTGCTATTTTATTTCTAATTCTGAAACTATCTCAGGACTATTAAAAGCAGCTGCATTAAACCCATCTTGGTTGATTCACTCTCCTGTGACCCAAATTAGGCTCCCACCAAAGGGATATCTAAATGATAATGTTACACTAGAATAATCAACCCATGAATTTTTACAAAGAAGTGGACCCCATGGATTTAAGACAAATTACTGAATGGGAAAAGAAAATTACAGAAAAAGGGCAAAGTGCTTTCCCAGCGTATATGACGAATAAACTCTTCTGGAAGTCGAAAACCTAAGAAGAGTTTATTTGAAAATTACTGATCTCATACATCTGACAGAAAACATATGGCTTAAAAGGATCTGATGTTAAAATGTTAGCTCATTTTTCTCTCTCTCCATTGATGCTGCTCGACCTGCCGCGTATTTCCAGCACATTTTATTTTGGTTTTAATTTTAAATTGGAGATGTGGACTGAGAATTTGTTTGGAGTGGTTTTAATGAACTATTTAATCTAGGTGCAGGGAAGGGTGGATTTCTTTTTGCGAAATATTGACACTGTTGAAGATTTCCCTGATTACACAAATTGCATTTTAATGTGTGAGACATGTCTTAAGGCATCTGTCTCATGTTAGGATCTACATTCAGACACACGTATTAATTTTCTGTAGAACTTGACCTCACAAGGTTTGGGGTACTTGTTCACGATGTTAAAAATGTATTGCTATACTGATAGTCCAAGTTTTGCTAATCCCTTTGTGTAAAGTGAATAATCTTACCAGTTTAGGTGAGATAGTACTTAACATCCCTAAATAATGCTGGCCAGAAAGGTATTAAAACCAATAGTGATAATAAACACAAGAAATTCTGCTGATGCTGGAAATCCAAATCAATGCGCATAAAATGCTGGAGGAAGTCAGCATATTAGGCTGCATCCGTGGAAATGCACAAACAGTCAAAATTTTAGGCTGAGACCCTTCCTCAGGATTGGATAATGACAGATAATTGAATTGATATTTTTTTTTCATCCTTCACATACGTGAGGAGTAAAAATCTTTACATTATGTTTCCGTCTGAATGTGCAATGTGCAGATTATAGTCATTTGTAATAAATATTATGTATAGTAAGATATACAACAGGACAGTCAATGTAGCTTAGAAATACAATTGTATCAGTGTGAATTAATCAGTTTGATGGCCTGGTGGAAGAAACTGTCCCAGAGCCTGTTGGTCCTGGCTTTTATGCTGCCCTACCGTTTCCCGGATGGTAGCAGCTGGAACAGTTTGTGGTTGGGGTGACTCGGGTCCCCAATGATCCTTCGGGCCCTTTTTCACACCCGTCACTGTAAATGTCCTGAATAGTGGGAAGTTTACATCCACAGATGGGCTGGGCTGTCTGCACCACTCTCTGCAGAGCCCTGCGATTGAGGGAAGTACAGCCCCCATACCAGGCAGGATGCTCTCAATTGTGCCCCTGTCGAAAGTCCATAGAATTTGAGCATTTATGTCGAACCTCTTCAACTGTCTGAGGCGAGAGAGGCGCTGTTGTGCTTTTTTCACCACACAGCCAGTACATACAGACCACGTGAGATCCTCGGTGATGTGTATACCGAGGATAAAAGTATATTCTGCACCTGGTGAAAGATTTTACCTAATGCTGTGGTGGTTAATAGGTTATTTCTATGCCACACCGCTAGTCACTCCACGTGGGAGGATGTTCACATACTGTACGAGTAGGGTTATCAATAAAGCTTAGTTGAATGTCCTGCATGCTGGCATCCTGGTGTGCTCTGCACTAGCCCTCGATATTGAACACAATGCCTAATGTCTATCAAAATTGATCCATGCATTTCATAAACACAAGAGATTCTGCAGTTGCTGGAGATCACGAACAACCCACGCAAAATGCTGGAGGAACTCAGCAAGTCAGGCAGCACTTCCGGAAGGGAATAAACAGCCGATGTTGCAAACGGAGGCCTTTCATCAGGACTCAAGCATTTTCTGGTCTGGGGAATGGGAATGTTGTTTTATTTGAGATTTTTGAAAGTATGGGTTTCTAGCACTTAAGGAGGTCCCCTGGGCTTTTGTGCTGGCATTGCTATTCTTAGCATGAAGGAAGCCTAAGTCTGCTCTCGCACCATGAAACTGCAAATGCTGGAATCTGGAGCAACAAAAAACTCCCTAGAGGAAACTCATTGGGTCGAGAAACATCTGTGCGGGTAAAGGAATTAAAAGCATTTCAGATCAAAACTCTGCATCAGGATTGATTTTGGAAGTTGAGCCAAAACATCAACATTGCCTTTCCCCATAGAGATGTTGTTTGATTGGCTGAGTTCCTCCATCAAACTGATCTTCTCTAGCCCATTGTCTGCTTAAAATATCTACTTTTCCTTCAAGAGATAAAATGATCCTTCGTTTAACAAAACCCTTGTTGGAGCCAAACATTTCATGATCTGGCAGCACTCGTGTATAAAGATATTTTCTCAAAAGTTGCTCCCTTGTTTCCTTGCTCACTTCCAAAGAATCATGGCACCATAGAAACAGGCCCTTCCATCCACCGTGTCCACACCACCAGTTGTATCTATCTAGAGCAGGGGTTCCCAGAATTTTTTATGCCATGGACCCCTACCATTGACCAAGGGGCCTGTAGACCCCGCGCTGGGAACCCCTGGTCTACAGTAATCCTATTTACACAAATGGGTCTGTGGTCTTGTGAGCCTCTGTAATTCAAATTCTTGTCCAGATACTTTTTAAAAGTCATGAGAGTTTCTGGCTCCAAGTAGTGTATTTCAGATCCAACCACCGTCTATGTAAAACATTTTACCTTAGATCTCATCTAAACTTACACCCTCTCACATCTCCGACATCCCCAGGAAGGGGAAAAACAGATTTTTAAATCATCAGAATCAGGTTTAATATCACTGGCATATGTCGAAAAGATTTGTTAACTTTGCAGCAACAGTACATAATAATAGAGAAATGAAAACCGTGAATTACAGTAAGCATATGTATAATGGCTGAAGTAAATAAGTAGTGCAAAAAAAAGAGAAAAAACATGAATTATAGTCAGAATATATATTAAATAGTTAAATAAATCATGCAAAAATATAAATAAAAAAAGTAGTGAGATACTGTTCATGATTCATTCTCCGTTCAGAAATCAGATGGCAGAGGGGATTCCTGAATCGTTGAGTGTGTGCCTTCAGGCTTCTGTACCTCCTTCCTGATGGTAGCAATGAGAACAAGGCATGACCTGGGTGATGGGGGTCCTTAATGATGGATGTCGCCTTTTGAGACATTGCTCCTTGAAGATGTCCTGGATACTACACAGGCTAATGCCCATGATGGAGATGACTAAGTTTACAACTTTCTGCAGTTTACTTCAGTCCTGTGCGGTAGCTCTCCCCCACCCCCCACCCCACCAACAAACCTCATTACCAGAGGGTGTTGCAGCCAGTTAGAATGCTCTCCAAAGTATACCTGCAGAAATTTGTGAGTATCTTTAGTTAATATCTACCCAATCTATCCCTCTCATGTTAAATACTCACACCCCCACGCAGCCTCCTCTTCTCCAGGGAAATAAAACCCCGCCTATCCAGTCTTTCCTTATTTCAGTCAATAATATCAAGGCAAACATGTTCATCATTGACATAAGAGAAAGCTGCCTACCAAAATCTAGTGGTCTCTTCTTCTTCAATGTTGGCCAACAGATCCAGGGACTCCAGCAATATGAATCACGTTGAAGAACTATTTCAATCAGTAAAATGATTAAAAGAAAAAGCAGCTATATTAAACTTTAGACAATATAGACAAAATGAAAAATGAAACGTTCACAGGAGATTGAGAGAGAAATGGAAATAACATAATTATTTGATAAATCTCTTGTCACTGATTTCTTCAACTAGAATAATCTTTTACCTCTTCTCACTTGCCTATCACCACCCCCTGAGTCCCCCTTCTCCTTCCCTTTCTCCTATGGTCCACTCTCCTCTCCTATCAGATTCCTTCCTCCCCAGCCCTTTACCTTTCCCACCCACTTGACTTCACCTACCACTTTCCAGCTATCCTCCTTCTCCTCCTCCCACCTTTCCATTCTGACGACTTCCCCCTTCCTTCTCGGTCTTGAAGAAGGGTCTCAGCCCGAAACCTCGACTGCTTATTCATTTCCCTAGATGCTGCCTGACCTGCTGAGTTCCTCCAGCATTTTGTGTGTGTGTTGCTTTGGATTTCCAGCATCTGCAGACCCTTTGTGCTTGTGATTAGACTTTTCCCCAGTTCCTCCTGTAAATAATTTTATTTATTTCTCAATACAGCGTGGAGTAGTCCCTCTGGCCCTCCAGGCCATGCACCAGCACCCCTCAACAAACCTGATTAACCATAACCTAATCTCGGGACAATTTACAATGACCAGTTAACCTAATAATTTCAGGGTTCCCAACCCTTTTAATGCTATGGACCCTTACCACTAACCGAGGAGTCAGTGGACCCCAGGTTAGGAACCCCTGACCGGTACGTCTTTGGACTGTGGGAGGAAATCAGAGCACCTGGGGTAAACCCATGCATTCCACCTTACAGAGCGGTGCCGGAAATGAACTCTAGGTCACCCCGAGTTGTAATAGAGTTGCGCCAACTGCCACGCTACTGTGGTGTCCCAATTAAAAGAAATTTTTAAAAACTCTGTATAAATATGCAGGATTTGTAAGTAAATGCATAATGATATGTGACTATTTATCTTGCTGTCTGGTACATAATTAAATGGTTCACAATACCCTTGAAACCAGAGCTCGCAGTTCAAGTCCGTTTGTTAATACGGTGTTCATGTTCAAAATTAATGGCTGAAACGTTCTTCTCTTTTCTTACCAGACTGATCAAACAGTCAATTTTAAAAGGAAGATCAAAGATATACACAAACTATTTGTCATTTATGAGGATTAAATGAACATTAGTTAAATGGAACAAATTGGATCACATGGATAAGTATATTGCATAAAGCATGCACTGTCTTAAATTCAGGCTGCAGATACATTTTGTGATCTTTATGCAGGATCAAATGACTGCTCAAACCTTTTATTTATTGAATATAGCATCTGTATTTGATATATAGTGCTGTACAAAAGTCTTAGGCACATAAATATAGTTAGGGTACCTGTGACCTTTGGGCAGTACTATAGGGTGGCACGCTACCAGTGATATGGGTTCAATTCCCTCTTATACCTGTAAGGAGTTTGTTCGTTCTCCCCGTGACCGCGTGGGTTTCCTCCGGGTGCTCTGGTCTCCTCCCACTGTCCAAAGACCGACCAATTGGTAGGTTAATTGGTCATTGTAAATTGTCCTGTGATTACGCTGGGATTAAATTTGGGGATTGCTGTCTGGTGTCGCCTGAAGAGCCTGAAAGTCCTATTCCACACAATATACCAATCAATCTATCAATCAATAAATCAATCAATCAATCAATTAATCAATGTATTGCCCTGTACTGCTGCAGCAAAAAAAAACAAATTTCATGGCACTTGTGAGTGACGATAAATCTGATTCTGATACGGGTCCCTATTGCGGACTGAGAGTGGGAAGGGGGCAGGGAGAGGGGAATCATGGTTGGGAAAAAGGGAAGGGAGACGGGAGCAAAACGGAAGCACCAGCGAGACATTCTGTAATGATCAATAAACCAATTGTTTGGACTAAAATGATCCTGCCTGGTGTCTCAAGGCTGGGGGTGTCTGTACCCGCGCTCCCCTCCTGCCCCAGGCACTCCTTCTCTGCCACCTGTCCCACAGCCCTCCCACTGCGCTCCACCCTCCCCATTCCCAACATCCTTTGTTCCCACCAGACTTACAAACTCACACTCTCCACTCCATGTTGACAAATGCAGGTGTATTCGTTAAAATAGGAAGGTGGTTGGGAAACAGAAATAAGAGTACTTAGCTTTGTATTAGCTCAGTAGTATTAAGTGTTATTTGGTAATTGGAAAGACATAATATACAGTACTGTGCAGAAGTCTTAGACACGCTGGTTTTATATATATATATGCCTAAGACGTTTGCACAGTATTTTAACTTTAAGCATTACTCACCATTCACAAGTTTAATGTACGCAGAAGTAGCCAGCCACTCAGGAGCACAGTTAGCCCGTGTTGTATATGGTGATCAAGTTGGTATGCAGTCTCCATGTGGCATATTGTGGTTACCTTGCCTTCTTTCAGGGTTTCCACCAGAACCTTTGGTCTGTGCTTCAGATTTAATATCTTGATCCCTCTGATTATATTTTTCCAGACGTTCACCACTGCAGCGTTTTCCATCACCTTCTGCAGCCCAAAAATCTGTCATCTCAAAGTGGAATTCTGATGAAAGATTAACTTTTGTGTCCGTCTCCACAGATGCTGTCTGGCCTGCTGATCTTTCAAGAAACATCTTAAAATCGTGTTTTACGACTCTTTTGCTTTCATCCCTGCAAATAATTAGCATTGGATTACCTTATTTGTCCTCTTCCCTCTTCTCCTTTCAGACACTCATCAGAAAAGATCAATTAAACTAATATGTTCTTACTGCGATGTGCCTAACATTGTTGTTTTAGGGCACCTCACTAAAACACATTGGGACATTTTAAAAATGCAAACACGAGGAAATCTGCAGATGTTGGAATTTCAAGCAACACACATAAAAGTTGCTGGTGAACGCAGCAGGCCAGGCAGCGTCTGTAGGAAGCGGTACAGTCGACGTTTCGGGCCGAGACCCTTCGTCAGGACTAACTTCCTGACGAAGGGTCTCGGCCCGAAACATCGACTGTACCTCTTCCTAGAGATGCTGCCTGGCCTGCTGCGTTCACCAGCACCTTTTATGTGTGTTGTTGGGACATTTTATTTACTTAAAGGTGCTGTTAAATCCAGAATGTTCATTTTCACTCTCTAAATTTCTGCGTTGAAACTAGAGTAGTTCAAATCCGGTTTATACACAGAATGCTCCCAAAACATTCATGGGAAAAATATAAAATGTTAGAATTACTCAGCAGGAGAACCTGTGGAAAGAGAAACAGAGTTAATGGTACATAGATATGCCTAAGAGTTTTGCACAGTACTGTAAAATAGAGTTTTCTTTTCTGGTTACCAAATGCCACAATATTACATTTTGTTAAATGGTGAGGTCACAGTTTCATAATTATTTAAAACTATCATCATGAAATATTCTGATTAATGTTGAAAAATGCCAGGGGATTTATTGATCATGAGAACTTAATTAGCCAATAACCAAGCTGTCTTAATTGGTGTTATTAATTACCATATGTAATGACATTATTTCAGCTCCTTGGTATCAGTCACATCAGAGACTTCCCTGGGGTAGATACTCGACGTTGAATGCATGAGTTGTTCAGTAAGATGACTCTAAATATCTCGAGGGAATGGTAAGAAATTAAAAAGAAAAACCAATATGACTATTCTTTGTTTTCAGCCATGATAGGGACCAATGTCAGAGCCTTTAGTTCCCTAAGGCAAGTTGCCTTCATGAGCAAATTGGCATTTGGGTAAAAAAAACTTTCATGTGTTTAATAATCTCACTCAGTTATGTTTTGGGATGTAAACAGGAAACTGTCACATTGTGCATAGATGCTGAAAAGCCTGTTGTATGTGTAGCATTTACTCTTCGGGATGATGAAATTTGCATTGACTTTTGTTGTTTGTTCATTGTTGAGATTAACCTGGAATAGGCCCTTCTGGCCCTTCAAACTGTGCTGCCCAGCAACCCACCTATTTAATCCCAGCCTAATTACGGGACAATGATCAATTAACCCACCAACTGGTACGTGTTTGGACTCTGGGAGAAAACCCACGCGGTCATGGGGAGAACGTACAAACTCCTTACAGGCAGCGGCGGGAATCGAACCTGGGTCGCCAGTACTGTAAAGCATTGTGTTAACCACTACGCTACTGTTCCACCCCTTTACTTCGCATTTTACTTCACAGAATTCTTAAATTTGTTCCAAAATATTTACTTTCAGCAAGGGGAATAATGTGGAGTTTGGCTTTGGAGATTTTATTGCCTCTTAATATTATTCAACCCATGAATCGTTAAGTAACCTGATCCTAAATAGCTAGAGGGAATGGTGAGAAATTAATAAAGGAAAACAAAACTAGAGGTCATGGGTTAAGGGTGAAGAGTTTAAGGGGAACGTGAGGGGAAACTTCTTCACTCAAAGGGTGGTGAGAGAGTGGAACCAGTGGAGGTGTGCATACAAGCTCGATTTCAACATCTAAGAGAAGTTTGGATAGGTTCATGGGTGTCAGGGGTTTGGAGGAGGTCAATGGGAGTAGGCAATCAAAATGAATTGGCACAGACTAGATGGGCTGAAGGGCCTGTTTCTGTGCTGTACTTCTGTATAGCCATCATGGCTGAATTGCGTTAAAAAGACAGTGTTTAGCATTAGCAACACACATCAAAGTTGCTGGTGAACGCAGCAGGCCAGGCAGCATCTCTAGGAAGAGGTACAGTCAACGTTTCAGGCCGAGACCCTTGAATTTCCAGCATCTGCAGAATTCCTGTTGTTTGTGTTTAGCATTATGCTATTACAGCACCAGCAACACAGGTGCAATTTTGCAGCCATCTGAAGAGGTTTGCATGTTCTCCTTATGACCTGGGTTTCCTCCGGGTGCTCTGGTTTCCTCCCACATTCCAAAGACGTATGGGCTAGTAGGTTAATTGGTCACATGGGAGTAATTGGGCAATGCAGGCTCATTGGGCCAGAAGGACTGCTCTATCGCTAAATAAAGAGCTACTACAAGGAGAAATTACATATATTTTCAATTTTATTATTTTGTTGAGATTATGACATGTTTAATGCTAATATTGTTTACAAATAGGTTCCTTAATGTTGTTATAGCTGTGGGTGGTAATGGGGACGAGCTCCCACTACCTCTTAAATGCTCCCAATGGCTCCCTCTGACAGCCAAGTCCAACTCTTGGCCTTCACGTGTGGCTCGGCTGCTAAGCCCAGCGGAGCCCTTTCTGCTGACAGGAGAAGGGGCAAAGGCAGGTTACTGGTAGTGCCTTAGGATCAGTCATTTTGGGCAGAGGGGGCTCATTTGCCATGGTTGGCAGCTCAGCTCGGAGAAGGAAAGTCCTGATCTCAAACCTCTGCTGCCTCGTGGGCAAGGATTTGGGAGTCAATCCCGAGGGAAAAATCTGCAAACACGCCTGACGAAGGGCCTTGGCCCGAAATGTCGACTGTACCTCTTCCTATAGATGTTGCCTGGCCTGCTGTGTTCACCAGGAAAAATCTGGAGCTGTGGTCCTTAAAGCAGTCCTACGTTGAGTTCAATGCTGACTGGCAACTCCTGTGATGCTGCTGGTGCCAAACTGTATTGGTCTTTCTCCTTCCTTTAGATTCATCAGATGAGTGGAGAGGGAGAGCTTGCTACATGGGCAACAGCTTGCTTTCCATATCGTACTGCCCTGGCTCGCATAGCTAGGCATCTAGGATGCAACATTCATTGTCAACCCCAATGGCCTCAACCTCAGTCAGTGCTGACGAACAGCAATTTTTGAAGGGAGTAGAGAATTCTCATCCAATTTCATTTAAAAACGTGTCAACAAGCAAAGGAAAATCTGCAGATGCTGGAAATTCAAGCAACGCACACAAAATGCTGGCGGAACTCAGCAGGCCAGGCTGCTCCCATTAGATTTATCAATGTACAAGCATCTATGGAAAAGAGTACAGTCACTGTTTCGGGACGAGATCCTTCAGTCAGGACTGGAGAAAAATAAACAAGGAGTCAGAGTTAGAAGGTGGGGGGAAGGGAGGAAAAGACAGAAGGTGATAGGTGAAACGGGGGGAGGGGTGAAGTAAAGAGCTGGGAAGCTGGGAAAGAGATACAGGGCTGGAGAAGGGGGGATCTGATAGGAGAGGGTAGAAGGCCGTGCAAGAAAGAGGGTGAGGTGATGGGCAGGTAAGGAGATAAGGTGAGAAAGGGAAAAGGGAATAGGGAATGGGGAATGGTGAAGGGCGGGCATTCCAGGTATAACAAAGTTTTTATCCACATCACCATATTCATTTATTCATTTCTCTTGTTATGCGATTATTTACCTCGCCTTTGAAGGCACCGATGTTATCAGCATAAACGTTTCTGTGTAGCAAGTTTTGCATTCTACTCTCCCCCTGGGGAAAAGATTTATTCCTGAATCTCCCATTAGATTTATCAAGGTACAAGCACTGAACTGAGAATACTTGTCATTGTTGTTCAGCCTGGAGGATCGAATGCTGTATGTTGGTCCCTAATCCCACCTTCCCATTTCTGCTTCCACCCTCTAGCTTTTCCAGAAAAAAAATTGCACACAATCTGTTCCGCATTTCTCTCAGTTAGGGTTTAATTTAAATCGATCTTTTCTGATAATTCATCACCTCAACATCCTTTCTACGTTGCAGAGACAAGAAAACATAAACACAAGACGTTTTGCAGATGCTGGAAATCTTGAGTTACACACGCAAAATGCTGGAGGACCCCAGCTGGTCAAGCAGCATTCATGGAAATGAATAAGCAGTTGACGTTTCGGGCCGAGACCCTCCATCAGGACTGGGAAAGATGGAGAGGAAGCCATAATAGGAAGTTGGGGGAGGGGGAAGGGTACAAGCTGACAGGTGAAAGGTGAGCCTAGGTGAGGGGGATGGTGAGTGGGTGAGGAAACTGGAAGGTGGTAATTGGAAGATCGATGATGCAGAGAATTTGTGGGGAAAATGGGGTTGCTCTGCTAGCCAGCAGAAACTCGATGGAATGAATGAACTCCTGTATATAATGGGGAATGGACTGAAGAAATTTCTATACATAGCCCTTGACATTTGTTCTTGGGGAGTATGTTGGTTTTCGATTGTGTCCGACAATGACTGAAATGTGACAATGTGCGGGAGAGTTTTTGAAGTGGAAAAGCTGTTGCCCTGGGGCAGTTCCACTCTCTGGACCTCAGAAGTCCGGGAAAAGTAGTACAAAACGAGTACTACAAACTGGGGTCTTCCTTGGTTGCAGTGGATGACCATGACGTCTTCTGCATCCTGTCTTGCTCTTCACTCACCATGGAGCATTGCAGCGCTGTTTTTCTAGCAGTTGGATCTCACACCCAAGCAGTCCACTGGAGCTGACTTCAGATGCTAAAACAAGCATATTAGATTAGATTATGAGGACACTCTGTCCTCGTTTATTGTCATTTAGAAATGCATGCATTAAAAAAATGATACAACGTTCCTCCAGAACGATATCACAAGAAAAACACAGGACAAACCAAGACTAAAACTGACAAAACCACATAATTATAACATACAATTACAACAGTGCAAAGCAATACCGCAATTTGATAAAAAGCAGACCATGAGCACGGTAAAAAAAAGTCTCAAAGTCCCGATAGAGGCATCATTTCACGCAGGTGGTGGAAGGAGGGAACTCTCCCTGCCATGAACCTCCAAGCGCCGACAACTTGCCGATGCAGCACCATTGGAAGCACCCAACCGCAGCGGACTCTGAATCCGTCCAAAAACTTGGAGCCTCCAACCAGCCTCTCCGAGCACCATCCTCTGCCGAGCGCTTCGAGCCCGTCCCGGCCGCCGAGCAACAAGCAAAGCCGAGGATTCGGGGCCTTCTCCTCTGGAGATTCTGGACCACACAGTAGCAGCAGCAGCGAAGCAGGCATTTCAGAAGTTTCACCAGATGTTCCTCCGTGCTCTCACATCTGCCTCCATCAAATCAGGATTGTGCACGGCACCCTACTTGACAAATAACAGACATCACCAGCAGAGTGGCCGCTGCGAGCTGCGTCGCGCCACCATCTTCTCCTCCCACCTTATCTGGGATATGAGACCCTCTCGCTACCCTCAGCTGGTTCAGCCTGGGGTGTGGCTGCTGTCGCATGCAAACAGCTACTTGGAGCCACAGGGTGAGAGCTGAGTGTCTGGTGGGAACCAAAGGTGAGTGACAAGTCCCTTCACCTGAAATGCTACCCCTCCTTGGACACCCCGTACATCCCTTTTGGAGTAAACAACTAGTAAATGCTCTAATATCGGTTGAGCGCAAAGCAATTAGTGTTTTCTGCACAGCAGTGCACTTGATTGCAGTTGGGATAAATATAATTTCCTGCTATCAACATATCAATCAAAGAGTCAAAAGGGATCAATTACCTCTGCAGGAAAGAGACTATTAATTCTGCTCAGTATCAAGGATTCCTGAAGGCTAATTGTTTTGCAGTTGTAACCTTGTGAACCAAAGGAACGCACACAAAATGTTGGAGGAACTCAGTAGGCTAGGCAGCATCTATGGAAGAGTGTAAGCAATTGACATTTCTAGCTGAGATCCTTCATCAAGACTCCTGAAATGTCAACTGTTTACTCTGTTCCATTAGCTGCCTGGCCTGTTGAGTTCCTCCAGCATTTTATGTGTGTTGGTTTGGATTTCCAGCAGCTGCAGACTTTCTTGTGTTTGAAACATCCTCTTCACATCCACTCCGTCAAGGCCTTTCACCATTCAATAGATTTCAATGAGGTCACCTCTCTTATTCTTCTGAATTCTAGTGAGTTCAGGCCCAGAGCTATCAAAGGCTCTTCATATGACAAGCCCTTCCATCCTGGAGTCATTTTTGTGAAGCTCCTTTGAACCACCTCCAGTTTCAGCAAATTCTCTCTAAGATAAGGGGCCCAAAATTGCTCACAATACTCTGTGAGGCCTCACCAGTGCTTTATAAAGTCTCAATATTACATCCTTGCTTTTGTATTCTAGTCCTCTTGAAAAGAATGCTAACATTGCATTTGCCTTCTTCACCACAGACTCCACCTGCATGAGGATTCCCAAGTTCCTTTGTTCTTAGTTTTTAGTATTTTCTCTCCATTCATTCCTTCTACCAAAGTACACGATCATACACTTCCCAACACTGTATTCCTTCTGCTATTTTTTTGCGCATTCTCTTAATCTGTCTATCCTTCTGTAGCCTCTCTACTTCCTCAAAACTACCTGCCCCTCCACCTATCTTCATATCACCTGCAAACTTTGCAACAAAGCCATCAATTCCATCATCCAAATCATTAACATTAACGTAAAAAACACAGACCCCTGTGGAACACCTCTCATCACTGGCAGCCAACCAGAAGAGGCTCCCTTTATCCCACTCTTTGCCTCCTGTCAATCAGCCACTGTTTTATCCATGCTAGAATCTTTCCTGTAATACCATGGGCTTGAGGTTGTTAAGCAGCCTCATGTGTGGCACCTTGTCAAAGGCCTTCTGAAAATCCAAGTACACAACATCACTCAGTTCTCCTTTGTCTACCCTGCTTGTTATTTCTTCAAAGAACTCCAACAGATTTGTCAGGCAAGATTTTCCCTTGAGGAAACCACGCTGACTATAGCCATATGCCTCTAAGTACCTAAGATCTCATCCCTGATAATTGACTCCAACAACTTCCCAACAACTGAGGTCAGACTAATTGGCCTTTAATTTCCTTTCTTCTGCCTGTCTCCCTTCTTGAAGAGTGGAGTGACATTTTGCAATTTTCCAGTCTTCTGGAACCGTTCCAGAATCCAGAGATTCTTGAAAAATCATTACTAATGCCTCCACAATCTCTTCAGTCACCTCTTTCAGAACTCTAGGGTGTACACCATCTGGTCCTGGTGACTTAACTACCTACAGACCTTTCAGTTTCCCAAGACCCTTCTCTCTAGTAATGGTAACTTCACTCACTTCATGACCCCTGACACCTGGAACGTCCACTATACTGCTCGTGTCTTGCACAGTACAGACTAGTGCAAAATACTTATTTAGTTCATCTACCATTTCATTTCCCCCCATCACTACTTCTCCAGTATCTTTTTCCAGTAGTCCGATCTCCACTCTCGGCGCCCTTTTACATTTTATGTATCTGAAGAAACTTTTGGTATCTTCTTTAACATTATTGGCTAGTTTACTTTTGTATTTCATCTTTACCTTCTTAATGACTTTTTAGTTACCTTCTGTTGCTTTTTAAAAGCTTCCCAACCCTCCAACTTCCCACTAATTTTTGCTCTATTAAATACCCTGTCTTTGTTTTTCATGTTGGCTTTGACTTCTCTTGTTGGCCACACTTGTGTCATCTTTCCTTTAGAATATTTCTTCCTCTTTGGGATGTATATATGCTGAGCCTTCTAAATTGCTTCCAGAAATTTCAGCCATTGCTGCTCTGCTGTCATCCTTGCCAGTGTTCTTTTCCAGTCAAATCTGGCCAACTCCTCTCTCACGCTTTTACTGTGACTTTCCTCTGTTAGATCATCCCCTCGATAGTATCCAAAGTGATATACCTGTTATTGAGGGGGATGGCCACAGGGGTGCTCTGCACTGGCTCCTTAACCCCTTTCCCCTTCCTGTCTGTCACACAGCCTCCTGTGCCCTGCACATTAGGTATAATTATCTTTCTATGTGTCTATTTATCACCCCCACAGCCACCCAAATGATCCAGAGTTCATCCAGTTCCAGCTCCAACTCCTTAACGTGGATTGTTAGAAGCTGCAGCCGGATGCACTTCTCGCAGTTGTAGCCGTCAGGGACACTGGAGTTCTCCCTGTCTTCCCATATCCCCGAAGAGGAGCATTCCACTATCCTTCCTGGCACCTCTACTATCCTAGATGAGCAGATATAAAGAAGGGAAGGAAATAAAACTTCAC
The DNA here is from genome assembly GCF_963921235.1 of Mobula hypostoma. Taxonomy (NCBI): domain Eukaryota; kingdom Metazoa; phylum Chordata; class Chondrichthyes; order Myliobatiformes; family Myliobatidae; genus Mobula; species Mobula hypostoma. The sequence goes on from NC_086122.1 coordinate 29,469,903, forward strand.
CTAGAGCTTTCCTTTTCTTTCTCTGACCAAAGCTTCTCTTTGTGGGAGCCTCAAAGAGCTAAAGCCTCAAGATCACCACTCTGACTCTGCCCACTCAGATGATGGCTGCTGCGATTGCCCCTGCCTTCCTTTAAATTGCTCCTGATAATCAATCTCAAACAGCGATTGGTCGCTGATCAAAGCTCTGTTTTGCTGTACCAACCCGCTGCTGGCTTTTGTACTCGGGCAGTGGACCTGATTGAAGTCCCCTCCTCTCAAAACTTCAGATATCTGGATTGGCTGCTGGTCAAAGCTCTTTTTCACATATCACTGATGACTTATGTAGATCTTAGGAAGGATTTGAATTGTTTTCTGAGGAAAAAGGTTTATGTTTTGAAATGAAACTAAATAACTAGTCAATGAAGAAACAAATCTTTAATCCACAGGAGATATTTCCCATTGACATTTATTTTTGGTGATGATTTTACAAGGAATTCAAAGATTCTGAATGCAGATTTCAAACTACTGCTCATACTTAATAGTTGCTGGTGAACGCAGCAGGCCAGGCAGCATCTCTAGGAAGAGGTACAGTTGACGTTTCAGGCCGAGACCCTTCGTCAGGACTAACTGAAAGAAGAGCTAATTACTAGCTCTTCTTTCAGTTAGTCCTGACGAAGGGTCTCGGCCTGAAACGTCGACTGTACCTCTTCCTAGAGTCCTCTTCCTAGAGATGCTGCCTGACCTGCTGCGTTCACCAGCAACTTTGATGTGTGTTGCTTGAAATTCCAGCATCTGCAGATTTCCTCGTATTTGCGCTCATACTTAATGTTTCCTTGATGAATTTAAATATGAAGACAAAAGTGGATTGGCTTCAACTGCTTGCCAGACCTCACTCTACTTTGGATTTATGATCTCAGAGCCTTTAAAGTTAATGCATTGAGAACTATTTTTCTTAGATTTTTGACAGAATTGCTATCAAACAAAGTCATTGTTAAATGAAAGGGCAATTCACAATTAATTAACTTGGCATAGAATCTAACAATTTCTATGAGTTATAAGAAAACACCGGAAACGACAGTGAAAAAGTGTCTCACTGCTGGCCAAAATGAGACTGATATTCTCAGATCAGCGACAGGGAACTCACTGCATGATCACAACCGGAGGTCAGATTTCATTAACCCACTTTGTTGTTGCTTTGAGACGTTTAAGTGGACAGAGAGATTTGTGGCAGCGAGCCATAGTGGACGTTCTTTCATTGCTGGTTGAGATTACCAAGGAGGAAATGCCACAGTCTAAACAAAGCTTAATATTTTGAATCACTGTAATTTATCGACAATTATTCTGCCGTGCTTCCGCAGCATGATTCTTTTGAACTAAGTTAGTGGAAGTTGGAGCTGTGGTGATTTTATCACCATTGTGTGCGGCAGCTGAAGGACACTCTTTTTGACTAGAAGGTGTTCAGCAACTGTTGAAGCTGACGTCAAAAAATAAAGGAAGGTGTAGAGGGCGGAAAACCTATTTAATAAAGTAATCTTAACCCCCTGTGATTAGGGTGAACATTTTTGGATTGTACACTTGTCATGTAAATGGCTCTACTCTACCTTTTCCAGTACGGCAGTGAGCAGAGTCAAGTGTACAATTCCAAAACGTTTAACCTAAACAGAGGGATTAAAATTATGATTAAACCTTTGCATGTGTTTTCTCAACCTCTTTACAAAAATGTAATTTATCCTGAAAACAATTCTCTGGCATTATTTAAATGTCAGGGGTAAGATTTTTACGCAGAGAGTGGTGAGTGCGTGGAATGGGCTGCCGGTGACTGTGGTGGAGGCAGATACAATAGGGTCTTTTAAGAGGCTCCTGGATGGGTACATGGAGCTTAGAAAAATAGAGGGCTATAGGTAACCCTAGGCAATTTCTAAGGTAAGGACATGTTTGGCACAGCTTTGTGGGCCGATGGGCCTGTATTGTGCTGTAGGTTTTCTATGTTTTTATTAAACAACAATAAAGTATCCTTCTATTAACATTTTAACATAGTTAAACATTGCAAGTCAGTTAACAAGTCCTATTAAAAAGCAAAAAAAAAATTGCACCAATCCATATATTCGTGCAGATCTCAAAATTCTTGGCCAGAAGGTAGATTTTAATAATTTTCTTAAAAAGGAGAGCCATATAACCATATAACTTATAACAATTACAGCACGGAAACGGGCCATCTCGGCCCTTCTAGTCCGTGCCAAACTCTTACTCTCACCTAGTTCCACCGACCCGCACTCAGCCCATAATCCTCCATTCCTTTCCGGTCCATATATCTGTCCATTTTAACTTTAAACGACAACATCGAACCTGCCTCAACCACTTCTGCTGGAAGCTAGAGAGAAAATGATCTTTATCCAGAGAAAATGTTGAAAGGAATCAATAGAATGGACATGGAGAGGATGTTTCCTATGGTGGGTGAGCCCAAGACCAGAGGACACAGCCTCAGAATAGAGGGGTGTCATTTTAGAACGGAGGAGAGGAGGGATTTCCTTAGCCAGAGAGTGGTGAATCTGTGGAATTCATTGCCACAGGTGGCTGTGGAGGCCGAGTTATTGGGTGTACTTAAGGCAGAGGTTGATAGAGTCTTGATGAGTATGAAGAGATATAGGGAGAAAGCAGGAGGTTAGGGCTGAGAGGAAAAATGGATCAGCCATGATGAAATGGTGGAGCAGACTCAATGGGCCAAATGGCTTAATACTGTTCTTATAACTTACGGTCTAAAACTGAAGGCATGCTTTGTGGAGAGATTATTATTGGGGATACATAACAGGCCAGGAAATGAAGAAGCTTAGCAGTCTTGGGGCATTGTAAGGTATTATTGAATGGGAAGGATAAGGCAATGGAAGTCTCTGAAAACATTGGTGACAATTTCAAAGTCACTTTGGTTAACAAGACACTATTACACTGTAACAGAGACAGATTAAAATATATAAAGCGTCTCAGAAAACCTGTCCATAAAATGATAATTCATCCTTTAAAAATGCCATTGAAAAATAATATTTCTAAGTGGTATTGTTAATGTGCCTCATATGTAACATAAGAAATGTGAATATGAAGTTATAAGCATTGGTACACATTCATAACAGATCAAGAAAAAGAAGAGAAACACATTACTGTCAATGAGCCATTTATTGCTACACTAATGATGATATATATTTTATATCCGGCTTCTATTTAGTTGTTTTCAGAGCTATGTACTTAGCACTAGCTTCATCAATAAGTCTATTACCCCTAAAATTAGACTTGACCAAGTTCATCACTGAAAACAGTGACTCACATGAATATGTCGATGAAAATACTGTTAATACAGTGGACTCCGGTTAATTGGGACACATCGGGACCAGTACATTTTAGACCAGTTAAGTAGCTGCCCCAATTAACCGAGGTTTCGTGGAAATAGTTAAAAAGATATAAAAAAGACAAACTGCCATTTAACTGAGTAACAAATTATGTATTTAAATGAAATGCAGGATAAATTAGAACACTACCAAAATGATTACAGTACTATAAACACAAAATGCTGGAGGAACTCAGCAGGACAGGCAGCATCTATGGAAAAGTGTAAACAGTCACTGTTTCAGGCCGAGACCCTTCATCAGGACTGGAAAAAGATGAGAAGTTAGAGCAAGAAGGTAGATCCCTCAGAGTTTCTGCAGAAGTTGATAGGTTGGCTAAGAATAGTGTGCTGGCCTTCATTAGTCGGAGAACTGAGCCCTGATGTAGGGTCTTGGCCTGGAACGTTGACGGTTTACTCTTATCCATAGATGTTGCCTGGCCTGCTGAGTTCCTCCAGCATTGTATGTGGGTTGTCTGGATTTACACAGTTCACCCTTGCTACCTTTATATTTTAATATCCTTCTGGTTCCCATAGTCTGCCCTTAATAAACCTGAGGTCATCCAAACCTCCAGTTTCTGTGTCAGAACTAGAATCAGTGACAGTTTATCTTTTGCATCAGCACTTACTGACATACAGTTGCATGCAAAAGTTTGGGCACCCCGGTCAAAATTTCTGTTACTATGAATAGTTAAGCGTGTAAAATGCACAACACGCTGGAGGAACGTGTTGCTTTGAGGAACGTGTTTTGCGTGTTGATTTGACCCTAGCATCTGCCGAGTATTTTGTCTAAGCGAGTAAAAGATGACCTGTTTTCCAAAAGGCATAAAGTTAAAAATGTCACATTTCTTTAATATTTTAAGCAAGATTACTTTTTTATTTTCATCTTTTACAGTTTCAAAATAACAAAAAAGGAAAAGGGCCCGAAGCAAAAGTTTGGGCGCCCTGCATGATCAGTAACACCCGCTTTGGCAAGTTCCACAGCTTGTAAACGCTTTCTGTAGCCAGCTAAGAGTCTTTCAATTCTTGTTTGGGGGATTTCACCCATTCTTCCTTGCAAAAGACTTCTAGTTCTGTGAGATTCTTGGGCCATCTTGCATACACTGCTCTTCTAAGGTCTATCCACAGATTTTCGATGATGTTTAGGTCGGGGGACTGTGAGGGCCATGGCAAAACCCTCAGCTTGCACCTCTTGAGATAGTCCATTGTGGATTTTGAGGTGTGTTTAGGATCATTATCCTATTATAGAAGCCATCCTCTTTTCATCTTCAGCTTTTTTACAGACGGTGTGATGTTTGCTGGTATTTAATTGAATTCGTTCTTCCCTCTACCAGTGAAATGTTCCCCGTGACACTGGCTGCAACACAAGCATGATCGATCCACCCCTGTGCTTAACAGTTGGAGAGGTGTTCTTTTCATGAAATTCTGCACCCTTTTTTCTCCAAACATACCTTTGCTCATTACGGCCAAAAAGTTCTATTTTAACTTCATCAGTCCACGGGACTTGTTTCCAAAATGCATCAGGCTTGTTTAGATGTTCCTTTGCAAACTTCTGACACTGAATTTTGTGGTGAGGACGCAGGAAAGGTTTTCTTCTGATGACTCTTCCATGAAGGTCATATTTGTGCAGGTGTCGCTGCACAGTAGAACAGTGCATCACCACTCCAGAGTCTGCTAAATCTTCCTGAAGGTCTTTTGCAGTCAAACGGGGGTTTTGATTTGCCTTTCTAGCAATCCTATGAGCAGTTCTCTCAGAAAGTCTTCTTGGTCTTCCAGACCTCAACTTGACCTCCACTGTTCCTGTTAACCGCCCTTTCTCAATTACATAACCATATAACCATTACAGCATGCAAACAGGCCCTTTTGGCCCTTCTAGTCCGTGCCGAACTCTTACTCTCACGTAGTCCCACTGACCTGCACTCAGCCCATAACCCTCCATTCCTTTCCTGTCCATATATCTATCCAATTTAACTTTAAACGACAACATCGAAACTGCCTCAACCACTTCTGCTGGAAGCTCGTTCCACACAGCTACCACTCTCTGAGTAAAGAAGTTCCCTCTCATGTTACCCCTAAACTTTTGCCCTTTAACTCTCAACATTACGAACTGAGGAAACGGCTACCTGAAAACGCTTTGCTATCTTCTTACAGCCTTCTCCTTCTTTGTGGGCATCATTTGCTTTAATTTTCAGAGTGCTAGGCAGCTGCTTAGAGGAGCCCATGGTTGCTGATTGTTGGGACAAGGTTTGAGGAGTCAGGGTATTTATAAAGCTTTGAAATTTGCATCACCTGGCCTTTCCTAACGATGACATAGCTCTAACAAGCTCATTAAGGTCTGAGACCTTGGTCAAAATTGTCTGAGAGCTCAAATCTCTTGGGGTGCGCAAACTTTTGCATGGGGCTCCTTTCCTTTTTTTCACTCTAAAATTGTACAAAACAAAAAATAATACACTAATCTTGCTTAAAACGTTGAAAAGAATGTTTCATCTTTGACTTTATGACTTTTGGAGATCAGTTCATCTTCTACTCACTTAACTATTCACAGTAACAGAAATTTTGACCAGGGGTGCCCAAACTTTTGCATGCCGCTGTATACTTAAACAACCAGACTTATTATCTTACCTTAAATTCCGTAATTATTTTTGTTTCTTGTTGTTCCTCTCTTGGCCTTGGGCTGTCTCAGGAGGCAACGCTGCCTTTTCTTTTGCATTTTCCTGTTATATACGAGGCTGAGTTGCCAGCTCGATGCTCAACCCCTGCACTGAGGGAAAGTGTGCAAGGAGCCAGTCAGGTTTGGACCCAGGACCACTTGCCTCGAAGTCCGGTGCGGATACCACTGCATCACTGGCCACCACATTATTATTTTTCCTAATTCATTGACCAATGGTAGTCTTAGCTTAAAATTACCAAGACACATGAGGAAATTTTTTTTTAGAAGATTCATGCTCTCAAAAAAGGATCATCACTCCTGACCTCCAGTGAGGAAGGAACATGGAAAATGGACGTGAAAGCACAGAGGAACATCCGGAGAAATTTCTGAAACACCCGTTCGCTGCTGTCGTTACTGTGCGGTCGGGAATCTTTTGGAGGGTAGGCCTCAAAATCCCCGGCCTTGCCTGCTTTTGGCGACCGAGAAGGAGGTCGAATCGTTCGGACAGAGATGGCACTCAGTACTCGGTGTCGGAAAGCTGATCAGAGCTGGAAGTTTTCGGATGACTCAGAGTCGGATTGTGCTCGGCATGGCAGGGAGAGTTTTTCTTTCTTCTCCCTTCTGCATGAGATGCGGGACATTTGAGAAACTTTGAACTTTACTGTGCTCATGGACTTCTTCATCAAGTTATGGTATTGTTACACTGTTGTAACTATATGTTATAATTATGTGGTTTTGTCAGTTTTTTCGGTCTTGGTTTGTCCTGTGTTTTGTGATATCACACCGGAGGAAATAATGTATCATTTCTTAATGCATGCATTACTAAATGACAATAAAAGAGAACTATGTGTCTTCAAAATCATAAACACATGCATGGAGGAATTGTTCCAGCTTTGGTGTTTTCACAAATTCTCTCACAAATGAAATACAGGCTTTGAGCTTGAGGGGCTTATTCTGCAGACAGCCTCTCAGGAGAGGCTGCTCGGTACTCTTCCTGTTACTGGTCTCATAGCTCTCTAATCAGGTTAGTAATCTTCTCTCTGAAAGACCCCTCCCCACATAATTATTGGAGTCTCTCCTGAATCGCACGGCAGCATGAAGATGGGCAAGGTCAGGCTGTTCCACAGCGGTGACTGAGTGCCATTCTGATGCCAACCCATCTGCTCTATTGCCATTTTAAATATTAATGGCCGTGCCAGGGTTTTATATCCTGACACTAATGCACAGGTGCCATCCTTCTGCTCTGCTGCCTTGGGTAATACTTTCACCAATCATCAGACTGGTTAGCTTGGCACAGTAGATGCCCACTGCTTAGAAAGGGGAAGTGCTGCGATGGAACGAAAAATTAAGTTGACATTTGGTAATCTGGACGCGTGCACAGTAAGTGTGTTGGCCCCAGCAGCATACTTTGATCTCATTGGCTGTTGAGATCCCAGTCAAACGTGGCATGTTGGGGAGAGTGACTGAGTTCTGAGCTGACTTCTCAAGAGTAATTTAATTGCAGGAGACAGCCAAGGAAGAGTGACAGGACCTGGCTCATTTTCTGGATGGGATAAGCCGGAGAAAAATTCCAGGGTCACATTTCTCCAGATGGTACTTCCAGAATCCCTGCTTGGCAAATCCTACTGTTACTCCTTTATCCCCTTGTTTCTCCAGATGGGCCCCCCATCCTATGTGACTTACAATGTTCAAATATGATTTTAGATTATCTTAGTGTAACATAACTTCTGGTTCAGCCTGCCCAGTGTTTTCAGTGATTAGAGAACTTCACTATATCATTCTGTTCTTTCGAATGGTTATGTATGGACAGGCAATCCTTTAGTCCTTGTCCTTCTACAAAAATTGCTGGGAAGAATAATTCTTAAGGATGAAGGCACTGTGCACACTGCCAGAGAAGCAGACGGTCATTTAAATAATTGTAGCAGGGACAGCACCCCAGTTTGCCATTAGGGCAGCAGTTACTTACTCATATAAGAGGAACTACACAGCTATACTGCAGCCACTGTGGTGAAAGGCTAGAAGGCACTAAGCTGTGCAGGTGCATGGCTGCGCAGTAACTGAAATGCTCCCGCGCACATAACCTCCGTTGCCGCGCAGCTGGAATTTTCTTTTATATGATGTTAATGTAATTTTGAAACACCCTGTAATTAATTATGTTAATAGATATAATCCATTAATTTTCTAACTAATAAATGTACCACAACCATTACTTTGAGATGCTTTTGAGCTACAATGCGATTTACATTATTAATGTTTCAAGTTACAATGCTGTTACAAATTGCAACAATATACACAGAATGGAAGGCTCATTGCTAATAAACTGCCAGTCCACTGAATACCAACAATGCCCAAGTTTAAAAATTTACAGAAGGTGAAAGTTTTTCTTTGTTGTACTGCATTTCATTAATAAAATCAAAAGGATGTGATCTTTCAATTTTCATTCTAATTATTCATAGTATGCATATTACAGAAATACATTTAAAGAGCCGCACAGTTTTCAGTCCGTGTAAAAATTTCTTACTTGTGTATTTAATATTTCAGTAATATTTGAGTAATATTGTAAATATATTGTTTGATTAAGCACTCTTCGTTAACTAATTCATTATAAGTTATATGTAAGAAGTATATGAATGGCATATGACATCACATCACCTGTCATATATGAGTGCCTCACTAATGAAAAAGAAACTATTTCTTTCAAATAACTTCTGGAGTTACAAAACTAAACAATGGCAATAAAGAAGTTTTAAAAGGAACCTGAGACGACTACATACCAGTTGAAGTGTAGCATGCTTTTCTTCAGAAGGACGAAGTGATAGTGGTTTAAAAAAGGAGCGCAGCACGAATGCCGAGATAGGCTCTGTTCCCTGGAGGACACAGTTACAAGATTGAATTCAAGAGGACAACTACTCATGGAAATGCTAATGCATTGTCCTGTTTACTCTTGGAAATGTAAATACCAGAAAAATTTACAGAAGAGGACACTCCTCTTGATCTATTCTCCCCAACGCAAATCGAAAGTATCCCAATTTACGACAGAGATTTTATTTAATTAGAGATAAGGTTCAGAATAGGCCCTTCTGTCCCTTCAAGCTGCACCTCCCAGCAACCCCCCACAACCCCGACTTTACAATGACCAATTAGTACCTTTGGACTGTGGGAGGAAGCCGGGGCACCTGAAGAAAACTCAAGCATTCCACGGGGAGAACGTACAAACCCTTTCTGGAGAATGTCAAGATTGAACTCTGAACTGCAATGCCCCAAGCTGCAATAGTGTCGTGCCAGCCATGGCAGGAACGGAAATAATCCAAACCAGAAAACACTAAGCTTCACCACAAACAAAAGAAATTCTGCAGGTGCTGGAAATCCGAGCAACACACACAAAATGCTGGAGAAACTCAGCAGGCCAGGCAACACACATCAAAGTTGCTGGTGAACGCAGCAGGCCAGGCAGCATCTCTAGGAAGAGGTACAGTCAACGTTTCAGGCTGAGACCCTTCGTCAGGACTAACTGAAGGAAGAGCTTGTAAGAGATTTGAAAGTGGGAGGGGGAGGGGGAGATCGGAAATGATAGGAGAAGACAGGAGGGGGAGGGATGGAGCCAAGAGCTGGACAGTTGATTGGCAAAAGGGATATGAGAGGATCATGGGACAGGAGGTCCAGGGAGAAAGAAAAGGGGGAGGGGGGAAAAAGCCCAGAGGACGGGCAAGGGGTATAGTGAGGGGGACAGAGGGAGAAAAAGGAGAGAGAGAAAAAGAATGTGTGTATATAAATAAATAACGGATGGGTTACGAGGGGGAGATGGGGCATTAGCGGAAGTTTGAGAACTCAATGTTCAGGCAACGTCTGTGGGAGAGAGTACGGTCAACGTTTCAGGCCGAGACTCTTGGGCAGGACTGAGCTTCACCACTCCGCCCATTTTTCCAAAGTACTTTGATAATCTTCTGCTCTATCCACAATCCCACCACGGGGCAGCACAGTAGTGTAGTGGTGAGCACAATGCTTTACAATTCCAGCATCCCGAGTCCAATTTCCACTACTGGCTGTCAGGAGTTTGTACGTTCTCCCCATGATCACGTGGTTTTTCTCCTGGAGCTCCAGATTCTTTCCACAGTCCGAAGGTGAACCGGTTGGTAGGTTAATTGGTCATTGTAAATTGCCCTTTGATTAGGCTAGGATTAAATTGTGGGTTGCTGGACTGCATGGTTCGAAGGGCCGTTGCACTGCATCTCAAAAAATTTTTAAAAGCTCTTTTTTCGGCCAACTTACTAATTATGCCACCAACATCAGAATCAGAATCAGGTTTATTATCACCGCATGTGACGTGAAATTTGTTAACTTACCAACAGCAGTTCAATGCAATACATAATCTAGCAGAGAGAGAGCGAACTAATAATAATAAATAAAATAAAACATAATAATAAATAAACAAGTAAATCAATTATATATATTGAATAGATTTTTAAAAATGTGCAAAAACAGAAATACGGTATATTAAAAAAAGTGAGGTAGTGTCTGAAGCTTCAAAGTCTATTTAGGAATTGGATAGCAGAGGGGAAGAAGCTGTTCCTGAATCACTGAGTGTGTGCCTTCACCTTCTGTATCTCCTACCTGATGGTAACAGCGAGAAAAGAGGATGCCCTGGGAGGTCTTTAATAATGGACGCTCCCTAAAGATGTTCTGGGGACTTTGTAGGCTGGTGCTCAAGATGGAGCTGACTAGATTAACAACCTTCTGTAGCTTCTTCCAGTCCTGTGCAGTAGTCCCTCCATACCTGACAATGATGCAGCCTGTCAGAATGCTATAGAAGTTTTTGAGTGTATTTGTTGACATACCAAATTGCTTCAAACTCCTAAAAAAAATATAGCCGCTGTCTTGCCTTCTTTACAACTACATCAATATGTTGGGACCAGGTTAGATCCTCAGAGATCCTGACACCCAAAAACTTGAAACTGCTCACTCTCTCCACTCTGTGAGGATCGGCATGTGTTCCTTCGTCTTACCCTTCCTGAATTCCACAATCAGCCCTTTTGTCTTACTGACGTTGAGTGCCAGATTGTTACTGCAGCAGCATTCCACTAGTTGGCATATCTCACTCCTGTATGCCCTCTCGTCACCACCTGAAATTCTATCAACAATGGTTGTATCGTCAGCAAATTTGTAGATGGTATTTGAGCTATGGCTAGCCACACAGTCATGTGTATACAGAGAGGTCAAAGGACTGATCATTGGTCAAAGACCTCCAGTCAGAACAATACACCACCACCATCGTTTGTATTTGATGGCCAAGACAATCCTGAATCCAATCTATCAAGATGATGCACCATCAAAATCTTCTGGATCAGCTTACCATAAGGGACTTGGTTGAAGGCTTTATTGACGTCCATATGTACAGCACCCACTGTCCTACACTCATCAACCATCTTCATCGCCTTCTCAAAAAACCTACATCAAGTACAAACCGGCTAAGACTTGGAGTGAAAGGTAGGGTTCTGTGGTATGCGGTAGAACAAAGGGAATACAGATCCATAATTCCTCGAAAATTCTAGCTCAAGTGTATAGGGTCATGAAGAAAGCATTGAGTACAGGAATCAAGATGCTAAGTTGAAGTTATATAAGACATTAGTGAGGCCGAAGTGGTGGGTTCAATTATGCAACCAAAGAGAAGTTTGGATGGGAAGGGTTTGGAAGGATATGTTCTTGTTGCAGATCGATGGGACTAGACAAGATCAGGTTGGTATGGACTGAATGGGCCAAATGGTCTGTTTCTATGTTGTAGTACTCTATGACTCTAAATCAGATTGGGGCTTCATACTCTGATCTATTAGGTGGAAGGAGAACACGTAACTTCTGATTCAGGTAAGTTTGGAAGACACTAAATTTTTACTGTCATTTGGGCATGAAAATTCTTACATTACTATTTAGAAAAGAGTAGAAATTTTGCAAGGAATCACTATATTGACATGAACTTATGATAGCTTGAGTGACTATAGTACCAATTTAGAACTAGTCAGTTATTTTTTGGACTTGAATTGTAGTCTAACTTATTCATCTGAGTCATTAAAGATAAAAATCAGGAAAGAACTAGAAATAACCTGGGAAATAGTCTGAGTTAATTTTGCTCGCATTACTTAATACAATTCAGTCATACTGGAACATTTATAGTATTACGCTTCAGTATAATTGAAACAATGATTACTTCAAGATCACCAACTCCAGAATTTAATTTACTATTTATTATATTTAATAAGGAATGTGTTGAGAAAAGGTATCAAAAGCCAATGATTTAATAAGAACAAGTATGTTAAAGTGCAGAATAATATAATAGTCTAACCTTAAAAAATAATGAACTTTTCTGAAAGATCTTCTAAAGATAATTTTACAGTAGTGTAGCGGTTAGTGGTGTCAGAGTCTCGAGTTCAATTCAAAGTTCAATGTAAATTTTATAATCGAAGTACATGTATGTCACCATACACAACCCTGAGATTCATTTTCCTGTGGGCATACTCAGCAAATCTATAGAATAGTAACTATTACAGGATCAATGAAAGATCAACCAGAGTGCAGCAGACAACAAACTGTTCAAATACAAATATAAATGAATAGCAATAAATAAGGAGAAGACGAGTTGATGAAAGTGATTAATTAAAGTCTTTAGAGTGAAATCGGACTTCATCTATAAGGAATATGTATGTCCTCCCCATGCAATGCATGGGTTAGAAACATAGAAAACCTACAGCACAATACAGGCCATTCAGCCCACAAAGCTGTGCCGAAAATGTCCTTACCTGAGAAATTACCTAGGGTTACCCATAGCCCTCTATTTTTCTGAGCTCCATATACCTGTCCAGGATTCTCTTAAAAGATCCTATCGTATCCACCTCCACCACTGTCACCGACAGTCCATTCCACGCACTCACCACTCTCAGCGTAAAAAACTTACCACTGATATCTCCTGGGGGTTTTCCCCAGGTGCTTCGGTTTTCCCTCACAGTCCAAAGGTGTACCGTTTGGAAGGTCAATTGGTCATTGTAAGTTGTCCTGTGATTAGGCTAGAGTTAAATTGGGGGTTGTGGGGCAGTGCAGCTCGAAGTGTGGGAAGGGCCTATTCTGCACTCTATCTCTAAATTAAATAAAAAATGACTTAAACTGAAAGAGGATTAGAGGACTAGTGGTTATGGGCAAATATGTAATTTTAAGGAAGAGGCTTTTGAGGGGTTTTTTGAAGCCAGAAAACCAGCAGGCTTCTATGCAGAGAATTCTAGAGTGGAGGGCCGTTTGGCTGAATTTTTGCACAAATGCTGAAACAGCTTGAGTTGGGGGGAGGGGGGGGCACAACTGGAAAGAGAACTGAGGTGAAAGGGGCTTAGAATGTAACACTGTGGACAGCACAGTTTTCAATAAATTACGCTGTATTCGGTAAATTAAATGACTTAAGGTTGGCTAAATTTTAATAGAGGCATTAGAAAAATGGAAAATCATTATATTTGAAAGGAACAGTTAATATTTTGAGCATGCATCATTTGTTATAAGATAATTGTCATTTTTGATAAAGTGCATCTGGAGTGAGGTTAGCAAACATTATATGTCAAAGCAACAGAGAAAAAAAAACTCAAAACACAAGCTATGGGATCAGCATTAAATATGATGGAGTGCAAGGGTATTTTTGAAGTACACTAAAGGGAATTTATGTTATTTATGTCATACTTTTAATTCATTGTAATCTTGCCAATAGAAAGGCTGCTGTTGCGATGAATTAAATTTTGTAAAAATATTAGATGAAAGTCTGAACAATTCCAAGTGCCACTTGAACTCTTTGTGAGCTTGCAACCTGTATGGTGTCTGTACATCTACATGTACTGTAGATTTGTTAAATGTTTGCTAATAGTGGCTGGATTCTTTTTGGCCTCAGGCACAGGTGGCATGAGAGCAAAAGACCAACGAATTTATTAATTCAGGCCTGATGAAGGGTTTCGGCCCAAGTGTTTACTCTTTTCCATAAATGCTGCTAGCCTGCTGAGTTCCTCCATCACTTTGTGTGTGTTTCAAAGAATTTGTCTGTCTTTGCGTGCTCATTGGGCTGGAGGAGCCTGTTACTGTGCTGGATCTCTAAATAATTGTCCAGTGATACTTCTGCAATTTATTTCACAGTATGAGTTCATTCTTTCCTCAATGTTGTTTTCTGTCATTTAGCCTCCTAATTTCTCCACAACGTGGGTGAATTTATGATAAATTCCTGTCAAAATCCAAGGATGATCAAGAGATTGATATGCACTCCATTTTACATCTGTCCTACATGACTTTTGACCATTGACCTTTTACAAGGCGTCAACAAAGGAAAATGCTGCATTTTTGTTGCAGCAATTCAGAATATATTTAGGGCTGTGCAAGGTGCAAGTACATAATCTGATGGCATTTTCTGCTGCGGATGCATGTAGCTTTTCATAAAGTTGTCATCTCTGCGGGATTCTCTTCTGAATCCTTATGAGTCTGTGCATGATTGTAACTGTGCTGTTTCACACAGACATCTTTAATTTTACCCTTGATTCTCAGTATATTAAACACAAGCAGAACCAGCTGGATAATATTTTAATATCATATAACACTACAACTTCAGTAACAACATCGCCTTTCAGAGTTAGATTGTTCCAATGAAAGAAATAGCTAAAGGTTCACAAGATGTCATGAATTATTGTAAATGCCATAAAGGACGTGCCTGCATGCCATATGGTGCGGGTTTCCAGGAAGTACAGCTGATGCACATTAAATGAGTAATATGCTTGGCGTAGTTTACTATTTGCTTATTGGACCAAATTGTTTAACAGCAACTTGAGCTCTTTGGAAACGTCAACAGCGTCACCAAAGCATATTGAAACCTGGGAGTACTTTCACTGGGATGTGCTTCTGCCTCCCATTCATTTTAGGTAATTGGCCATTCAGGATTGATCATCAAACTGAGTAAATTCCTACTACGGACCCTTCTCTTCGACTTTCTCCATGCAGTCTGCAAGTTAGCACACTACATGCAACTTGATTTTTTTTCCTTCCGGTGGACAAATTTTCCCCTCCCCCATTTCCTCTATTCCCCACTCTGACCTCTCACTTCTGCTTACCTGGTCAGTACTTCCTCCTGGGCCCCCTTCTCCTTCCTTTCTCCTATGGTCCTCTCTCCTCTCCTAACAATTTCCTTCTTCTCCCAGCCTTTGAGTTTTCCCACCCACTCGGCTTCACTCTTCACCTTCCAACTAGCCTCTTTCTCCTCACCCCTCTTTTTATTCTGGCATCTGCCCCCATCCTTCTCAGTTCTGAAGAAGGGTCTCGTCCTGAAGCGTTAACAACGTATTCATTTCCATACATGCTGCCTGACCTGCTGAGTTCCTCCAGCACTGTGTGTGCGATGCAGTTTTAGTTCTGGTAAAGCTTAACCCAAGGGGATATTGGACGAGGCACATCTCGGTGTGAATCACCCTCGTGCTGATGTGATTTCTTGTTAATATTTTAAGAATGTAATGATGTCATTAATGTTCACACCATGTATTATCTGGTTAATATTGGAAATTAATTGACCTGAGGCCCAATTCTCAGAATCAGAATCAGGTTTATTATCACTGATTCATCTGGCATGCAAGTTGTTCTTTTGCAGCAGCAGGACAGTGTAAAGACATAAAAATTACTATAAATTCCAAAAATGAAGAGTACAAAAAGAAGGAATAACAAAGTAGGGCTCATAAACTGTTCAGGAGTCTGATGGCAGAGAGGAAGAGATTGTTCCTAAATTGTTGAGTGTGGGCTTCCTATCTTCTGTACCTCCTCCCAACTGATGAGAAGAGAGTGAGTCACAAATAGTGAGGTCTCCTAGTGACAGATCACCCCTGAGGCACCACCTCTTGTAGATATCTTCAACACTGGGGAGGATTGTTCCTGGGATGGAGCTGGCCGTGAAAAGCTAACTCTATTCAGCTTTTCTATTTTTTAATCTCCTGCCAACACTGATTCATTCTCAGGTTGGATTTTTTAAGCAAGCAGTTTGGAAGACAGATGACTGCTCGCTGAAATGAATGCTGGTTACCTTTCACTGATTCATGAACAGGTGTAGCTGTGTCCCTCTACGCCAATGCCTTTCAACCTCTCCAGATTTTTTAAAGAAGTATCTTGCATCACCCAAAGATACTTTTCCACATTATATTCCATTTTCTAGTCACATGACCCGTCAATAGCTATGGAAACTTCTCTACGTTCTCCTTATAGCCAAGCTGTCACCAAGTTTTGTATCATCAGCTAACTTGAATATAGAGTCATACAGCACAGAAACAGGCCCTTCAGCCCAACTGGTCTGTGCTAACCAAAACAAGTATCTAAGCCAGTTCCATTCTCCACCTTTGGCCCATATCCCTCTAAACCAGCGATTAACAGCCTGGGGTCCATGGACCCCTTGCTTAGTGGTAAAGTAGATTGGGAATCTGATCTAAACCTTCTCTACCCACATCTCTGTCCAAGTGTCTTTTAAATGTTGGTAATGTACCTGCCTCAACCACTTCTTCTGCCAGCTCGTTCCATATACTGAACACCCTCTGACGAAAAAGGGTACCCCTCAGCTTCTTGTTCTATCTCCCCTTTCATCTTAACCCTTTAGTTTTTGCTTCCACAATGCAGGGAAAAAGTTCCTTATTCATTTTAGACACCTCTATAAGATCACCCCTTATTGTCCTTCGTGTGTTCCAACAAACAAAGTGTCAGTCTGCGCAACCTCTCCATATTCAAATCTTCTGATTCGCAGGAACATACTCATAAATCTCTGCACTCTTTCCAGTTTTAATGACATCTTTCCTATAACTAACATAATTTTCCAGATGCAGCCTCACCAGTGGCTCAGGCAACTGCAGCATGATATCCCAACCTCTGTACTCAGTGCCATGACTGATGGAAGGACAATTTGCCAAAAGCCGCGTTCACCACCCTGTCTACCCGGGATGCCCCTTTCAGAGAACTTACTCCCAGTACCAGTAAGGATTACAAGTCAAGTATAAACGAGGTGCTCAAAGAAGCTAGCTGTAGAAAAACAACATGGGAGAAAATAATAAGATTGAAAAATAATGAAGTCACAGGTTGATAACTAAGTTATTTTAATCTTTGGAGTGAAAGGTGATGAGAGATGACCTGATCGAGGTGTACAAAATGATAAGAGAAATAGACTGAGTGGAAAGCCAGAGACTTTTTCCGAGAGTGGAAACTTTATTTATTATTTATTATTTAGAGATACAACATGGAATAGGCCCTTCCGGGACTATGAGCCTCAGCTATCCGCGATTAATAATTAATAATTATTAGTAATTAACAATAATAACTTTATTTATATAGCCCTTTTCATACATTAAGATACAGACTCAAAATACTTTACATAGATTGCTAAGTTAGATCAATATAGTCATAAAAATATTTGGACAAAATTAAAAATCATTAGTAAAGCCAAACATTATATAGAATAATTGTAGTCAAATATACCAAGTAGTCGGAGGGGTATTCCAGAGTTTTGGTGCTTAAGACCAAAAGACCGCATCACCAGTTCTTATACGCTTGGCTCTAGGAACACTAAGCAAACCAATATTCGCGGATCTAAGATTATGATTAGGGATGTAAGGCGATAGACACTCCAAAATATACAGAGGAACTAGATTATTCAGAGCCTTATATACAATTAAGAGTATTTTAAAATTGATCCTAAAGGATACTGGCAGCCAAAACTGGTGAACGGCAAAAACTGACTCTGATTTTCTTTTTTTTTGTGGTTAGGATTCTTGCCGCTGCATTTTTAACAGGCTGCAGCCCACCAACCAGTATATCTTTGGGCTGTGGAAGGAAATCAGAGCACTCAGAGAAAACCCACGCATTCCACGGGGAGGATGTACAAACTCCTGACAGATGGCGTCGGAAATGAATTCTGAACCCCGATACCCCGAGCTTTTATAGTGTCGCGCCAACTGTGCAATGGCTCGTACAAGTTGGCATTATTTTAAAGTGATTAGAGAAACGTGTAGGGGAATGTCAGAAATAAGTTTTTTGCACAGAGAGCGGTGAGGGCATGGAACACCCTGGCTGGGGTGATGGCAGAGGTAGATACATTCAGAGCATTTAAGGAACTCTTAGATAGGCACATGAATGATAGAGAAATTGAGGACAATCATGGTGGAAGTGTTGAATTGATCTTCGAGTAGGCTAAAATATCAGCACAAAACCATGTGCCAAAGGGTCTGCACTGTGCTGTAGTATTCTATGTTCTATGAATTGTTTATGGTCTGTTTTTAGCATTTCTCACTATTTTCTGGTATTCTATATTCTCTTATCTTATCAATTCTTTGGCTCTCCTTGGCTGAATTTTGAATTTTCGTCAATCCACAAGCTTCTTGCTTCTTCTGACAGCGTGATAAGCCTTCTTCATTTGATCCAATATTATCGTTAACCTCTTGTGATAGTCAAGTCAGGAGTGCTTTTTGTGTAGATTTTCTTTTTCTTTTTTCTATAAAGGGATATCTAGTCATTATAAAGTATGACTGTTTGAGGTTGAACTAAGTCATTGCGTTTGGAAGTCAGAAAAGGAAGGGAGCAGTAACTCTATTGGGAATACTCTATCCTTATCATCATTATGTGCTCTGTCATATGACTAAGCCAATCATGGTCTCATGACCATGATAGTTCTTGGAAAATTGCTCTACAGAAGTGGTTTGACATTGCCTTCTTCTGGGCAGTGTCTTTACAAGATGGGTGACACCCCCGTAGCCATTATCAATACTCTTCAGAGCTTATCTGCCTGGCGTCAGAAGTTGCATAACCAGGACTTGTGATATGCACCAGCTGCTCCTATGACCATCCACCACCTCCTCTCATGGCTTCAGTGGCTAAGCAGGTGCTACACCTTGCCCAAGGGTGACCTGCAGGCTAGCGGAGGGAAGGAGCGCTTTACAATTCTTTTGGTAGAGACACAGCATCACCCCACCACACAAATATTCTATAAGCCTTCCAATAGCAACAGTAACACAGAGATGAAGATTAGTAGATAGATGTGGAAAGGTGCAAAAATAACAGGTTTGTTTTCATAGGTTTCAGTCACTTCCCTGATATTGACTTGCTCCTCCTTAGACACGAGCTTTAGGTGGCGCAGAAATTGTTCGTTGTTTCCAGGAAGGATTCCTGATACAATGAGTGGACAGGCCACCGCTGGGCTACAAACGTGCAGGAGCAATGTGTGGTTAAGTACCTTGCTCAAGGACACAACACACTGCCTCAGCTGAGGCTGGAACTCGCGACCTTCAGATTACTAGTCCAATACCTTATCCACTTGGCCACACACCAATAATGGAGAAGTATATCATTGGGTATATTTAAGGCAGAGGTTGATAGATTCTTGGTTTGTCAGGGCATGAATGGATAGAGGAGATTGGCCCTAATTCTGTTCCTATATCTTATGGTCTAATTGTGGAGGGCTAAATATAATGCTATTAAGCAAGAACTTGAGAGTGTAATTGGGAAGTGATGTGCTCAGGGAAACGCACAATGGAAATGTGGAGGCTGCTTAGAGAACATTTGTATGCGGTTCTAGACAGATTTGTCCCGTGGAGGCAGGGAAAGGATGGTAGGGTGAAGGAACCATGCTTGACAAGGGAAGTGGAACATTTAGTCAAGAGGAAGAAGGAAGCCTATTTAAGGTCTGAGATGATTTGATTATAATCAGAAGTAAGGTTACTTCAGTAATTCAAAACCTGGACTTTGCTGAATGTAAGAGAACTTTTTAAAATTTTATTTATTTAGTTACAGCACAGAATAGGCCCTTCTGGCCCTTCAAGCTACCACCCAACAATCCCCCGATTTAACCCTAGCCTAATCACAGGAGAATTTACAATGACCAACTAACCAACCACCCAGTACACCTTTAGAACGTGGAGGCAACTGAGGGGTGGGGGGGGGGAGAGAGAGATAGAGAGAGAGGGAGAGGTAAGGGGGAGAGAGTGTGTGTGTGTGTGTGTGTGTGTGTGTGTGTGTGATGGGGAGAGGGAGTTGAAAGTTGGGGGAGGGAGAGAGAGATAGGGAGAGAGGGGGAAGAGAGAGCTAGGAGAGTGAGGGGGTGAAAGCAGGAGGAGAAAAGAGATGAGAGAAAAACAGGGCTATAAGAGCGGAGTATAAAGAGGGGGAAGAAAAGGAGAGAGAAGGAAGAGATTGGGGTTGGAAAGGGATAAGAAGTGAGTGTTACTTTAAATTCAGATGGGAAGTACTTCCTGCTCCTCTAAGTCAGGAGGGGAGACACTTATCATTACTGTGTATTGTCAGGTTACCAAGTCAATTTCTCAGATGAGAGGGTTGTTCTATCATGGGAGCCTAAACCAATTGGGTCTGTGCTCTTTAAAATTCAGAAGAAGGACAGCAGACCGTAGTCAAACATTTGAGATACAAAGGGGGATTTACAGAGTAGATGTCATGATACTTTCATTGTGGGAGAGTCACGAACAAGGGACATTGTAACAAAAAGGTACATAAGCCTTCGTCCCATGATGTTGTGCTTGCTCCATGCCATATTAATGCTGCTCTTCCACATAGCCCTCCATCCATGTGCCTATCCAAGAGTCTATTAAATGTCTCTAATGTATCTGTCTCTACTACCACCTCTGGTAGCCACCACTCTCTGTGTAAATAACTTACGTCTGACTTCCCCTCTATGCTTTCGGCCAATCACCTTAAAATTATGTCCACTCGTATTAGCAACATCCCAAGCAACTCTGCAATGTTATTGAAAAGCACAAACACGGGATGGATACAAGGAAGTTTCTAAGTCACTGAATATCCCTTGGAGTACTGCTAAGTCAATCATCCAGAAATAGAAGGAATATGGCACCGCTGTAAATCTGCCCAGAACAGGCTGTCCTCAAAAACGGAGTGACCATGCAAGAGGGGGACTAGTGAGGGAGGCCACCAAAAGACCTATGATAACTGTGGAGGAGTTACAAGTTTCAGTGCCTGAGAGAGATAGATAGATAGACAGACATACTTTATTGATCTCGAGGGAAATTGGGTTTCGTTACAGTTGCACCAACCAAGAATAGAGTATAAATATAGCAATATAAAACCATAAGTAATTAAATAATAATATGTAAATTATGCCAGATGGAAATAAGTCCAGGACCAGCCTATTGGCTCAGGGTGTCTGACCCTCCAAGGGAGGAGTTGTAAAGTTTGATGGCCACAGGCAGGAATGACTTCCTATGACGCTCTGTGCTGCATCTCGGTGGAATGAGTCTCTGGCTGAATGTACTCCTGTGCCCAACCAGTACATTATGTAGTGGATGGGAGACATTGTCCAAGATGGCATGCAACTTAGACAGCATCCTCTTTTCAGACACTACCGTCAGAGAGTCCAGTTCCATCCCCACAACATCACTGGCCTTATGAATGAGTTTGTTGATTCTGTTGGCGTCTGCTACCCTCAGCCTGCTGCCCCCGCACACAACAGCAAACATGATAGCACTGGCCACCACAGACTCGTAGAACATCCTCAGCATCGTTAAAGGACCTCAGTCTCCTCAGGAAATAGAGACTGAGATGGGAGAGACTGCGCATACAACTGTTACCTGGGTGCTTCACAACTTTATGGGAGAGTAGCAAAGAAAAAGCCACTGTTGAAAAAAAACTCACATGAAATCTCATCTAGAGATTGCCAGAAGGCATGTGGGAGACTGTGAAGTCAGCTGGAAGAAGGTTCAATGGTCTGATAAAATCAAAATTGAGCTTTTTGGCCATCAGACTAAACACTATGTTTGGTGTAAGCCAAACAATACAAATCGTCAAAAACACACCATCCCTACCGTGAAGCATGGTGGTGGCTGTATCATGCTGTGGGGATGCTTCATTGCAACAGCCCCTCGAAGACTTGTGAAGGCAGAGGGTAAAATTAATGCAGCTAAATACAGGGAAATCCTGGAGGAAAATCTGACATAGTCTGCAAGAGAACTGTGACCTGGGAGATTTGTTTTCCAGCAAGACAATGACCCTAAGCATAAAGCCAAAGCTACACAGGAATGACTTAAAAGCAACAAAGTAAATTTCCTCACAAACACGAGGAAATCTGCAGAAGCTGGAATTTCAAGCAACACACACAAAAAATGCTGGTGAACGCAGCGGGCCAGGCAGCATCTATAGGAAGAGGTACAGTCGACGTTTTTGGCCGAAACCCTTCGTCAGGACTAACTGAAAGAGGAGGTAGTAAGAGATTTCAAAATGGGAGGGGGAGGGGGAGATCCGAAATGAGAGGAGAAGACAGACCTCAGTCCAATTGAGAATTTGTGGCTGGACTTGAAAAGGGCTGTTCACTCATGATACCCACGCAATCTGATAGAGCTTTGTAAAGTAGTATGGGAAAAATTGCAGTGTCCAGCTGTGCAAAGCTGATAGAGACCTATCCACACAGACTCAAGGCTGTAATTGCTGCCAAAGGCGCATCTACTAAATACTGACTTCAAGGGGTGAGTAAGTATGCAATCAATTATTTTGTGTTTGATAACTGTAATAAGTTTAGACCAATTTGTTGAAATTAGTTCTCACTTTGACATGAAAGAGTCTTTTTCTGTTGATCGGTGTCAAAAAAAGCCAGATTAAATCCACTGTGATTCAATGTTGTAAAACAACAAAACATGAACGCTTCCAAATGGGGGAGGGGGGTGAGTACTTTTTATAGGCATTGTATCTTTTGCTGACTGCTCAGTTACACTTAACTTACACATGGGAGCACCTAAGTTTCATCGTTTCAAGATTGTATGTTTGCTAATTGCCAATTAAGGATCGAATAAAGGATTCGACTTTTGGAGCCATCATTGGAGCTGGGGAGGTTGGGGTGTGTGTCACGTATGTACAGCAAATCCACAGGGTCGCCGGCAAAGGCAACAGTTTTAATTTTGGTTTGGTTCTGCCACTGCAATTACGTTGCTGTCGGGTTTAGATTAAAGAGAAGTTTTCAATCCAGAACCAACAGCCTGATTTACCTGTGACAAAGATTCTTGGCACATATGGAGACAGTACCAATACTTACTAAAGGAGAGCAGGCAGGGCTTAAATGTTAATATTTGTCAGAGTGCTTAAGAAATATTAATCACAAATGTGAAAGGTTTCATTGCTTTGTTGGGCAATTTCTTGAAATGTGATCAGGATATGTCTGGGTCTTTAGTTTAAAGTTAAATGAGTGCTTAAAAAAAAGATTATTAATATTCATTGAATTCACTTCAGACCTGTTCAGTAGGTTGCCAGGCAATGTGCTGTATGGGAGAATAAAAGGAACCTCTTGGCTTCTTGCCGGCTGTTTGCATTATAATTACTGATATTTTATTACCTCAGCACACTGCAGTGCAGCAGACAGGGAGAAAGAAAGGAAGAGCTGTGCTTTAATAAGATTGGTACTGAAATGAGAAGTGCCTTTGTCAGCAGCCTCGAGTAAAAGAGAGGGAAGTCTTATCTCAGAGGAACATTTATTGTTTCGGCAATTACGTCATGACAAGAACAAAGTAAAGTCAAAAGCCAGGCTGACATTGCAGGGCAAATGCAAAACATGTAGGACAAGCTAATATTTGATTATGGATTCGCTTTAATGTGGTTCTGTAATGCAGCTTTCATTTAAATGAGTGCCTGGTCCAGGCAACGAATTTCAAGTACTCAAGATGCAATTTATTTCCACTTCTGTAGCGTCTCTAATGTGAACATGGATGTATCTTGATTATTCAGCTTTAACACCAGCAAAAGTGACACAATCATTCCTAACTTTATTGTCCGTGATGTATTTTCAAAATCTAATTACTCCGTGTAAATCTTTTTGGAATATCTTTACTGTGCTCTTTGCTAGATTTTTCCCTGTGCAGGGGAGAGGGGTTTGGGGGTCAATGTGCCTGTTTTTTTTTGTTTGTTTTTTTGTGTGGGGAGGAGGGGATTTGGGGGTTGATGATCTTTTCTTGATGATCGTTTCGTGGCTATCTGGAGAAGAAGGATTTCAGAGTTGTACACTTTGATAATAAGTGCACCTCAGAACATTTGAACATGATATGTGCACAGCTAACCTAAAGTACACACAATGTTAGACCCACATTTCAGACTCCTGTGTCTCCCTTTGAATTAGTTTACTGTTTTTCAGTTACAAAACATAACTGTTGTCCTACAGACCTTGGTGAACAAACTCCTACTCCTCAGGCTAAATATGCCACTGTGCAATTGGGTGTTGGATTTCTAAACCAACGGACCTCAGGTAGTCAGGATGTTAATCCGTTCCTCCCTCCCCATTATCCTTAACACTGGTGTCCGCCAGTTCTGTGTGCTGATCCAATTGCTGTACACACACAAAAGGCAGTCTCTCCTCTCTGTAGCAGAGCAATCCCTCAGCGATCAAAAGGCAGTCTCCCCTCTCCATAGCAGAGTGATCACCCAGCGATCAAAAGGCAGTCTCCCCTCTCCATAGCAGAGTGATCACCCAGCGATCAAAAGGCAGTCTCCCCTCTCCATAGCAGAGTGATCTCCCAGCGATCAAAAGGCAGTCTCCACTCTCCGTAGCAGAGCGATTTCCCAGAGATCAAAAGGCAGTCTCCCCTTTCTGTAGCAGAGTGATCCCCCAGCGATCAAAAGGCAGTCTCCACTCTTCGTATCAGAGCGATCTCCCAGTGACCAAAAGGCAGGCAGCTGACGCTCACCTTCCGCAATGGTAGAGTCAAGACATGTGCAATTCACATCAAAGTTGCTGGTGAACGCAGCAGGCCAGGCAGCATCTCTAGGAAGAGGTGCAGTCGACGTTTCAGGCCGAGACCCTTCGTCAGGACTAACTGAAGGAAGAGTGAGTAAGGGATTTGAAAGTTGGAGGGGGAGGGGGAGATCCAAAATGATAGGAGAAGACAGGAGGGGGAGGGATAGATAGCGAGTCTGAGTCAAAGTGTGGTCGAAAAGTTGAAGAGCCAAAGAAATTACAGATGGGGAGCAGTGACAGATGGTTTCACTGAACTCCCGTCGAAGAGAGGATCTAAACTTCTTCGGTGTAGGCATCACCGGAAGAGGCTTCGCAGTAGTGAATTTAAATGCAAACAACAGGAATTCTGCAGATGCTGGAAATTCAAGCAACACACATCAAAGTTGCTGGTGAACGCAGAAGGCCAGGCAGCATCTCGGCCTGAAACGTCGACTGCACCTCTTCCTACAGATGCTGCCTGGCCTGCTGCGTTCACCAGCAACTTTGATGTGTGTTGCTTGAATTTCCAGCATCTGCAGAATTCCTGTTGTTTTATGTGCAATTCACGTATTTTTACATATAACTATAATGAATTATAGAAACAGCAAGCGATGATTAATCAAAAAATATATTTACAAGATTATTCAAATATTGCTGAAGTATTAAATTCACAATAATAATGATTGCTGAACTGAAATTCAGAAAGCGCATTCTGACATATCTAAGTGTCCTTGTTTTCTAGGGGTTTTCGGGGCCAGCTGGTAGAGCAATTCTGCTGGTAAGCATGTTGGCGAGTGGCCTGTGTGACAGGAATTGAGACTTTGACATGTGCTGTTATTAGCCGTTCTAACCCCTTCATGATGACTGGCATTAGAGCCAGCGGGCGGTAGTTGTTTAGTTCTGAAGGTGTAGAGTTCTTTGGTATAGGGATGTTGGTTTGATTGAAACCACAGTTCCACGTTCCTGCCAAAACCTACCCATTTCTCATCCTCTTGCTTATTAAAAATTTATCTAACTCTGCCTTGAAAATGTTTTAAGGCTCTGCTCCCATCACCCTTTGTAGAAATCACCTCCTCACTGTGTTAAATGAGTAACATCTTATTTTTAAAATGCGATCTCTGATTTGACATTTTGCACAGGAGGAAACATTTTTACCTCATCTTCCCTGCCAAGATAATCTAAAGTGAAACACATATCAGTTTAACCTTATCATGTTATGTGATGCTGAACATTTTTGAAAGTCGAAACTTCTTTTAGAAATGGATTAAAATATTTTAATATATGCTTGTGCGTAATACCAGCTGAAGCATTTAGGTACAGGTCAACGTTTCAATGAACAGCAAAGTGCCATTTTGTGTGTGTATATACATATATATAGTAAATTAAAGGCATCGGTTAGTCTTGCGAGACCATGGATCTGCGCCTGGAAAGTCTTCACTCTCCAGGGCGCTGGCCTGGGCAAGGTTGTATGGAAGACCAGCAATTGCCCATGTTGCAAGTCTCCCCTCTCCACGACATCAATGTTGTCCAAGGGAAGGGCATTAGGACCCATACAGCTTGGCACCAGTGTCGTCGCAGAGCAATGTGTGATTAAGTGCCTTGCTCAAGGACACAACATGTTGCCTTGGCTGGGGCTTGAACTCACTACCTTCAGGTCACTAGTCCAATGCCTTAACCACTTGGCCACGTGCCCCCCCACCCCCCCACCAAAACACACACACACACACACACACACACACACACACACACATACACATACATATATATAAGGATTCTTCGTTGCTGTTTCCATAACAATATTGTTTTTCCAGTCAGGGTTGTTAGCCCTGAGCTGAATCCCTGAACCTGGAGGACTAGTGGACCACCCTTAGTCTGTCCCCTACCCTTAGACCTGTTGGCATGGGCGACCCTACCAAGAGCCAAGGGTCTGACTCCAGCCAACATAGCTCTCTGTGTCATTAAAGCACACAAGCTTCCAAACCCAACGACAAGATTGTGGTCCTCTTGGAGGATTATAGAATATATGTCTAGATATTTCTGAATGAAGAGGTTGAGAACGGGCTTGATCCTCATTCAATTTTGCCTTCTGCATATGAACAGTTGAGTTGAAATTGTTAAGAATGACCACAATTTGAAGCAAAACAAATTCTAAATTGTATTTTAAGCCTGGAAGGTCAAGCTCACACAAATGGAATTTCAGTCATTCAGTCATGAAGTTGTGTTCCAGTTGGGTAGGCAGAAGACTTCAAGTGGAGAGTCAAATTTGAGTAGCTCTGACAGGTTACAAAAATGTGACTGATTTCAGAGCCAGAAACAAGCAATCTAAAAGTGAAAATTGATAATCAGAAGTCACTGAAGATCTGGAATAAAAAGAAGAAGTGCTAGAAAAAAGTGCAAACACCAAAGTCTGTCATTTTCTGTTTTAAACTTGGCCAAGCTTTGCACTTTTTTACTTTTAGTGGAATATTGTCTGGTGTAAACTTTCTTTCCATACATCATGTCAGGTGCTACCATTATTAATTGCTTTCATCCACAATGAAATCTAACCCTTCATTGTTACATAATAATATCCCAGTCTGTCACAGGCTCGGTTTCTTCAAGGTCACGTATCACCCATTGCATTTGGCTGCACAAGTGGTGTTTGATTCTGTCTACTGGGAAAGATCTCAGCTACCTTCTGACAAACTGCTCAGTAATTTTAGGTTGTTTCCACTATTACGCAGACTTCCAGAAAGTAATTTCTGTAATCCACGGAGATGCAAAAACATAAAACAAAACCCACCCATCAGGCCAGCTTCTTTGCAGATTATGAGCTGAATTATTTCTTTTGTGCTAGTGTTTTGTTTTGTTCCCCGTTTGTTAATATATACGCACAGTATTACAGCAAATCTATTTGAATTGAGGAAAAGCTATCTCCTAATACTTTTACAAAGCTCTTTAACTGGTAAAGAGATGATGGGAATTTAAACTATTGTCACACTTGACATGTTTAAAAGCAGCAAAATGTTCAAAAGCATTTCTTGTTTCATGAACGTTATTTATCACAATTTCAGTATAGACTGAGTCTCAGATTATTGATCTGAATGCTAAGGTTATTTATTTATGTTTTTATTTATTGAGATACAGTTCTTCCAGACCTTCGAGCCACCCCACTCAGAAATCCCCGATTTAATCACAGGACAATCTACAATGACCAATTAACCTACCAACCGGTAGGTCTTTGGACTGTGAGAGGAAACCAGAGCACCCGGAGGAAACCCGTGCGGTCACAGGGAGAACGAACGAAGTCCTCACAGGCAGCGGTGGTATTTGGACCCAGGTTGCTAGTGCTGTAAAACGTTGTGCTAACAACTACGCTACCATACCGCCCAAAGATGTTGCTCCACTGGCTGAATATTTCCACCATTTTCCAGTTGTCATACATAGTGTAACATAACAAATAGCGTCATATAGCCTGGAGTTGAATCATTTCCAAATGTGATATAATCAGAATCTGATTTAATATCACCAGCACATGTCATGAACTTTGTTAAATATAGAAACCATAGAAAAACTACAACACAGAAACAAGCCTTTTGGCCCTTCTTGGCTGTGCCGAACCATTTTCTGCCTAGTCCCACTGACCTGCACACGGACCATATCCCTCCATACACCTCCCATCCATGTATCTGTCCAATTTATTCTTAAATGTTAAAAAAGAACCCGCATTTACCACCTTGTCTGGCAGCTCATTCCATACTCCCACCACTCTCTGTGTGAAGAAGCCCCCTCCCCTAATGTTCCCTTTAAACGTTTCCCCCCTCACCCTTAACCCATGTCCTCTGTTTTTTTTCTCCCCTTGCCTCAGTGGAAAAAGCCTGCTTGCATTCACTCTATCTATACCCCTCATAATTTTATATACCTCTATCAAATCTCCCCTCATTCTTCTACGCTCCAGGGAATTAAAATCCTAACTTATTCAACCTTTCTCTGTAACTGAGTTTCTCAAAGTCCCGGCAACATCCTTGTAAACCTTTGCTGCACTCTTTCAACCTTATTTATATCCTTCCTGTAATTTGGTGACCAAAACTGAACACAATACTCCAGATTCGGCCTCACCAATATGTGATTCCCAACTTCACATCTACATAAACATACAGGATTAGACCATTTTGCTCCTTGAGCCCGTTCCAGCATTCAATAATACCATGGCTGATTTCAAGATTCAAGATTGTTTAATGTCATTTCCAGCACACAAGTGTAAATGAGAACAAAATAATTGTTACTCCAGATCTGATGCAACACAAAAAACCCAAGAGATAAAGAACACAATAATAATAAAACACACAATAAATATAAATACATAAGACAGCTTGCATACATCAAGTCATTGTATGTCCATAAAATGTTACCGGACTGCACATAAGGTGACTGACAGGAAATAATAAAGAAGTGGTGGAGTTAGTGGGTGGAGGTGTCGATCAGCCTTACTGCTGGGACAAGTAACTATTTTTGAGTCTAGTGGTCCTGGCATGGATGCTATGTAGCCTCCCCCGATGAGAGTGGGACAAACAGTCCATGAGCAGGCTGGACGGGATCCTTCATGATGTTACTGGCCCTTTATCAGCAGCTTTCCGTATACAAGTGGTGATTCATAAGTTCGTGGCCTAAGGTAGAAGGAGTCAATTTTAGAAAACCTAGCACATTTAATTTTCAACATAGTCCCCTCCTACATGTACATACTTAGTCCAGCAGTCGTGGAGCATACGGATCCCTTCTTTGTAGAAGTGGTCCGCAGCAGGGGTGATTGATAAGTTCGTGGCCTAAGGTAGAAGGAGATGAGTTATACAGCTCTCGTTACATGCACGTGCAGCATTTAATACCATCATCCCCACAACCCTGACTGGGAAGTTAGAGAACCTCGGCCTCTGTACCTCCCTCTGCAATTGGATCCTCGACTTCCTAACCAGAAGACCATAATCTATGTGCTCTGGTGATAACATCTCCTCCCTGTTGACGATCAAAACTGGTGCACCTCAGGGGTGTGTGCTTGGCCCACAGCTCTACTCTCTCTATACCCATGACTGTATGACTAGGCATAGCTCAAATACCATCTACCAACCATTGTTGGTAGAACCTCAGATGGTGACGAGAGGGAGTGAGATATGCCAACTTGTGGAGTGGTGTCGCAGCAGCAACCTGGCATTCAACGTCAGTAAGATGAAAGAGCTGATTGTGGACTTCAGGAAGGGTAAGATGAAGGAATACATACCAATCCTCATAGAGGGATCAGAAGTGGAGAGAGTGAGCAGTTTCATGTTCCTGGGTGTCAAGATCTCTGAGGATCTAACCTGGTCCAAACATATCGATGCAGTTAAAAAGAAGGCAAGACAGCAACTATACTTCATTAGGAGTTTGAAGAGATTTGGTATGTCAACAAATACACTCAAAAACTTCTACAGACGTACCATGGAGAGCATTCTGACAGGCTGCATCATAGTCTGGTATGGGGGGAGGGGGCTACTGCACAGGGCCGAAAGAAGCTGCAGAGGGTTGTAAATTTATTCAGCTCCATCTTGGGCACTAGCCTACAAAGTACCCAGGGAGCGGTGTCTCAGAGAGGCAGCATCCATTATTAAGGACCTCCAGCACCCAGGACATGCCCTTTTCTCATTGTTACCATCAGGGAGGAGGTACAGAAGCCCAAAGGCACACACTCAGTGATTCAGGAACAGCTTCTTCCCCTCTGCCATCCGATTCCTAAATGGACATTGAACCCGTGAACACTACCTCAATTTTTTAATATACATTATTTCTTTTTGCACGATTTTTAATCTATTCGATATATGTATACTGTAGTTGATCTACTCTTTATTTATTATTATTATTTTTTATCTATATTATATACTGCATTGAACTGCTGCTGTTAATTTAACAAATTTCACGACACACGCCGGTGATAATAAACCTGATTCTGATTCTGATTCTGAATTAAATTAAATATTGTCAGGTACAGAACAGATTAACCAGTGGTACTTTGAATGTGATGTGGCAGGGAGTTCAGAAGCCTAACAGCCTGAGGGAGGAAACTATTTCCCATCCAGATCGTTCTTGTCTTTATGCATTGGTGTCTCCTGCCTGGTGGTAGAAAGTCAAAGAGAATGCTGGATGGATGGCTGAGATCTTTAATAATGCTAAGGGCCCTGCTTATACAGCGCTCATGACAAATGTCACCAATGGATGATAGGGAGGCCCTATAATCCTCTCAGCTGTTCCCACAGTCGTTTGTAGGGACTTTCATCCCAATGCTAGACTGCTCCTATACCAGATGGAGATGCAACTTGTCAGGTCCCACTCACTGGTGCTCCTATGAAACGCAGTTAAGATGGTGGGGACGGGGGGTGGGGGGGGGGGCGTCCTCGCTTTCCTCAATCTCCTTAGGAAGTGGCCAAATGGGAACATTGGTCGTTATTTGTCTGACTATTGTCAGATTAGAAAGTCAGAAATTTTGTTGGTCACATTTCAGCAGCCTGAAAATTGAAGGCTGAGATAATGAAAGTATTTTTCAGTATGAATTGTACAGTATTTGTGCCTCATTTTTAATGGCAACAGACAGACCTTTGAGTAAATATCTCAACCATCAGAATGATGACAAGCAAATTGATACTGCTGAGGAGCTCAGCTCGATTCTATTGTTAGAAAACAACATAGAACAAAAAGCCTGCCCTCAAGAGGTTTTAAAGACTTTAGGAGAAGTGAGGTTCCCAGGATTGTACAATGAACAATGAGTACATGTGCCATCATCATCATCATTATCATTATGTGGCGTGTCATATGACATCATCATTATGCGCAATGTCATATGACAACTATTACAGTATGTGCTGTGTCGCATGACATGGGGGATCATCATCTTTCAGAGACCATGATAGTTCCTGGCAAATTTTTCTACAGAAGTGGTTTGCCTTCTTCTGGGCAGTGTGTTTGCATCACCAACGTGCTAAAGTCTACAACTATTTCAGAACTAAGGTCATTCCTAACAAAGATGTGATATTTCTCACGTTCCTCCCAGATCTTGCAGCCATTGCATGACTAATTGGAAAGGGATAGAAATCACCATGGAGCAAAGAGACACATGGAAACATTAGCAAGCGAAGCCCTCTCATTCATTATGATACTATGCACAAGTTGAAGTTATGTTATGACCAGTTATGATGTAGACTCAGTCACAAGCTATGCTATGGGAGTTGGGCAAAAGAAGCTCATCACTTTCACTTCTTGTACTCTCACAAGCAACTGGCACAATTATGTAATTCCAGTAATCGCCTCTGCAACTTCCTGGTATGTAAATCAAATCCAAAAAAAAAACACAGTATTGAAAAAGATCTGTGTATTCACCGAGAAGACGAATATATTTTGACTAGACACTGAACTGAAATTGCTCTAAAATTATGGCAAAGAGTTATCAAGTGAGGTGAAGGGGGAACATGCCTTGACCAATCTTCGCAGAGAATATACAGTTATGAATAGAATGGAAATAATCTTTATTTATTGAACTGGCAGTGATCTTGAACCATCTTCAAGAAACTGGAATTGTAAGCATACACTACCAAAAACTGTTTGCTATCATGAACAGGGCCTAGAGCCCTTTTCAAGAAGTACATGCAGACTTTTTTCAGCAAATTCCTGATACTGATTTTCATTCAAGGTGAATGGAGACACCTGGGTACAGGTCTCTCTACTGAACTTACTATGTTTGAGCTGAGGTCTGTGTGTACAAAGGGATTTGGCCAAGACCCTAAGACATAGGAAGGGAATTAGGCCATTCAGCCATTCAATCATGGCTTATTTATTATCCCTCTGAACCTCATTCTCCTGCCTTCTTCCCTTAACCTTTAATGCCCTTACTAATCAAGAATCTCCACTTTAAATTCACCCAAAGATTTGGACTCCACAGCTATCCATGGAAATGAATTCCACAGATTCACCACCCTCCAGCAAAAGAACTTCCTCCTCATCCCTGTTCTAAAGGCGAGCCCTCTAGTTCTAGACACCCCGACTATAGGAAGCATCCTCTCCAAGTCCACTCTATCTTGGCCTTTCAATATTCAATAGGTTTCGGTGAGATCCTCCCTCAGCCTCTTAAATCAGAGAAATTATGTTAAACATGATACCTATTTATCTGTATAAGTCTTGTGAATGGTTAGTTCACTTGTCAATCAAAAGCCGTTTCTGCCCTGCTGGTCATCAATTGGCCCGTTCGAAGGATCCTGTACCCCTTTCTCATTGGTTGCCTTTGGGCATTTCAGGGGCTTCCTTCATCTTCAGGAGCTTCTCTTCACACTGAGGTTAAGGCCAGTGCTGAAGAACCACTGGGAAAGTCAGCTGCAGATAAAGGAGGGCCCACACCCACCGTTCACTATGTACCTGTTTATTGAATGTTTAATTTTGTAGTCGTGTAACTTGGGGAGACTTAATAAAATACCTGTTGAGTTTGAAGTGTTACAGGATGCTTAGCATCGCACACAATGTGCTGGAGGAACTCAGCAGGCCAGGCAGGCATCTATGGAAAAAATACAGTTGACATTTTGGGCCGAGACCCTTCGGCAGGACTGGAGAAAAGAAGATGAGGAGTAGGTTTAAAAGGTGGGGAGGAAGGGAGAGAGAAGCACCAGGTGATAGGTGAAACCTGGAGGGGAAGGGATGAAATAAAGAGCTGGGAAGTTGATTGGTGAAAGAGGCAGAAGACCATGGAAGAATGTAAAAGGGGGAAGGAGCACCAGAGAGAGGTGATGGTCGGGCAAGCAGACGAGGTGAGAGAGAGAGAAAGTGAGGGGTAATGGAGAAGGTGGGGTGGGGGGGTGATGTGGGGCATTACCGGAAGTTTGGAAAATCGATGTTCATGCCATCAAGATGGAGGCTACCCAGATGGAATATAGGGTGTTGTTTCTTCAACCTAAGTGTGTCCTCATCACGACAACGGAGGAGGCCATGGATGGACATATCGGAATGGGAAAGAGAAGTGGAATTCAAATGTTTAGTATCGTAGTTTTTGTAACTTACAGTGGTTCAGATGGTTGGTCAAATGTTTTACTGTTTGTCTTTAAATGGTTACAGTGTTTGTTCATAATCTGTACCTTCTGTCTCACCAAACTCGTGAACCTTCTTCCACGTAACACTACGCTCCCTAAAAGTAAAGCAATCTGAAACAAAAGGGTTAGTTGGTTGAGAGTAGCGCCGTTGCTTCTGAGTTGCGAGTCCATGAGGATTGAAAACGTGTGGGAGGCAGATACTTCAGTGCAACACAGGAGTGCAGCTTTGCCAGTGGAATAGCCTTTGGATGAGCTGAGGGTTTGTTTATCCTCCACAAACGTGAAATATCCCCACAAGAGAAAACCTGTGGATGCTGGAAATCAAAGTAATACACACAAAATGCTGCAGGAACTCAGCAGGCCAGGCCGAATCTATGGAAAAGAGTAAGCCATCGACGTTTTGGGCTGAGACCCTCATCAGGACTAACCAAAATGTCAACTGTTTTCTCTTTTCCATAGATTCTGCCTGGCCTACTGAGTTTCTCCAGCATTTTGTGTGTATTAATAAAATATCTCCTGGCGTGTCTCTGAACAATGTGGATTTCCTACCTGGGCCTGGTCAATATTTATCTTTCAGCAGGCCAAAATAAATGATCCGATATGCTGGAAACATTCTACAGGTCAGCAGCATCTATGGAGAGAGAAAATCTGCCTGATCTGCTGAGACTTTACATTTTGTTTATTTTGAATCAAAGTATACGTGGAATTC
This sequence comes from Mobula hypostoma, assembly GCF_963921235.1. Taxonomy (NCBI): domain Eukaryota; kingdom Metazoa; phylum Chordata; class Chondrichthyes; order Myliobatiformes; family Myliobatidae; genus Mobula; species Mobula hypostoma. Next base: position 29,504,421 of record NC_086122.1, read on the forward strand.
ATTGCCACAGATGGCTGTGGAGGCCAAGTCATTGAGTGCATTTAAAGTGGGGGTTGATAGGTTCTTGATTAGTAAGGGTGTCAAAGGTTACGGGAAGAAGGCAGGAGAATGGGGTTGAGAGGGGAAATAAATCAGCCATGATCAAATCACAGAGCAGACTCGTTGGGCTGAAAGGCCTAATTCTGCTCCTATACTGTATCTTCTGGGCATTTTGATAAGTAACTCTCAGTTTGAAAATTCAAAGTGAATTTATTATCAAAGTGCATAGATGTCACTGTACATATCCCTGAGATTCATTTTCTCGTGGGCACGCTCAGTAGATCTATACGATGAGGGAATCAATGAAAGACTGGCCAACTTTCTGAGGAGGTCGAAGAGAGCTGGACTTTGCACATCTGTACTCAAGTTGTTCTACAGATGTGCAGTAGGGAGCATTGTAACAAGCTGCATCACTGTAGGGTACAGAAACTGTGCTGCAGAAGACAGGAGGACTCCACAACGGGTAGACAAAAACTGGCACCAGCCTACCCGCCATCAGGGACATCTACGAGGGTGATTGATAAGTTCGTGGCCTAAGGTAGAAGGAGTTAATTTTAGAAAAACTGGCACGTCCAGGTGGTCTAAAGCCGTGTGACGAGTCATTGAGCTTGCATCTGCCGTTGACCTATTGTGGCGATAGGCAAACTGCAATGGGTCCAAGTCCTCGCTTATTTATGTGTAATCCATCTGTAGATTTCATCCTGACTTATGTGTGTTCATCCTGTTTTATGTGTGTTATGTACACCACAGTGCTTTATATCCTGGTTTGGAGAACGTTGTCTCGTTTGATGGCATAGATGCATATAGTTAAACAGCAATAAGCTTGGCTTGACTTAGCTGAACCAGTCTAACCAATAAGCTTTGGTCTTTTCTATGGCTGTCTTAAAAGTGGGCTGAAATAATTTATGGTGGTTGAAATTCTCTGATACCTTTGTTTGTTATCTCTATGCTCAATGCTATTTGCGTGCATATTCAAATCACATGTTTGCGTACTGAATACCTTTAAGTAAACTCATTTATCTACCAAAGCAATTGTGGAAGATGTGATCACAGTATTGTAATGGTGCTATGGCACCGGTGACCCGAGTTTAATTCCTTCAATATCTGTACGCACTTTGTACATTCTCCCCGTGACTGCATAGGTTTTCTCCCACATTCCAAAGACCTACAGGTTAGTAAGTTATGTGGTCACACGGATGCAATTAGGTGGCAATCAACTCATTGGACTCAAAGGCTTTGTTGCTCTGCTATAGCTTTAAATGAAAAAAATATAAAAGTTCAAAGTAAATTTTTTATCAAAGCACATATATGTCACCATATACAGACCCTGAGATTCATTTTCTTGTGGGCAGTAAATCCAAGAACCATAATAGAATCAACAAAAGACCACACCCAACTGGGCGGACGAACAACCAATGTGCAAATACAGAAGAGAAAAAATAAATAAATATATAAGCAATAGATATTGCAAATATGAGCTGAAGAGTCCTTGCAAGTTAGTCCTTTGGTTGTGGCAAGAGGTCACTGATGGGAAAAATGACATTCAGTCAAGCTATCCCCGTTGGTCAAGAGCCTGCTGGTCGAGGGATAGTTGCTCCTGAAGCTGATTGTGAAATGCAGCCGGGTTTTTCAGTGAAAATAATGCACTGAGTTACATTATCTCACCCTTCTTCTGGCTTCCTGACCCAAACAGGTATCAATTTCTAGTGAATTTCAATTAATCTTCTAGCTTTTGCACACTGTTTAAACAGGGTGCCCTCCACCTTGTATGGTGCGTGCACATTTCTCTGCATTTTATAGACAATAGACAATAGGTGCAGGAGGAGGCCATTCAGCCCTTCAAGCCAACACCGCCATTCACTGTGATCATGGCTGATCATCCACAATCAGTATCCCCATAACCTTTGATTCCGCTATCTTTAAGAGCTCTATCCATCTCTTTCTTGAAAGCATCCAGAGACTTGGCCTCCACAGCCTTCTGGGGCAGAGCATTCCATACATCCACCACTCTCTGGGTGAAAAAGTTTTTCCTCAACTCCGTTCTATATGGCCTACACCTTATTCTTAAACTGTGGCCTCTGGTTCTGGACTCACCCATCAGCGGGAACATGCTTCCTGCCTCCAGTGTGTCCAATCCCTTAATAATCTTATATGTCTCAATAAGATCCCCTCTCAGCCTTCTAAGTTCCTGAGTATACAAGCCCAGTCGCTCCAATCTTTTGACAAATGACAGTCCCGCCATCCCGGGAATTAACCTTGTGAACCTCCGCTGCACTTCTTCAATAGCAAGAATGTCCTTCCTCAAATTTGGAAACCAAAACTGCACACAATACTCCAGGTGTGGTCTCACCAGGGCCCTGTACAGCTGCAGAAGGACCTCTTTGCACTTATACTTAATTCCCCCTGTTATGAAGGCCAGCATGCCATTAGCTTTCTTCACAGCCTGCTGTACTTGCATGCTTGCTTTCAGTGACTGATGTACAAGAACACCTAGATCTTGTTGTACTTCTCCTTTTCCTAACTTAACTCCATTTAGATAATAATCTGCCTTCCTGTTCTTACCACCAAAGTGGATAACCTCACATTTATCCACATTAAACTGCACCTGCCCACTCACCCAGCCTGTCCAAGTCACCCCGCATTCTCATAACATCCTCCTCACATTTCACACTGCCACCCAGCTTTGTGTCATCGGCAAATTTGCTAATGTTACTTTTAATTCCCTCATATAAATCATTAATAAATATTGTAAACAGCTGCGGTCCCAGCACTGAACCTGGCAGTTCCCCACTGGTTACCACCTGCCATTCCGAAAGGGACCCATTAATCGCTACTCTTTGTTTTCTGTCAGCCAGCCAATTTTCAATCCATGTCAGTACTCTGTCCCCAATACCATGTGCCCTAATTTTGCCCACTAATCTCCTATGTGTGACTTTATCAAAGGCTTTCTGAAAGTCCAGGTACACTACATCCACTGGCTCTCCCTTGTCCATTTTCATAGTTACATCCTCAAAAAATCCCAGAAGATTAGTCAAGCACGATTTCCCCTTTGTAAATCCATGCTGACTCGGACCGATCCTGTTACTGCTATCCAGATGTGTCGTAATTTCATCTTTTATAATTGACTCCAGCACCTTTCCCACCACCGACATCAGGCTAACCGGTCTATAATTCCCTGTTTTCTCTCTTCCTCCCTTCTTGAAGAGAGGGGCAACATTAGCCACTCTCCAATCCACAGGAACTGATCCTGAATCTATAGAATACTGGAAAATGATTACCAATGCGTCTGCGATTTCTAAAGCCACCTCCTTAAGTACCCTGGGATGCAGACCATCAGGTCCCGGGGACTTCTCAGCCTTCAGACCCAACAATCTATCCAACACCATTTCCTGCCTAATATAAATTTCCTTCAGTTCACCCATTACCCTAGGTCCTTTGGCCACTATTATATTTGTATGATTATAGCTTAATCTCATATTTTGCATAATTTTTTGCAGTCACGATATTACCAACTACTACAACTTGTAGGATATTGTTTACCTTTAAAACATGTCCTGTTTATTTGAACATACATTGAATTAATCTCAAGTTCATGCTAAAGCTCCTCTAGTGACCGTTATGTTGTTGTCCTCTTATTCAACAGCAAAGCTTATCATGGGTTGCAGTCCAGTGTAAATCAATACCACTGTAACTCATTTTGCCCTGAACACTTATCTGTACACATTGCGGTCCTTGACATGTGAGTCATTGCACGAAAAGTCAGCAAAAAGCTCACAATGTGAGCGCCACTGGTATCTTTCAATGTGTTTGGGGGCAAAGTATCATGCTCAAGGATAATTCATAACGTCTCTAGAATGTCTCAAGAAATAGCATAAGTATATTCAAAACTGGTAGGGATTTATTTCCAAGAGGCACCCTTGAAACCCATTGATGCATATTGAATATTCGTGGAAATGACTTTGATCATGTTATAACATTGAGAAGCAGGTACTCCACATGTCTCTGTTCTCCAATATACCAATTTGTTTACATATATTAATACAGTACTGTCCATGCTTAAAGGTAAAAATACACACTGTGTACTTTTGTCACCACTGGACTGGAGATGCTCCCCTGGCTTATTTTGCACCCCCCATCTTTAAAAATCTTGAGCTTATCCAAAATTTATTACTCCCAACTCCATTTGCCCGTTCTCCACTCCACAAAAGTGTTAACTTGAAAGTGCGTCCCATCCCAGCCCCCTACCTGAGAGAACTTTGTATTCTTCCACATTTGGCACGTGCGTCCCTAATCCCTGCCCTCCACTACTGGCAGCTTTGCCTGCAGCCAACACATCCCTGAATTCTATCACCAAACCTCTTTCAACTTTATCCCCCTTCTGCTTGAAGACACAATCTTGACATTATAAACACAAGGGATACTGCAGATGCGGGAAATCAAGAACAACACACACAAAATGCTGGAAGAACTCAGCAAGTCAGGGAGTGTCTATGGACGGGTAAAAGCAGTTGACACTTTGGGCAAAGACCCTCCATCAAGACTGGAAAGGAAGACTGAAGGCAGAATAAGGAGGCGGGGCAGGAGAAGGAGCACAAGTTAGCAAGTGATAGGTAAGACCAGATATGTGGGAGGAGGAAATGAGGCAAGAAGCTGGGAGCTGATAGGTGGAAGAGGTAAAGGGCAGAAGAAGAAGAAATCTAATAGGAGAGGACAGTGGACCATGGAAAGAAGGGAAGGAGGAGAGCAACCAGAGAAAAGTGATGAGCTGGGGAGGAAAGAAGAAAGTAACCAGCATGGGGAATGGAAAAAGAGAGAAGGAATTACTGGAAGTTAGAGAAGTCAATGTTCCTGCCATCAGGTTGGAGGCTACCCAGAGGGAATATGAGGTGTTGGTCTTCCAATCTGAGTTTAGCCTCATCATGGCAATAGAGGAGGCCATGTCAGAATGGGAATAGGAAGTGGGTAGCCACTGGGAGAACTTGCCTAACAGAGCAGTTCCCCTCAATGTAAAGATCGCCTCTTTGACAAAAGTTAGATCACAGTGTAATATTTCTTTTTCTCTCTGCATCAATTTATGACTGATTCTGTAAAGAACCTTAACATCACACGGACACTATAATGCGATGCTGTTATTAGTGAGAGCACTGGGTTCCACAGCTGCTCTGCAGGGTAAATGGGCCTGTGCTAATGCTACCACAGGACTGGTATTTACTGCCCTGTGCGCAGAAGACCTGGAAATGCTTTCCACTGGCCTTTACTTCCAAAGCTGAAGAAACAAAACACCGGTTTTTAACAATGTGTGCAAATGTGTTTCCCAATGTGTCAGTGCCTGAAATCCCTGACCTCAGTAGAAAAAGGAGTGGACTTGGAGCACAGGGAACTGAAATACATTGTTGAACAATTTTATGACTGTACACAGATACCAAGAGAGTAATAAAGATGTGTAGTTAGTAAACCACCCAGATAAGATAAAGGAATTATTTTTGAAGAATGCAGTATTACAAAACTTCAACAAAACTTGCTTAGCTTTTACTATTTTGGAAATTGCTACTAAGTGCTTTTTCTAACTGGGTGTTCTGGGTGATGGCGGTGAAGCAATGAAGCACTTTTTAATTAGTTGCCTTCATCAATGACTCTGAGATCGGATTGTGATAACATCTCCTCCTCCCTGCCAATCAACATAGGGTGCATCTAAAGGATGTGTAGTTAGTTTCTTGCTCTAAACTCTCATGACTGTGTGGTTAGGCACAGCTCACACACCATCTATAAATGAAGGAATGATGTCATCAGCTTTCCCAATGGTCTGTGAACACTACCTCTTACACACAATTTAATTATTTATTTTTATTATAACTCCAGCAAGCACTATGAGGGTCATATTTTTTGACTTCTCCAGTGCGTTCAACACCATCCGCCCGGCTCTGCTGGGGGAGAAGCTGACAGCGATGCAGGTGGATGCTTCCCTGGTATCATGGATTCTTGATTACCTGACTGGCAGACCACAGTACGTGTGCTTGCAACACTGTGTGTCCAACAGAGTGATCAGCAGCACTGGGGCTCCACAGGGGACTGTCTTGTCTCCCTTTCTCTTCACCATTTACCCCTCGGACTTCAACGACTGCACAGAGTCTTGTCATCTTCAGAAGTTTTCGGATGACTCTGCCATAGTGGGATGCATCAGCAAGGGAGATGAGGCTGAGTACAGGGCTACGGTAGGAAACTTTGTCACATGGTGTGAGCAGAATTATCTGCAGCTTAATGTGAAAAAGACTACGGAGCTGGTGGTAGACCTGAGGAGAGCTAAGGTACCGGTGACCCCTATTTCCATCCAGGAGGTCAGTGTGGACATGGTGGAGGATTACAGATACCTGGGGATATGAATTGACAATAAACTGGACTGGTCAAAGAACACTGAGGCTGTCTACAAGAAGGGTCAGAGCTGTCTCTATTTCCTGAGGAGACTGAGGTCCTTTAACATCTACCGGACAATGCTGAGGATGTTCTATGAGGCTGTGGTGGCCAGTGGAATCATGTTTGCTGTTGTGTGCTGGGGCAGCAGGCTGAGGGTAGCAGACACCAACAGAATCAACAAACTCATTCGTAAGGCCAGTGATATTGTAGGGATGGAACTGGACTCTCTGACAGTGGTGTCTGAAAAGAGGATGCTGTCCAAGCTGCATGCCATCTTGGACAATGTCTCCCATCCACTACATAATGTACTGGGTGGGCACAGGAGTACATTCAGCCAGAGACTCATTCCACCGAGGTGCAACACAGAGCGTCATAGGAAGTCATTCCTGCCTGTGGCCATCAAACTTTACAACTCCTCCCTTGGAGGGTCTAACACCCTGAGCCAACAGGCTGGTCCTGGACTTATTTCCTGGCATAATTTACATATTACTATTTAACTATTTATGGTTTTATTACTATTTATTATTTATGGTGCAACTGTAACGAAAACCAATTTCCCCCGGGATCAATAAAGTATGACTATGACTATGACTGTGACTAATAGTGTTTTCCTGTGCTGTACTGCTGCCAAAGCCAAGAATTTTCATGGCTAATGTCAGTGACAGTAAACCTGATTCTGCCAAGTGAAGCCCTTCCAAACTGCCCACTTAACGATGTCAAATTCAATGTCAAAGGTGGTGTCTATCACTGAGGGCCCCGTCACCCGGGACACGCCCTCTTCTCATTGCTACAATCAGGGAGGAGGTGCAGGAGCCTGAAGGCACACCCTCAATGATTCAGGGACAGCTTCTTCCCTTCTGCTCTCAGATTTCTGAATGGTCATTGAACGCATGACCAATATCTCTTTTTGCACCACCTATTTAACTTTTTATATACATATATATATTTACTTTTTTATTGTAACTTACAGTTTTTATTATGTATTGCAATGTACTACTGACGCATCGAACATAGGACATAGGACATAGAAATCTGCAGCACATTGCAGGCCCTTCGGCCCACAATGTTGTGCTGACAATGTAACCTACTCTAGAAACTACCTAGAATTTCCCTGCCACATAGCCCGTTATTTTTCTAAACTCCATGTTCCTATCTAAGAGACACTTGAAAGACCCTGTTGTAAGTGCCTCTGCCACCGTCACTGGCAGTGCATTCCCTGAACCCACCACCCTCTGTGTGAAAAACCTATCCCTGACATGCCCTCTGTACCTACTTCCAAGCACCTTAAGACTATGCCCCCCTCATGCGAGCCATTTCAGCCCTGGGAGAAAGCCTCTGGCTGTCCACACAATCAATGCCTTTCATCATTATCATAACAACTAATTTCACGACATATGCCGGTGATGTTAAACCTGATTCTGATTCTGCTCCATACCGGTAAGCCATCTCCAACTGTACTTAACAGTGGGAGCTGGAAGCAGGTCTTTGGCACGTAGGGGAGTAAATAACGGACTGCTGGTGGGTTTGATATGTGATGGCAGGAGCACATCTACCCTGTGGTGCATTGATAGACCCGGGGCGGATTCTAACAGCAAAGTCATGTTACAGCATCCAAGTAACACCTTTAACAGCCCCAGAAACAAAGTCAGTTGTATGTTGACACAGAGGTTTGGGGGAAATATTACAATTGAGGTAGGAATGACTGCAGATACTGAAACCTAGACCAACTAACAATCTGGTGAAGGAATTCAGCAAGCTGAGCTGCATCTGTGGGGGAAAAAACATTCTTGACATTTCCTGTCGAGCTGCATCTGTGGGGGAAAAAACATTCTTGACATTTCCTGTTGAGACCTGCCTTGATGAAGCTGACAATTAGATTAGATTATGAAGACACGCAGCCCTCTTTATTGTCATTTAGTAATGCATGCATTGAGAAATGAAACAATATTTCCTCTGGTGTGATATCACAAAACACAGGACAGACCAAGACTGAAAAAACTGACAAAAACCACATAATTATAACATATAGTTACAACAGTGCAACAATACCATAACTTGATGAAGAAGTCCATGAGCACAGTAAAAGTTCAAAGTCTCTCAAATGTCCCACATCTCACGCAGATGGAAGAAGGAAGAACTCTCCCTGCCATGCCAACCGCAGTCCGACTCTGAGCCATCCAAAAACTTTGAGCCTCCGATCAGCTCTCCGACACCAAGTACTGAGCGCCATCTCTGTCCGAACGATTCAACCTCAATCTCAGTCGCCAACAGCAGGCAAACCGGGGATTTTGAGGCCTACCCTCCGAAAGATTCCCGACCGTGCAGTAACGACAGCAGCGAACGAGCATTTCAGAATTACTTTCTCTCACAGATGCTGCTCAACCCATTGAGTTCCTGAGACATTGTTTGTTCCTCTCAGTCATCATCATGAGACTCGGTAGATGTTGGAAATGCAGAGTAACGTTCACAAAATGCTCAAAGCACTCAGCATGTCAGGCTGCATCTGTGGAAAGGAGTAACGTGTCGACGTTTTGGACTGAGACCCTTCATTAGCACGAGTTCTCTTTATTCCTTTCCATAGACACTCCCTCAGCATTACTAAAGTAATCCTGCTTTTGTTTTTATTTGAAGCCATTGTAAGGATTTGAGGCTTACAGAATTTCTCCGATCAGCTGGACTAAGGGGGATCCTATAGATGAAAATTCAAGTTCTGCAATCTCCTTGTTGTCTTAATGTGCAGATGCTGATATTTGCTGGCAAAGGTATCAGTACGGAGACTTCTGAAGGAGGTTGCCTGTCCTCCAACAGTATCTTACTAACAATACCTTTGATATTGTAGAATTTGTTGAGAAAAGTTACTGCTGAGAAACTTGTAAGTTTGAAAAGGAAGACTGCAGTGTCAGATAATCTACCAAGTCACCCTGCAATTTATTTCAAATTAATTTTGTGTGATTATAATTGTGTAAATCACCCCCTTTTTTAAATGAGAGTTGTCCAAACAGTATCTTTGAGCAAAATGTTTAAAACCAGATCTGATTCGTGAAAGCACAGTAATGTATATGTGTCTGAAAGGGTACACAAGAATTATTTCACTGATAATCATAGTTATGGACAGTCACAGCATGGAAACAGGCTTTTTTTGCCACCAAGTCCCTGCCAGCCATCAATTCTATAGAATGGCATTAGTCTGTGGTGGCCAGTGCTATCATGTTTGCTGTTGTATGCGGGGGTAGCAGGCTGAGGGTAGCAGACACCAACAGAATCAACAAACTCATTCATAAGGCCAGTGATGTTGTGGGGATGGAACGGGACTCTCTGACGGTGGTGTCTGAAAAGAGGATGCTGTCTAAGTTGCATGCCATCTTGGTCAATGTCTCCCATCCACTACATAATGTACTGGTTGGGCACAGGAGTACATTCAGCCAGAGGCTCATTCCACCGAGATGCAGCACAGAGCGTCATAGGAAGTCATTCCTGCCTGGGGCCATCAAACTTTACAACTAACACACATCAAAGTTGCTGGTGAACGCAGCAGGCCAGGCAGCATCTCTAGGAAGAGGTACAGTCAACATTTCAGGCCGAGACCCTTCGTCAGGAACTTTACAACTCCTCCCTTGGAGAGTCAGACACCCTGAGCCAATAGGATGGTCCTGGACTTATTTCCTGGCATAATTTACATATTACTATTTAACTATTTATGGTTTTATTACTATTTAATTATTTCTGGTGTAACTGTAACAATAACCAATTTCCCCCGGGATCAATAAAGTATGACTATGACTATGACTGTGACTGTAGAAAAATACTATGAAAGTGCTTTAGAGGATAGAAAACGCGAATGCTGAGGTAGAGAAGAAATAATATTGTTTCTGTTGACTTGCTAATTCATTTTAAAATATGAAATGGTGAGAGGTTACAGCTTCTTATTAGAAGTAAGGGGGGTTTTCCAACCTCCCTGATCCCTTTGCCTCTAATCACTGAGCTAAAGTGGAATTACAATGGACAAGTTTAGAAGCAGACCAGACTTGTACATTTTTTTTGCGGTCTAGCTGTATCTGATTTGTTAACTGTTCATGCTTTGTGCTTTGACGTTCTCCACAGGCCTGCCCTTTTTCTTTTCTTCCCTGTACTGCATGACATCACCGGCTTTAAATATTCCAGCTGGTTTTTTTTTCCTTTCGCGAGTTTGTGCTCAAACAATGTCCATGTAGAGAGAGCAGAGGAAACTGCACAGCTCCAGACTTCACCACCCAGTTTCTCAGGACGCAGGACGTGGCTAAAGAAAGCGTCTGAACCGAGGAGGGGAGGGAGAGAGAGAGACAGTGTCGGATTACTATTCCAAGCGGCAGATTCTGAATAACACCGAACAGGGTCAGAAACGCAGGAGAGAATCGCTTTATTACTGGAAAGTAGCTCGCTGCAGCTGCCCTGAATTGAGAACAGAGAAGGGGGGGTAAAAAAGGCGCAAGTCTGTAAACTTGGGCAGAAAGTCAGAGTCAGTGGGTTATTGAAGAGATCTCGAAGTTACTCCAACATGGCTCACTCAACCCCTCTGAATGGAGTGGACGGACACAAGGATCCTTTGATAGAGTTGTTTGTTAAGGTAGGATCTGCCAGAATCTGACCCTTTATTCCGCAAACAGCCAGCAGACAGCTGTCTGAAAACCTTTAGAGTCTGCTGTTTCTTGCCGTTTTTAACTCACAGTTAGCTCTATTTTTAAAAAATATTTCAGCAAAACTGGTTATTTTACCTCAGAACAAATAGCCCGAGATAATTGATTTTCTGCTAAAATAGAATTGTAGTCCAAAGTATAAAAATTTGTGCCGAAGCAATTAAGAATTTGACACAATCTGTTTTGGTGTGTTTTGTACAGCTCCGTGCTTTGTTATAGTCCCAAGCTTGCGTGGAGCAGTTGTGGGTCAGGAAACATTTTAATGAATTTAATTCATAGCTGTCAATCAAATCATCAATAAACAGCTATAAATCCAGTGACTGTTACTACAGTGTCTCTTTCCCTTTGTGTGAAGTTTTGCTTTCAAGCACTGCTGTGGAACTTGTTTCAAGAAGCGGTTTTGCAGATGGACTGTGGCACCAAGCTACTCCTGGTTGAATAGAATTGGCGCTTTTCCTAAACTGTAGCCAGTTGAGGTCGATATAGGATTGTATACTTCTGGCTGGAAGCGTTGCATAAAAGACAAACAAAAAGAGAGCGTGTATCAATTCAGTAACTCAGTGCTAGCAGAAAATGCTTTGATCTCAGTCCCCACCTCTATGCTCACAAGCTGTGATTTCAGAATTCATTGTGCTGTCAAAGAATTGTGTTAATATAATCATTACCTGTGTGAAATTTTTGGGTGTGGTTTACTAACATTGTCATACAATGCATCTCCCACAAGAGCAAAAAATACTATCATTCCCGGCAGGGCATGATAAAAGGTTAAGAAATTTGACTTTTATTAATTTTTATAGAGAAATTACCACGTTTGTTCTGCAGTTCTTCGTGGTGATTGGAATGACTGCTTCGGGAGAAGTGATTCGTCTGGGCAACAGGCGATGAAACGACTAGAATGATTCAGTACAATGTCTGGACATTCAATTGAGTCATAGATCCTCGGGAGACCAGACTCCGGTGCGAAAGCTGATCTTACTCAGTTGACATGGAGTTAGCGGTCATTTCATTTGTCATTATGACACCGGGGGTGGCAGGGGAAAGGGAATTCATGGTCGCTCTTTGTTTTTGCCCACTCTTGGACAATGTGCATTTGTAATCACCGGCTATGCACCAGTTTAGGCTTTGCCTGCCAGGCTGTCATTAAGAATTTTTAGAATTGGTACGCCAACGAAAGATGTTGGAAGCACCCAGCAGGTCCTGCAACATCTATGGAAAGAAAGCAAACCAATAATGTTCAATGTCAAACACTTTTTACCACTGTTGCGGTACAGTCATTGACACTGCTCCCTCAAAGATGTACAGGTGCACCGCCACACAGTAACTGAAAGGCTCCCTCTCACGTAGCCTTTGTTGCCACATATAATATTAATATAATTTTGAAATCTTTGTTAATATTATTATGAAAAACCCTGTAATTAGTTATGTGTTAATTAATATAATCCATAATTTTTCTAAATAATAAATGACATAATATTTACTGAAACATTTCAGAGCTGCCAAGAATTTACATTGTCAGTGTTTCAAGTTACAATACTGTTACAATTTGTAACAGTAGACACAATAGAAGTTGGTAGCTCATTGTTAATTAACCGCTGGCCGGCTGACCGCTGATGCCATCTAGTCAAAACATTTTATTTTTGCCATTGTGCCTGTCAGTTGTTTTCACTGCCTGGCATCGTTTACTTGCATTGTGAGTTGTGGTTTGTGTTTGTTTGCTGTTTATATTACCAAAATAAAAAGTGCCACACAGTTTACAGGCCGTGTAAAAAAAATCCTTCACAGAGCAATGGTTGGTCCATGCAGCTGTAAAAAATTATTAGGGGGAACGTTGGTCCTCGATCTGTGCAGCATCACAGATGCTGCCTGATTTGCTAAGTGTTTCAATATTTTCTGTTAAAGATTTACACTTTTTAATATTTTAATTTCCTTAAGAATTACTATGTTGCATCTTATCAAGTTATGAAGGATCAACTTTAATCACCATATGCATTTACATGTATTAGGAATTTACTGTGGTGTGTTGGTCAGGGCGCGACATGCAAAAAAAACCAATATTCAACAATAATAAAAAATAAGGATTTAAGTTAGAAAAATAAAGGTAGAAGTTAAGGTGTGAAGGTCCCAGAACACAGTACAATCAGTGATATTGCAGACAAGCATTGGGGCAAGTTCATGCTATTGTAGTGCAATGCTGCAGATAAAAAATGTGCACAGAAAGATCCCACAAGCAACAACTAAATGAATCAATAAATAATCTGTCCTTTTAATGGCACTTAAGGAAAGTGCGTTGTGCCAGTTAGGTAGCTGTGAATTATTACCCAGGACTCAACAACATTTTGATTGGTGCCATAGATCTGAGTGGACATGTTGACCTTTGACATCTATTAAATGGCATCTCTGACGATGCGAAGCTTCTGAATGAACGTGACAGATTGGTATATTCCATCAATCCAAGATGACCTATGTATTCAATTTCGCAATCCATTTTTCCACCTCTGTAGTCATCCCACTTTTCTGTCCACTGTGGCTAAAACCAAAGTATGCTTCTAGCAAATTGACTTCCAAGTTCTTGGCTCAGTCTCCAAAGCTTCTATGAGACTGTATTGCTGAGCTCAGTGGGTTTATGAAAATGGGCAGCAACTTACGGTAGTGCTAGGATGACACAGTTAGCATTTTGTGCTCCAGCCTACCGCATGCCTATCAAAGATTTGCTTTCTGAAAAGAAGGGACAGGTGATGGTGAATTCTTCTTTTTGAGATTGTAAAGAAAGGTAAAAAGAGTGCTCTGTCCATGTCTTCCGTGATTTTCTCTGGATCCATGTACTTTGCTGTGTCCTCCCTGCGGTCAAAAACTTGCTCAATACTTCTCCCACATCCAGAACTTTGCCATGTAATCTTTTTTGGGAAAGTTTGTGTGAAGTTTTACGTTAGTTGAAAAGAAAATTCTGTGGAGAAGGAGCACCTGGATAGGCCATTTAGCTTCTTTCTGGGCAGTGGGGTCTGTTAACTTCTCAATAGGGGATTAAATCCACTGCTTGCATTTTATTTATTTACTTATTTATTGAGATACAGCATACAATGGGCCTTTACAGCTCTTCGAGCCGCCCTGCAATCCCCCAATTTAATCCTAGCCTAATCTCAGGACAATTTACAATGACCAATTAACCTACTGACCGGTATGTCTTTGGGCTGTGGGAGGAAACCGGAGCACGTACAAACTCCTTACAAACAGGGGTGGAACTGAGCGCGCATTGCTGGTACTATAATGCATCGTGCTAACCGTTACACTACTCTGCCGCCCAGTCAATGTGTGGGCAGCCGAGATGTAGATGATCGCTCCCAATGCAAGTTCAGGTGAAGAAACTTAAGCATGTCTGACAAAGATTGAAGCAATTCCATTCATTAAAATGAATCATTTTAATACTACGTACTAAATCCAGTACATGATTGCTGACTACAAACTTCCCTAAATGCTGAATCAGAATGAGAATTAGGTTTATTGTCACTGGTGTATGTTGGGAAATTTGTTGTTTTGGGGCAGCAATACAGTGCAATACATAATATATGCTATAAATTATAATAATAAATAAATAATTAAACAAGTAGTGCAAAAAGAGAGCAAGAATAGTGAGGTAGTGTTCGTGGGTTGATTGCCTATTCAGAAATCTGATGGCAGAAAGGAAGAAAATCCCAAGCAACCCACACAAAAATGCTGGAGGAACTCAGCACGAACCCAGGCAGCATCTGTGGAAGTGAATAGATAGTTGACATTTCAGGTCGAGGCCCTTCATCAGGACTGGGAAGGAAGGGGGGAGGATGCCTGAATAAAAAGGTGGGGGGGTAGGGGAAGGAGGATAACTAGAAGGTGGCAGGTGAAGCCAGGCGGGTGGGAAGGGTCATGGGCTGGAGAAGGAGTCTGATAGTCGAGGAGAGTGGACCACAGGAGAAAGAGAGGGAGGAGAGTGGGAAAACTGTGCTGCAATTGTACAGGGTACTGGTGAGGCCACATCTGGGGTACTGCATGCAGTTCTGATCTCCTTACTTGAGGAAGGATATATTGGTTTTGGAGGTGGTGCAGAGGAGGTTCACCAGGTTGATTCCAGAGATGAGGGGGTTAGACTATGAGGAGAGATTGAGTCACCTGGGACTGTACTTGCTGGAATTCAGAAGAATGAGAGAAGGTCTTATAGAAACATATAAAATTGTGAAGGGGATAGATAAGATAGAGATAGGAAAGTTGTTTCCACTGGTAGGTAAGGCTAGAACAAAGGGACATAGCCTCAAGGTTCAGAGGAATAAATTTAGGACGGAGATGAGGAGGAACTGCTTTTCCCAAAGAATGGTGAATCTGTGGAATTCTCTGCCTAATGAAGCAGTGGACTACCTCAGTAAATATATTTAAGACAAGGTTGGATAGATTTTTGCATAGTAGTGGAATTAAGGGTTATGGGGAAAGGCAAGTAGGTGGAGATGAGTCCATGGCTAGATCAGCCATGATCTTATTGAATGCTGGAGCAGGCTTGATGGGCCCGATGGCCTACTCCTGCTCCTGTTTCTTATATTCTTATGAGGAGGGGACTCGGAGGAAGTAATAGGTAGGTAAGAATAAGTAAACGGTCAGAGTGGGGAATAAAGGAATAGGGCAGGGGAATTTGTTTACTGAAAGGAGAAATCAATATTCATTCCATCAGGTTGGAGGGTACCCAGATGAAATATAAGCTGTTGCTTCCCCATCCTGAGGGTGGCCTCATCTTGGCACAGGAGGAGGCCATGGACCGACACATTGGAATGGGAATTAAAATGTATGGCCACCAGGAAATCCCGCTTGTGGTAGATGGTGTGGAGGTGCTGTATCTAAAACTATATAGGTTAATACCCTGATGAAAAATTTCATTCAAAATACAGTATCAGTACCTATCAACTTTAAAGTCAATTAAATAATGTAGTCTTCCTTTTAAGCTAATTGAATCAGTATGTCTGATTTATTTTCTTATATCTTTAGTGCCCTCCGCTTCAGGATTGTATGGTCCTATATTGATCTGAATAAATCAGTGGTTTGTGTTCAAGGTATTAAACCTGATTTTACAACACACTACAGTTAGCAGGGCTGAAATCTTTGTCATTGATCAGAAGGCCAGGGTGACAGCATGTCTGCATCTGAAGGAATAGCCCATTCAAACACTTGATTGGATAAGTACTGTAAGCAGAGATATACATACATTTTTTCTACTCTTGTATCTTGCTACACAGTGCTCCAAGGCCTCACTTGGAGTATTGTGATCAGTTCTGGGCCCTTTTTTTAAGAAAGGACGTGCTGACATCGAGGAGACTTCAGAGGAGGCTTACAAAAATGATTCCAGGATTGAAAGGCTTGTCATGTGAGGAGTATTTGATGGCGCTGGGCCTCTCCTTTTAGAACGGAGATGAGGAGGAATTTCTTTAGCCAGAGGGTGGTGAATCTGTGGAATTCGTTGCCACAGGCGGCTGTGGAGGCCAAGTCTTTATGTATATTTAAGGCAGAGGATAATGGATTCTTGAACAGTCAGGACATAGATACGGGGCGAAGTCAGGAGATGGGGGCTGAGAGGAAAAATGGATAGGCCATGGTGAAATGGCGGAGCAGACTTGATGGCCTAATTCTGCTCCTAAGTTTTATGGCCCTATGATAATTTTAGGAGAATAAAATGTCCCACAATTTAAATATGCTGAATTCTACTAAAGATACTGAATGACTCAAAGGGAATTTCCTATGCTTTGTGCTGATCCATCGCATTTCTGTTGATGTGGCATTTCCTTGCTCTGTAATTTTTGCCAGTGTTGGTCACGTGGCCGAGTAGTTAAGGCATTGGACTAGCGACCTGAAGGTCATGAGTTCGAGCCCCAGCCGAGGCAACGCGTTGTGTCCTTGAGCAAGGCACTTAATCACACATTGCTCTGTGACAACACTGGTGCCAAGCTGTATGGGTCCTAATGCCCTTCCCTTGGACAACATTGGTGTCATGGAGAGGGGAGAGTTGCAGCATGGGCAACTGCTGGTCTTCCATACAACCTTGCCCAGGCCTGCGCCCTGGAGAGTGAGGACTTTTCCGGCGCAGATCCATGGTCTTGCACGACTAACGGATGCCTTTATTATTAATTTTTGCCAATTCATTATACATGTGCCAAGGTTCACCTGATTATAGTACAAACGTTTGTAGTTACTGTTAGATGGAATCACATCTGCTCTCTCAGTGGGGTCTAATGCATGGCACTGATGAAGAGCATGGGACTTTCCCCAGAATAAAATATTCATTCAGCGAGTCTTTTACAACTTAAAAAATATCTATTACGTCCTGTTTTCATCTATTCATTACATAATCTACATGATCACATCTTAATCTGTCTCCTAACACCAAAAGTTGCAAGAAATGCATGAAGTTTAGTTCTTGAAATTGTTTCAATCCTTGTACAGATTTTTTTGTTATATTCCTGTGTCTTTTTGAACCTTTCTGGTATATTTTCATTAACTCTATGTGTGTCAACCTTTTCCTTTGCTCTGTAATTGTGGAGCAGACATAATGGGCTAAATGGCCCAATTCTGTTCTAATGTCTTATGGTATCCCGCCCATTATCCATCCTTCAGTCATCACCATTTAAACGGATGATCCGGATTATCTGGGATGGCACGGTAGCCTAGTGGTTAGCACAACACTTTGCAGTACAGGTGACCTGGGTTCAATTCTCACCGCTGCCTGTAAGGAGTTTGTACGACTGAGTGGGTTTCAATTTGCTCCCACATTACGTCCACAGACATCACTGTAAATTGTCCTATGATTAGGCTAGGCGTTGGTGTGGCTTGAAGACCTGAAGGGCCTACTCCACACTGTATCACAATAAATAAGTAGTAGCAACATTTAAAACCCACCTCAGTACGTACGTGGGATAGGAGAGGTAGGAGTTCAGAGGGCTGTGGGCCAAAAGTGGATAGCTGAAGCTAACTTGCTAGGTAACAGTCACTGAACTGATGGTGATGGGGTGAACTTTGTCCTCTGGTTGGGTTTATAGATGATTCTGTTTCTGTGTTATATGATTCTATGATGTAAAGAAACAGCTAATGATACCAATAATAGAATGGCCATCCCATGAACACTACCTCACTACTTTTTCCCCTCTTTTTTGCACTTCTTATTTAATTTAACCTTTTTTAATACACATATACTTCTTACTGTAACTTACGGATTTTATTATGTACTGCTGCCACATAACAACACATTTCAGGACATATGCTGATGATATTAAGCCTGATTCTGATTCTATAATGGAATCAAACTCCATCCTGGATGTTTTCCTGAAGGCCTTTACTCCACAACTGGCCTCCCCTCTTGCCAGTCATTCCAGTACAGTTACAGTGCTGCCCTGACGACGGGTCTCGGCCGAAGTGTCGACTGTACCTCTTCCTATAGATGCTGCCTGGCCTCCTGCGTTCACCAGCAACTTTTATGTGTGTTGCTTGAAAGTCCAGCATCTGCAGATTTCCTCATGTTTACCGGGGATGTCCTGTTTTGACATAAGCACACAAATCTAATCCCTATGTTATCGTAATGAGGCTTATCGTAAGATCAGAGTACGGCACTTCACCTTCCTTCCGTGCACGCCGTAACTCTTGGGCCTCTATTGAACAGAACAGTCTCAAATAGCCTGCGCTTCCTCTTTGTGTAAGAGATGGCCAGTTCTGATGTAAGATCATCTAGCTGTAATATTAATTCACTTCTACTCTCTCCACAGATGCTGGCTAATTTGCCGGGCGATCTAAATTCTCTTTTGTTTCAAATTTCCATTAGTTGTTCTGGGCTATGTCTCACAGTTCAAGCCTATTCTTATGTTCTTTTCCCTCTTTCTCTGAATCCCTGCATTCAGATCTTTACCAGACAGCATGGAAAACATGAATAATCTTGGTTTTAGCTTTTATTCCCTTTACTTTAGAAACCCCACTCCAAATTAAAACATACTTGTTTTCTCAATTTCCCAGTTCAAGTAATGGGTCATCATTCACTGGAGACAATAACTTGTTTCTATGTTCATTGATGCTACTTTATCAGCTGATTAATTCCAGTGCTCTCTATTTTATTTTAAATCCAATTAGGTTAATTGTTGTTTTCTAATCAGCAAATTAATGCAAGATGTCATTGACAGTGCAACCAAGTGCGACACTTTCTCCTGTTCACCGATGCCCAATTTGGGTTTTTCCAAGACAATTTGACTCCAGACATCATTATGGTCCTTCGTCCAAACAGGGACCAAAAATTTAGTCCTGACGAAGGGTCTCGGCCTGAAACGTCGACTGCGCCTCTTCCTATAGATGCTGCCTGGCCTGCTGCGTTCACCAGCAACTTTGATGTATGTTACCAAAAATTTAATTTGAGGCATGACATGAGACTTCTGGGAGGCACCATGTGATGCTCTGTATTATTAAGGAGCTCTGGTAAAAGAAAAGTCAATGGGCATCAAGGGGAACACATTCCAGTACTTAGAGTCATACCTCACCCAAAGGCAGCTGCTCGTGGTTGTCTTCCAACCCTGAGATATCACTGCAGGAGTTTCTGAGGGTACTGTCCTACATCCAGCCATCTTCTCTTGATTCAACAGTGACCTTCTGTCCACCATAAACTCAGAACTTTCAGTGAGATTTTGGTGCGTGTGAATGCAGCAGCCACTCGAGGGGCCAACCAAAGGTGCATTTCTCTTTGTAAAATTTGTTTTTTACGATCCAAAGATGATTCTACTCCAAGAACATTGGGTACTTCATCAGTGAGCTGCTCGTTGATCAGAGTAGTTGGACTGGTGTCTGCAGCGGAGTCAGCTGAGGTGTCGAAGGAGTTGGCCGAGGTGTCAAAGGAGCTCGTTGGGATTTTGGAGGAGCTCGCCGATATGCCAGAGGAGCCGGTTTGAGTATGGAGGAGCTGTCCTGGCTGCAGACCGTGTTGCTGCCGGCTGCTTGGAAGCATCAGAGCTGTATAGCCGTGGAAGATTGTCTGGGACATTTCACTTGTGACCGCACGACTCTGCTGGACAGTGATAATGTAAGTTGCCACAGGCCTGTTATCAGACATCCCACCTCTCCCGGAAGTCCAGCTCCCTGATGCCCGCAAATTATATACAGTATCCCGGAAATCAATTTGTTTGAGATCGAGTGAGAGAGAGAGAGCAAGACAGAGCGCGAGAGTGAGAGAGAGAGAGAGAGAGAGAGAGAGAGAGCGCGCGCCATGGCAGAGTGTTCCAAAAAAAGAAAATATAAAACGTACTTCACCCCAGACTACACTAAAAAGTGTACCCCTGCCTAATAGGGGTCAAAAATAATGACAGTGTTGCTCGCTGCACTGTTTGCAACAGTGACTTTTCTATTGCCCATGGTGGGTTAAGACTGTAAAAGACATGTTGAGGTGAGTTTAACAGGTGTCATTCGTTTATTAGCATAGCTAACGTTATTTAAACTAGTTGGCTAGCTGCTAAGGAGCTACTCTATTGCAGACATCCCACCTCTCCCGGAAGTTCCGGGAGTCTCCCACAGATTGGTTGGTGCTAGCTCCCAGAAATGAGTTTTTGCAGGGTGGGATGTTTGTGTTATCCTTGCCTGGCGGAGGGACAGTCGACATGGGAGCTGTGCAGCCTCACTTGTAGCGAGAACTAGGCCTCAAGCCTCAGGCTTGCCTGCTGCTGCAGACCAGGTGAGAGCGTGGTTGAGATCGGCTGGTGCTGCTCTCTCATGTTCGAGCAGTGGAATGATAGGCTGGATTGTGTGTGTCTGTACACTGCCAGGAGACGGAACCATCGATTGCTGGATATTGTCCCTCAGGGCCTTGGACTATATATGCTTTTATTTTTTGAGTGAATATGCTTCTTTGCACGATATTAGGAATTGTTACTTGCTATTTTTGAATATTTTGAACCCTGGCCCCAAAAGAACACTGTCTCCTTCAGCTGTGGCTCTGAATGGTAATTAAACTTGATTTGATTTGAAATGGAGATGTCCACTAATGGCTGCCTAGCATCCAACTGCATTTGCAACTTCTCTGTGAATGAACTAGTCTGTGACTCCTTGAAGGAAATCCCAGGCAACATTCAGGCACGGGTTGAAATGTAGCAAGTAGCTTTTGTACAACTAATGTGACGAAAGATGACTGTCTCCATAAAGAGTGAGTCCAACCATTAATATTTGATATTTAATGATTTACCATCTCTGAGTTCCCCACCGTCAACTTCCAAGGAGTCACCAGTGGATAAGCTTCAGGGACATGAGAATATTGCTTCACTTGAAAGGAGAACACCATGACTTGGAAATGTGTTACCAGTGGGTGTAAATCCTGGAATCCTGCTTTGCAATCACACAGTGGGAGGGTCTACTGCAGAAGTGCTGCATGGTTAAAAAAAGGCAGCTCACCACCATGTTCCTGAGGGCCCAAAGGGATGGGCAAAGAATGGTGGCTTTGCTAGAGGTACCCAGATCCTGAAGAACTGAAACGATGCCTCAAAAAGGTGGAATTCATCATTAAGCACCCCACCATCGAGGTCATGCTCTCGTTTTATTGCTACCATCGGGAAGGAAGCACAGGAGCCTGAAGATACACACGTAATGATTCAGGAACAGCTTCTTCCCCTCTGCCATCCGATTTCTGAATGGACATTGAACCCATGAACACTATCTCTGTATTGCATTGTACCGCTGATGCAAAAACAACAAATCTCATGGCAAAAGCTGGCACAGTAATGTAGTGGTTAGCACAACGCTTTTCAGTACCAGCAGCCTGGGTTCAAATCCCGCTGCTGCCCGTAAGGTGTTTGTATATGACTGTGTGGGTTTTCTCTGGGTGCTCTGGTTACCTACCAAAGATGTTGTAGTTGGTAGGTTAATTGGTCATTGTAAGTTGTCCTGTGATTAGGCTAGGGTTAAATCAGGGGATTACTGGACAGTGTGGCTCGAAGGACCATAAGGGCCTATTCTGTGCTGGAGGAGAAGATGGCGGCGTGATAGCAGCGCGCACGGCCACTTCGGTGGTGATGTCTGTTATCTGTCAAGAAGGGGACTGTGCACAATCCTGATTTGATGGAGACAGATGTGAGAGCACGGAGGATCATCTGGAAAACTTCTGAAATGCCCACTTCACTGCCGCTGCTACTGTGTGGTAACCGGAATCTCTGGAGCAGAAGGCCCCGAATCCTCGGCTTTGCTTGTTTCAGCGGCCGAGGTGGGGTCGAAGGCGCTTGACAGAGGATGGCGTTCGGGAGGCTGTATCGGAGAGGTTGGTCGGAAGCTCAAAGTTTTCAGATGGATGGACTCAGTGTCGGCTGTGACCGGTTGCTTCCAAGGCATCGGCAAGTTGATGGTGCCTGGAGGTTTATGGCAGAGATTATCTCCCTTTTGCCGCCTGCTATCGGGGACTCGGGAGTCGATCGACTCGGGGACTTTTGAGACTTTATTTACTGTGTCCATGGTTTGTTCTTCATCAAATTATGGTATTGCTTTGCACTGCTGTAACTATATGTTATAATTATGTGGTTCTGTCAAGGTTAGTCTTTGGTTTGTCCTGTTTTCTGTGATATCACTCTGGAGAAACATTGTATCATTTCTTAATGCATGTATACATTTCTAAATGGCAATAAAAGAGGACTGAGGGTTCTCAAAATCTAATCTAATCTCAATAAATAAATAAATATTAAAACTGATTCTGATTCTGAATTCAGTAACCAAAATAAACAACACTGTAAAGGCATCAAGGTCAGTAAAACAGCACACCAAAGATACATTCATTTCAATCTAAAGGGCAAACGTATGAGCTTAAGGTGTTAAAAGATTAAATACTATAAAACAGAATATTGAAGAAATTTAGCAGCTCTCATCTCCAATGTTTGTTTAATCCAACATGGGATTTTCTGTGTTGAATGGCTTCATTGTGAATTGTGGTTCTGTAATTTCAGAAAACTCTTCATTTTCTTTGCTAATCCAAAACAGAGATTTGAAACTCCTTTTGTTGTGGTGTCTGTCAATATCATATGAACTTTTGTTTAAAATACAGCATCTAGATTGCTATAAAATTGTTCTTACTTCCAAATTTTTGTCTATTGCTACGCACAGTAGTGTGACTTGTGGAAACCGCATGTGGGCCAAGAAAAACTGGTATATTTTAGGTTTCCTGGTGCATATTGAAATACTTGTTGACTCACATAACAAAAATAGGTGCCTCTTTGAAGAGAGATTTAACAAGAAACTGCATTATTTCACTACCCTGAGGTTAACCTTCTTAAATTCATAAGTACCCGTACTGTCATACTAAATTAAACTTTTTTCGGAAGCAGATGTAAAACAGATGGCAATTTAATAGTCTTGTCACTTACAGCTGAAGAAAATGCTAGCTGCATTATATGACAGTGTATACTTTTAACCATTTTATAATCTATTATCTTTTTCTGCTGACAAAAGGAAATTAAACAAATTTGGGATGTGTTCTTCAAATAATGCAGTTTGTAGATCCATTTTCACTTCTGATACTTATGCATTATCTATTAAAATCATCTTATTCATAGAACATTGGGCACTATTCCATAGTACAGACCCTTCAGCACACAATGATGTGCTGCATATTTACATTTTTCTTCCCAATTTCTTCTTATAAATTTTGATGAAACTGATGGATGGAATTCAGTCCTCTCAGGGTTAATGTTGAGATGTTTAGCAGTGACGTTAGTAGTCACTCAACTTCTGGGGACATCTAATTACTTTCAAAGCATCTCACTGCTAATACCAGCCCCTTCTCATGTCTGGAGCCTGAAGTGGATGCTGGTGAAAGCATTAATGGATCACGAAAGGTGAATACCTTCTGTTTGATCAGGTCTGAAGCAGTTGACACTGATCTGCCTTTTTCACTCACAAAAACAAAAAAATACCAGAACTGCTCAACAACTCCAACAGTATCTGTGAAAAGACCACGTAAGGGTCCGAGGCCCATCATCAGATGCCCGACGCCAGCCCCCTAGGCCTGAGTTGACGTAGTAGTAGTACTTTATACCTTAAGCTTTATTGTCGCCAAACAATTGATACTAGAACGTACAATTATCTTAGCGATATTTGACTCTGCGCTTCCCAATCCCTGGATTACAAATCAATAGTATATATTAAAAATTTAAATTATAAATCATAAATAGAAAATAGAAAAATGCAAAGTAAGATAGTGCAAAAAAACCGAGATGCAGGTCCGGATATTTGGAGGGTACGGCCCAGATCCGGTCAGGATCCGTTCAGCAGTCTTATCACAGTTGGAAAGAAGCTGTTCCCAAACCGGGCCGTACGAGTCTTCAAGCTCCTGAGCCTTCTCCCGGAGGGAAGAGGGACGAAAAGTGTGTTGGCTGGGTGGGTCGTGTCCTTGATTATCCTGGCAGCACTGCTCCGACAGCGTGCGGTGTAAAGTGAGTCCAAGGACAGAAGTAGTAGCTCTTCAACGGATGAAAACTTTTTTTTCACACATGCTGGCTGGCATGCTGAATTGGTTTCCCTGTCCTTTCTGTTTTAGTTTCATTGTTGTTTTTATTTTCTGAAAATCTTATGGGAGAGAGTGAAAATGAGGATTTCAGAAAGGTAAGTAATAAATTTAAAGACTCTGGTTAATAGTGTAATGTCATCATTTGAGGACAAGGTTATAAAAGATGATTTAAAGATTTTTTTTTGCTGCCTGTGGTCAGTTTGCTTATCATCAGAGATGTCTGCACTGGTAACACACAAAATGCTGGAGGATCTCAACAGGTCAGTCTGCATCTATGGAAATGAATTAACAGTCAATGTTTCAGGCCGAGATCTTTCTTTAGGACTGAGAAGGTAGGGAGAAGAGCGATGCCTCAAAAAGATGGCATCCATCATTAAGGAACCCCCATTGCCCAGGACATGCCCTCTTCTCATTGTTACCATCAGGGAGGAGGTACAGGAGCCTCAGGAACTGCTTTTTCCCCTCTGCCATCTGATTTCTGAATGGATATTGAACCCATGAACACTATCTCACTACCTCTTTATTTCCATTTTTCCAGTACTTTTTAAATTTAAATATTTTATATGTATATATATATGTTTTTTCCTATTATTACATATTGCAGATGTACTGCTGTCACAAAGCTAACAAATTTCACGACGTATGTCGGTGATATTAAAGCTGATCCTGATTTTGAATATGCCAGAATGAAAAGGTAAGGGGGAGAGGATAGAGGATAGCCAGAAGGTGGTAGGTGTTGTGTTGCTTGTGTCAGAGCACTGTGACCTTCCTTTCCAGTTGCCGTCTCCCAGGATGTGTGTGAACTCCCGTTTATTGTGGTGCCTCAGTCTCACGTACCCAGGAAGCCCACCTGTGCTTGGTCAGTGCCAGAACTGAGATTGTGCTGTTCGTTGTATTCAAGCAGGAACTCATTTCAAGCTGAACTGGGGACAATAGCTTAGATGTTGCTCTGGGCAGTGATCCAGACGTCCATAATAGCCCCGTTTTTAAAAATCAGTTAACTTACGCACAAGTAAAATCACTGTTACAGCTAGCGGTGAGATATGACATGAAGCTATAGGATGGAAAAGTCAGGGAATGTGACCTTATTTATTCTTTTATGAACTTAAGTAGACATAACTTCGTGTTACGTGATTGCGCAAGTGGGCACTCAGCAGGCGTAACTTATGACGTGAATCAATGGTCAGCTTTGTCCCCCCCCCCTCGTGTTCAAGCACACTTCTGTCATGGATGGCTTCATAGAAAAATGGATCCCGTTGCTTTCGCAAGTTTAGGGGGTGGCGCAGTAGTGTAGTGGTTAGCACAACGCTTTCCAGTACCAGCAGCCCGGGTTCAATCCCCGTCACTGCCTGAAGGGAGTTTGTATGTTCTTCCCGTGACTGCGTAGGTTTCCTCCGGGTGCTTCGCTTTCCTCCCGTGGTTCAAAGATGTACCAGTTGGAAGGTTAATTGGTCATTGTAAATTGACCGTGATTAGGCTAAGATTAAATTGGGGGATTGCTGGGTGGCGTGGCTCGAAGGGCAGGGAGGGCCTGTTTCACACTGTACCTCAATAATTAATGAAATAAATAAATTTAGTCTGGCTGACGAGGGAACAAAAACCATCCAGAGGACCCAAGTTGCTCAAACAGTTAATTCTGCGGAACCCTGGGAATTGAACCAAAATGTCTTCTGTGCATTTTTATATGCCCATATTGCCCTAGTGTTGGCACGTGGCCAAGTGGTTAAGGCGTCGGGCTAGTGATCTGAAGGTCGCTAGTTCGAGCCTCAGCTGAGGCAGTGTGTTGTGTCCTTGAGCAAGGCACTTAACCACACATTGCTCTGTGACGACACCGGTGCCAAGCTGTGTTGGCCCTAGTGCCCTTCCCTCGGACAACATCAGTGGCGTGGAGAGGGGAGACTTGCAGCATGGGCAACTGCCGGTCTTCAATACAACCTTGCCCAGACCTGCGCCCTGGAAACCTTCCAAGGCGCAAATCCATGATCTCACAAGACTAACGGATGCCTATATAAATATTGCCCTACAACATGGAAGGAGGCTACTTGGCCCATCTATGGCAGCCCACAGAGCAATTCCATTTCCCATACAGTTTTCCTCGTAACCTACACTGTACAGGTTTAAGGTGAGAGCAGAGAGATTTAATAGGAACCTGAGGGGCAACTTTTTCACCCAGAGGGTGTCCACGTATGGAATGAGCTGCCAAAGGAAGTGGTCGAGGCAAGTGTGTTAACTGCACTTAAAAGATATGCAAACAGAAATGGAAATGGAGGTGGATTGGCAAAACATGGAGAAAGCCAACCAACAACATCACCAAGCAGGCAATAAAATGGAATCCCCAAGGAAGGAGTGAAAAGGGACCTCCAAAGAACACGAGGAGGTGAGATGCTGAGGCCGAAATTAGACGGTGGAAGCACTTCTGGTCCACCCTCAAGAAAATGGCTCAAAACGGAGGACGATGGAGATGAGAGGTCATCAACGGCCTTGGTCCACTGGGAGCTAAGGGCCCAAGAAGAAGAAAAGACAGGAAAGGTTTAGAGCAGAACTTACTTGGCGTCCACAGACCCCTTGGTTTAATAGTAGGGGTGCATAGCATGAAAAAGGTTGAGAATGCCTGGTTAGAGGGGTATGGGGCAAACATGGGCAAGTGGGACTAGCTTAAATGTGCATCTTGATCAGTGGGGCTGAAGGACCTGTCTCTGTGTTGTATGAGTCAATGCCCCTATTGACCTCATATTCCTATCAATTCCCCCACGTTCTACCACTCATCCACATTAGAGTCAACATACAAAGTCCAGTTAGCCTATCAAACTGGACATCTATAGACTACACAGGGTGCCGCGGTAGGGTAGCGGTTAGCACGACGCTATTACAGCTCTGGACGTCAGAGTACCGAGTTAAGTCCTGGCGACCTCTGTAAGGAGCCTCTGTGCGGACTCCCTGTGGGATGTGTGAAATCTCCACGGGTGCTCCATTTTCCTCCCACAGACCAAAGATGGACCGGGTTGTGTAATTGGTCATTGTAAGCTGTTCCGTGATTAGACTAGGGTTAAACCAGGGTTGTTGGGGGTTGCTGGCATGGTGGAGCTTGAAGGGCCCACAGGACCTATTCCATATTGTATCTCTAAATAAATGAACGTGGGAGATGCTGAGATACATCTTAGGATGCGCTGGGACACATCATCAGTGATGTAACCTGGGGTCATCGGATGTTTTGGCCCAGACGCTGCCAGGGTTGATCAGACCTCAGCTGGTGCTCCAGCAGCGCTGGTCCACGGGTCACACCTCTTGACCCACAGCCACCTGAAGGCTCGTTCAGCAGCTTCTGTGATGGTCCTGATGGCTCTTTTCTTTGCAGCCCTCGTAATGCCAAGGAGAAAACTGGAACATTGAGGGGGAACACACACTCACAGGAAGAATATACAAGCCTCCTCCCATTCAGTGCTGGTAGTTAGGGTTGAATCCCAGTCCTTGGAGGGGTGAGGCTGCAAAACTATGTCACACCAGTCTGCCACCCACTATTGATCTTTTCGTTGTGCAAATGAAGTCACCGGAGAAAATTACTGGTAGATACAGAACAGCTTCTTTATTCAACAAAACAAGGTACAGCAGGCATCATACAGAGGCGCTTTTGGTCGAAAGGTCTGCTGGCCCAACGTAGGGCTCGATATTTTATGTGCCAGGCATCAAAGGATAATTCCATATTTACAATGTATGGACAATGCTTTCTTTGAAACTACATACAACCTTCACACCTGATTCACATCCACACCACAGACATCCAAGTGAATTTTAATCAGCATTGTCTGGTCTGGGATTCACTCCTTTTAGGAACTCATTGTTCAGAGCTGCACTCCAAATTAAATCCACAATCCATATTCAGATGTGAAGACTGGTAGCCACAGTCAGTTGCTAAATGTATATGTCCTAAACCCAAAAATCACTTGAACAGATCTATTAGATATCCTTCTGAGTTTAGGTCTGAGCAATGGTTCAAAAGTTTAAAGGTACATTTGCTATCAAAGTATGTATGCAGTATGCAACTCTGATATTCATCTTCTCCAGATAGCCATGAAACAAAGAAAAACACCAAGCCCCCTCCCCCTACATGATGTTGTGGAAGGTTAATTGAAATAAGTTTTCCATTTTCATCTTTATTTTTTACTTGCAAAAGAAAACCCATTTCCTTTTTGAGATGTGGCAGTGAGGGGATTATTGCTATTAATTGCTCCATTGTATTGTCAGCAGACAAGCCTGGTATTGAGTCTTCAAGACTTTGCCATGGTGACAGAGCATCTGTAGCCCTTTCCCTCAGGTGCGCTCATTGATGTTGTGATGACTGTGCTTCCAGAAGCAAATATTTAATCATTTCAATAGCTGGTAATTGGAAAAAAAGCACAGACAATTCAGGCTCATTGTGTGAATGTGTACACATGGATGTCTCCTTACTTGTTACCAGGTAAATGTGCATTATTAATTCAAAAGATCTGGAGCTGTTATTTGCGGAAACTGTCCCTTATGTGATTCAGTGGACAGATGATGACCTTTGCAGGTCAGTGGTAGGTGTTGTACCTTTTGCTGCAAATATACTGTATATATTTTAAATTTAAAATGAGAATGTTCACACATTTCTGTAAATAATAGTTGGATGTTACCTGCACCCTGAGTCAATAGGCTGGTCCTGGGCTTATTTCCTGGCATAATTTACATATTACTATTTAACTATTTATGGTTTTATTACTATTTATTATTTATGGTGCAACTGTAACGAAAACCAATTTCCCCCAGGATCAATAAAGTATGACTATGACTATTCATGTGTAATCTATTTTCTCTTCACTTAACATACAGATGTTAATTGATGGTTCTGTATTTCGAATTAGTGTTGTGTTGTCATCTTATTAATCATTGGACTGAAGTAAGAAGACCGGCTGATTTCAGCAGTAGATTCTTGGATATTGGACAGCTCTTAAGAGAAAAGAGAAGTATTCCACTATGGATATTTAATGGTTCAATTTAATATCTGAGAATGTATACAGTATACAACCTAAAATTCTTACTCTGCGAAACAGAGAGAGAATAAGAACGCTGAAGAATGAATGAGAGAGAAACATTAGAAACCCAAAAACTCACATGGGAAGTAACTCACAAAAAAGTTCTGCGGGAACTCAGCAGGTCAGGTAGCATCTATGGAGGGGAGTACAGAGTGGATATTTTGGGCTGAGGACACTTCTGAAGGGCCTTGGCCCAAAAAGTCAACTGTCTATTCCCCTCTAAATACACTGCCTGATTCGCTGAGTTCCTGCAGAATTTTGTGTGCTTTGCTCAAGATTTCAAGCATCTGAAGGATCTTGTGTATAGGGAGTAATTATCTGTGGTCATGGGTAGTGATAACAGTGATAGTCCCGGACATCCAATTTGTGGAAGCCATTGTGTACTACCTGTCACATGGAGATGGTAAAGTGTTTGATCCAGTGGCAAAAGGATCTGAGCTGACTGGAGACTGGACTCGGCCACATGGTCTTTAACATACACACATAGGTAGGTGCCAATGCTGTTTCTTGTCAGCAGATACACACCACACGCAGACACAGACACAGACACACACACACACACACACACACATAGATATGCACTGGCATGCTCACCTCTCATACACAGATACAGAGACTGATGAATAGCCATGTGCTCACATAAAAACACAAGAGGTTCTGCGGATGCAGAAAATCTTGAGCAACGCACACAAAATGCTGGAGGAACTCAGCAAGTCAGGCAGTATCTATTTAGGGGAATAAAAAATTATTTATTTATTCTTCACCTTTTTATTCTGGTTTCTGCCTCCTTCTTTTCCAGTCCTGTTGAGGGATGTCGACTGTTTATTCCCCTGTATAGGTGACGCCTGGCCTGCTGAGTTTATCTTCACGTTCACACACAGTGTCGCATTCATATAGACACAAGCATGCATGCAAATAAATGCATGGATGCGTGCGCGCATTCACACACTCGCATTCACACACTCGCATTCACACACTCGCATTCACACACTCACACTCACACACTCACACACTCACACACTCACACTCAGATTCAGATCCCTTGCCTCTGCAACACTGTCTCACTTGCTCACCAAATTCGTGGACTCTCCCTGAACCGCTTCCCCTACAGCAGGTTTTGTCTTTAACTGCCCGTTACTCCGCTAGCGCTTAGGGGAGCAATGAAGGTCCTCTATCTCTGTCTGTCCATACAGTCGCACCAAGATACAGAAGGATTCTTCATTGCTGTTTCTGTAACAGTTTTGTTTGACCAGTCAGCATTGTTAGCCCTGAGCTGAACCCCTAAATCTGGAGGACCGTTGGACCGCTCTGTCTGGCCTCTACCCTTTGACCTATTCGTCATGGGTGACCCCATCCAGAGCCAAAGAACAAGACCCTGACCCCAGCCAATATAGCTCTCTGAGTCATTGAGGATGCAAGCCTCCAAACCCTACAACGAGGCTGTAGTCCTCGTGGAGGTACAGCAGGGCTACTTCACCAGTTTTTTATGCCATGGACCCCAGTGAAACCGATGGACCACTTCTCATAATAATGCATTTAAATATATAAAATAAAATACATACAAATACAAAACAACCAATGTTATTGAAATATAGTTAGCAAAATAATAAAATAAAACAAGTTGTGGTTTGGAAACGTATGTGCTTCTTTATAGACATATCAAAGAACAACACTATACATTTAAAATATGGGCAAGCCAAAATTAAATTTTATTTTTTAAAGACATATCAGTGTGAAGCTGTTTTGACTAGCTTGAATAAGAACATTGAACTGTGGTTTAAATATCTGTAATATCTGCTGGTGGTGACAAAGTCACTCGTACTGCTTTGGCTACTGTGGTTTGTTGCCTACATTCATCATTGAAGGAGTACAAAATTTTAGTTAGAGGTTTGTGAAAATAAAGATGTAAATATTTTCCAGTTCAGGTTCATGGATGGTCTGGAATTTATCCACAGATCCCAGGTTATGAATCCCTGAGCTAGAGTGTCCTTCTCACCTCTCACCGCTCACCCTCATAGAGACGTAGAGCATTACAGCAGTAAAACAGGCCCTTCAGTCCACCTTGCTCATGCTGTACGGGTTCTCTGCCTAGTTCCATCTACCTGCACCCAGACCATAGTCCCTTCATACCTCTCTCATTTGTATATCTATCCTAACTTCTCTTAAATGTTGCAACTGAGTTTGCACCCATCACCTCCACTGGGAGTTTGTTCCACTCTTGCATCACCATCTGAGTGAAGTGGTTTCCCCTGAAATATTTCACCTTTCACCCTGATATCTTTAACCTCTCTCTTTGGCAGTCTGAGGTACCCACCTGCTTCAAGCATGCTTCAGTTATACTGGTGCCTAAGAAGGATGTGGCATTTTGCCTCGATGTCTATCATCCAGTAGCACTGTAATGATGTGATTTGAGAGGTTGGTGATGAAACATATCAACTCCTAACTGAGAAGTGACTTGGATCTGCTCCAATTTGCCAACTGGAACAACAGGTCCACAGCAGATGCAATTTCATTGGCTCTTCACTCAGCTGTGGAACATCTGGAGAAGGAAGATGCAGAAGTCAGGATGCTCTTCATTGACTACAGCTCAGTATTCAATACTATAATCCCCTCAAGAATAATCAATAAGCTTTGAGACCTTGAGCTCAATATCTCCTTGAGCAATTGGATCCTCAATTTCTTCACTTGCAGACCCCAGTCAGTTTCAATTGGCAAAAACGTCTCCTCCACAATCTCCATCAGCACAGGTGTATCACAAGGCTTATCCCTGCTTATCCCAGGTATAACTGTGTGGCTAGGTACAACTCTAATGCCATATTTAAGTTTACTGATGACACCGCTGTTGTTGGTTGAATTGAAGAAGGAGGAAACCAGAGGTCCATGAGCCAGTCCTCATTGGAGAATCAGAGGTGGACAGGGTCTGCAATTTTAAATTTCTTGGTGTTATCATTTCAGGGTATCTGTCCTGGGTCTAGCACATAAGTGCAATTATGAAGAAAGCACGGCAGCGCCCCTACTTTCTTAGAAGTTTGTGAAGATTTGGCATGACATTTAAAACTTTGACAAGCTTCTATAGATGTGTGGTGGAGAGTATATTGACTAGTTGGATCATGACCAGGTCTGGAAACACCAATGTCCTTGAACAGAAATTCCTACAAAAAGTAATGGAAATGGCGCAGTCCATCACAGGTAAATCCCTCTCCACCATGGAGCACATCTACGACACTTATTGATTGATTGATTTATTTTTCTTTTGTAATTGCGCAGTTTGCTGTCCTTTGCACCTTAGTTGTTTAACTGTCTTGCTGGGTGTGGTCTTTCATGGATTCTATTGTGTAAGAAACTGAATCGCAGGTTTGTATATGTTGACATGAATGTACTTTGATAATTGATTTACTTTGAACTTTAAACATACGATCTCTAGTTCCAGTCCAACCTAACCTCAGTAATGCGTGCATGTATTTATCCTATCTGTACCCCTCAGAAATTTGTATTCCTCTCTAAGGTTTCCCTTCATTCTCCTACACTCCAGCAAAATAAAGTCCTAACCTACTCAAACTGTTCCTATAATTCAGGTTCTCAAGTCCTAGCAACATCCTTGTGAGATTTGTCTGCATTCTTTCAACCTTAATGATATCCTTCCTGTACCTGGGCACAAGGGCTCCTCCCTCCAATCCTTAGAGTCCACCTCCCCTTTCTCTGTTGCAGCCTGCTTTCTTTCGCTACACAGGTACCCCTCCCAACTCTCTTCTGGCCTCAGTACTGCACCTTCTCTGACCCCGCCTCACCCTTGCCCCTATCCTAAGCCTTCTTCATGCTGTACTTTAGTATCATCCCAGACTGAAGTTCACCCAGCAACCAGTCAGGCTGGAAAGTGTGACAACTGAATGCAATGCACAGGGTCAAAGAGCAAAGGAAGTGGTGAAGAAGAGGACAAACACGAAGAGGAACACCATCTTTATGGGGTGAGCTTTGCCTTTAAGAAAGAGTACGGCACATCAGTGACCCCTTGAGTGGGATAACTATAAACTTTATAACCCTCCATTCCACTCTAATTTGCCTTCAGTTACACTACAATCATTAACACATCCTCCCCATCCAGGAAGTATTGCCACTCGATAATCAACACTGAAGGCCTCATTGTTCCTGCAAAGAAAGTTCTCAGATAGCACCCGACCGACAGGAGGCACAACATCAAGACTGCTCTGGAATCAAACATAATTAGCACCCCTGAAGGGATTATCGGTATTTTTTACCAGTGAACACCAGGACTGCTTTGACGAGAATGACCATGAGCTGATTAAAAGCAAATACAGGGCGATCTTGGACTGGAAACTTATTCCCACCCCAAGGGAAAAGAAACAGCTCCAATGGTATCTGTAGGTCAAGGCTAAACAAGGCAGAAAGATCACTGGACGTCAGCAACTTGGCAATCATCATGATGTATATGGATCTTGTGCATTCAGAGCTAAAAGGCCCAAAGAGCCCAGCCCACAGAGACTCAAGAATGCTCATAAGATTATCAAGGAGACAGAGGAAGTCAGCAGCTACTGGAAGGAGTATTTTTGCAGTGGCAGAAAATTGATCCAAAGTCAAAACAAAACCCCACGGAGACGTTATACTTGCATGGCACACCCACAGCTCCAATGGTTACTCCAAAGAGTCGAATTTCCTATTCTGATCCTGTGTTAGCAATCAGCCAACATACAATCAAGCAGTATTGAGCATTAACTCAGCGGTTAGCAATGCTATGACCTCTGCCAGCCCAGAGCTACAGACTGCCATGAAATAAGCATAAATACATAACTTATGCCCTTTGCTCTTACCACACTCCCACTAGTCATAGTCATAGTCATACTTTATTGATCCCAGGGAGAAATTGGTTTTCGTTACAGTTGCATCATAAATAATAAATAGTAATAGAACCATAAATAGTTAAATAGTAATATGTAAATTATGCCAGTAAATTATGAAATAAGTCCAGGACCAGCCTATCGGCACAGGGTGTCTGATCCTCCAAGGGAGGAGTTGTAAAGTTTGATGGCCACAGGCAGGAATGACTTCCTATGACGCTCTGTGCTGCATCTCGGAGGAATGAGTCTCTGGCTGAATGTACTCCTGTGCCCACCCAGTACATTATGTAGTGAATGGGAGACATCGACCAAGATGGCATGCAACTTAGACAGCATCCTCTTTTCAGACACCACCGTGAGAGAGTCCAGTTCCATCCCCACAACATCACTGGCCTTACGAATGAGTTTGTTGATTCTGTTGGTGTCTGCCACCCTCAGCCTGCTGCCCCAGCACACAACAGCAAACATGATAACACTGGCCACCACAGACTCGTAGAACATCCTCAGCATCGTCCGGCAGATGTTAAAGGACTTTAGTCTCCTCAGGAAGTAGAGACGGCTGTAATGTGACTAGCTACCGTAATATGCATAATAAATAAACAGCGCAAAATATATTGCAAAATATATGTTTTGAAGAACTCCTCAATCACGACTGTGTCCTTGAAATCTTTGACTCAATCCCACAGCAAACTATCCAGCCCAAGGAGAGATTGGGAACAAAAAACATATTTCAGTTGAGAAGCAAGGCCTTGGGAGAAAGCAGTATTCCTTTTTTTGAAGTTTTGAAACTTGGCAGAGAGGAACTTCAATTACAAATTCACAACGCCATCTCCCACACAGTCTGCCAATAAATCCTTCATGTGTTTAGCAGTATATGACTTTTCTTTGACAATTTAGAGACAGCTCCATAGGTTCCATTTTTGGAAGAAGAAACTGATTATTTTTCTCAATATATCAACATCTGTCTTTGGAATGAGAATCAGGTTTAATATGTCATGAAATTTGTTGTCTTTGTTGGAGCAATGCAATGCAATACATAATAATAGGGAAAAAATTGTGTATTACAGTGTGTATATATATAATAGTAGTGCAAAAATAGAAATAAAAAAAGTAGTGAGGCCATGTTAATGGGTTCAATGTCCATTCAGAAATTTGTTGGCAGAGGAGAGAAGCTGTTCCTGAATCACTGAGTGTGTGCCTTCAGGCTTCTGTACCTCCTTCCTGATGGTAGCAATGAGGACAAGGCATGACCTGGGTGATGGGGGTCCTTAATGATGGAAGTTGCCCTTTGAGGCAATGCTCCTTGAAGATGTCCTGGATACTGTCGAGGCTAGTGCCCATGATGGAGTGATGAGCTGACTATCTGTACAACTCTCTGCAGTTTACTTCGATTCTGTGCAGAAGACCCCCATACCAGACAGTGATGCAGCCAGTTAGAGTGCTCTCCATGGTACACCTCTGGAAATTTTCAAGTGCTTTTGGAGACATACCAAATCTTCTCAAACTCATAATGAAATATAGCCTCTGTCATGTCTTATTTGTAGCTGCATTGACATGTTGGGTCCAGGTTAGATTCTCAGGGAAATTGACACCTAGGAATTTGAAATTACTCTCTCTGTCCACTTTTGATACCTCTATGAGGACTGGTGTGTGTTCCCTCATCTTATCCTTTCTGAAGTCCACCATCAGTCCTTTGTTCTTAAAAGAAGTTGCAACATAAAGACCATTTGAGAGGAAATAGGAAATAACAATGCTCACTGACAAATTGCTTTAATTATTTCTGATAGAATTTTATCGAAAAAAGTAAACATGACTCCTCAATATTTATGTGTAATGCATAATTAAATTCCATCAAGGCATTTGTGGAATTAAAATTAAGTTAATTAGAAATGGGATATTAAGAAAAGAGGAGAGAACAGGAAGCACCGGAGATAAGCTAATTGTTTGGAATCAAATGACCTTGCCTGGTATCTCAGGGCTTAATGTGTCTGTCCCCACGCCAACACCCTGAACCTGGCACTTCGTCTCTGCCACCTGTCCCACACCCCCTCAATGGCACTCCATCCTTGCCATTCCAACATCCTTTGCTCCTGCCAGATTTACAAACTCTCTCTCTGCTCCATATTGACAAATACAGTATGGTGCAAGAATCTGAGGTACCCTAGTTATATATATGTGCTTAAGACTTCTGTAGAGTACTGAAGGTGAAAGGGAGAGAGCTCAAAATTCAACCATATTAATTCATGGAAGTGGATCAAGGAAGAAGTTTGACAACAGCAGTATAATCTTTGACAAAAAGCAAACCTGAATCGAGTGACAAAAGGTACAC
Organism: Mobula hypostoma; assembly: GCF_963921235.1. Taxonomy (NCBI): domain Eukaryota; kingdom Metazoa; phylum Chordata; class Chondrichthyes; order Myliobatiformes; family Myliobatidae; genus Mobula; species Mobula hypostoma. The sequence continues at coordinate 29,541,287 of NC_086122.1, forward strand.
CAAATCATCAGAGATTCATCCTTTGTTGGATTGCCGATAATGCGATTTGTTAAGATGTTTGTAGTTTTCAGGACTTCATTTGCTTTCTGGGAGTAACTGGCAATTCTCAGCTCCCAGTCAGATGTTCTGTTTGCTGGAAACATCTGTTAGATATAGAATTACATTATTTATGGCCGCATGCTACAGCCCTCAGTTTCCTGCTAGCCACAAAATCACAAAATTACCCTTTATATCTGTTTACCTGCAGGTTTATTTGATTTCCTGCTGTCTTCTCCCATGAAATGTAAGCACTTCCTTCAGTTACTCATAAATGCAGCATATTTTGCAAATCCAAAGTGTGTTAGAGTGCTGAATCAAACGTTGAATCAGATAATTTTTAGATGCACTGGAAGTGTAGTCAGAAAGTAGACAATGAGGGTGACCTTTCAAACTGTCCGGAAATATTTTTAGCCAATGCCTGCGTCTTGTCCTATTTTGCATATCATTCTGATAAAAATCATGAGACGGGACACCCAGGCAAGGATGGTTAGGATCCTGGTGCCGGAAAATCAGTGATGAGAATCGAGACACGAGAGGAGACTGAAATGAGGATTCTAAACTAGACGCTAAGCGAAAATCCAGAGTTGAGCTGACGTTCGGGCCCTGAACAGTTTAGGTGACCGTTAAGTATTAAAATCCTGGCAGCAAAGCATAGCCACTAATTACCGAGGTGGCCCTGAGTCTTTAAAGGGGTCACGTCAGCTATCCGTAGTCGGAATGTCTAAACCCCAGAATCTGACACATTTGGGTGCGTACCGTAACCAATTAATAATTTTTAAATATGTTCCAGTAAAATTCAACAGCTCAGGGTTAGTTTGTGTCTACTTCAATAGCTACTTCTAAAACACCAAAACTGGTGCTTTCAAGTCAAAGTGTCATCGATGATTGAAACTTAAAATATTGATCACATTATTACGCTGATTCGTTTTACAGGCCATATATATCTCATGCCTTTAGAGAAAAGAGCCAGTTCTATCTTGTTGAAGAATGCATTTATGATTATTTTCAGCAAGAGAGACTATTAAGGATGCTTCACATGTAATCTATACTTGTTCATGATCATAATGTTCAGTAAAATAATTAGAATACTTGGCTATGCAAAATTATGCGTGGAATGACATTTGGATTCCAGTGTGATTTGTGGCCACGGTACAAACAGAAGTTTTCATCACTGACAAGAGATTGGCAGGGATTTGCAGAGAGGCTGTGTCCTGAGGCTGCAGAATCTAGAATTGGAAGACATGGTTTCAGGATAATTCAAGTTCTGAATGTTTGAAATTCTTTATGGCACATGGCTCACTTGTTGAAGATATTCAAGGTTATGTCTGGCAGAACAGAGGAAGTAGATGAGTTGTGCGATCAGCCGGAATCTTACTGAATGTCATAGCAGACTTAGTTGGCTGCGTGACTTGGGTTAATGTCTACAGTATTTCATATGTTCTTTCTACAAGATTGAACGATTTTTTGAAAAAGTCACCTCCTCTGTCTTATTTTTCCTTTATCTTGTGGTTTCCATCAGTGCTAATAGTGTTCATTTTGCACCAGTCACCAAGTCTGCAGATTTCTTTGTCTCTATTAAACATTAGTCTCAGAATGTTAGTTAGATTATAAATAATTGTTAGACCAATAACTATAATTAATAGTTCAAAACTCTACTGGCCCGTTATGCCGCTGGTATTTATGGCTCCAATGGAGGTCCTCCATCTCTGGCGGTGTTCAGGGCTTCCTTCATTGTGGCAGTAGCTCAGTTTTCATGACTGTCGGTCATGCAAGTCCTGGGTGGAGTCTCAGGAATGACATTACACTCAGACGGTGGATGGCTTCTTCATTGCTGTGTCCCTAACAATTTTGTTTCCCCAGTCAGGGTTGATAGCCCAGAGCTGAACCCCCGAACCTGGAGGACCGGTGGACCACTCTTGCTCTAGCTTCTACCCTTTTACCTGTTTGGCGTGGGTGACCCTACCGAGAGCCAGAGCATAAAGCCCTGACCCCAGCCAACACAGCTCTCCGGGTCATGGAGGCACACGAGCCTCCAAAAAGGTGGTGGTCCTCTTGGAGGATATTTCAACTCAGCTAGGGATACTTCTGGTGATTTGTAACCGGTACCCATCTTAGTTGAGCTGAATTCATAATACCTCAAGGACATTAATCCTACTGTGCAAAGAAATGAGTTCATAGTTCAATTGGGAACCCAATGCAAACTGTCACAAAATAACTCTTGATTTTGGATGCATGGGCACCCCGATGCAGAGCCTCAACCCAAAACATTGACCGTCCCTTTACCTCCATGGATGCTGCCCGACCCATTGAGTTCCTCCAGCAGTTTATTTGTTTTTTGAAAGCCAATCAGCTTGGATCAATAGTATCAATGGTTTAGGACTGCATGGTTGTCAAATGTGGTGATCTGACATTAGATGACATAGAAATTGATATCATAATGCTCGTGGGCCTTTGGATTTTGTAAATTTATTTATTTATTTATTGAGATACAGCATGGAATAGGCCCTTCCGGCCCTTCAAGCAGCATTGCTCAACAATCCCCTGATTTAACGGGTCAATTTACAATGACCAGTTAACCTATCAACCGGTCCGTCTTTGGACTGTGGGAGGAAACGGGAGCACCCGGAGGAAACCCACGCGGCCACGGGAAGAACGTACAAACTCCTTACAGGCACCGGCGGGAATTGTACCCGTGTCTAAGGTCTAAAGTCCTGAAAAGTGTTGTGCTAACCACTATGCCACCGGGCTGCCCCATTTTCAATTTCTTCAGTGTATGCTTTAGTAATACTTCAATGATCAAATGATCATTTTGTCAAGCGATTGTTTCTAGTGGCAATTAAAGAGAAAGGCCGTATATATATAAATCATGATAATTGGACAAGTTGCTGTAACCTTACTTCCTACCGCAGTTTATGTATTCTGTAGCTTACCTTTTTAGAATGTATTGTAGTTTTTGTTATTTCTGCTCTGCTAACAATACAGCAGCAAAATCATACAGTTGAATTGTGTGTGACATGTGCTCTTAGTTGATGGATTGCAGGCCGTTCCTAATTACACATAATGGAAACTGCAAATCCAAACCATGTGAAGTTATACTTCCAGGATACAGGAAGTTCTCTGCGATTATAACAATCTAAAAAGCCAGTACATATTTAGGTGTTGTTTAAGGATATATAGCATTGGAAAAGGTGGGAATGTGCTTTAATGGAAATACAAGATGAATGTGATTCTGAGAACAATTAGGTTGTTGTGAATCATTCAGCAGATGTGTATTTACTTGTGTTCATGCTCATTTGCAAATTTTAGAACAAAGAGGGGATTTATTTCATGCTTTTGGCTGTGTATGGATTATATCTCTGATTCAAAACAAAAATTTGCCTGCAATTAATCCTAGGAGGTTTCGCAGTTCCCGGCATATTTTTTCCCAAACAGCGGATTTGTCTTGAACCATGGATTTGGCCTCAGGCGGACTGCGTTAAAGGCAATTGTGTGTAGTTGAGTAAGCCACAGACTTAGCCACACGCTTGCAAAAATAATGAACTGTATTTAAATTTGATTCAGGCTTTGGATTAGTCTCCAAGATGGCCTTCATCAATATGCACACTGCCTCCCAAAGGGATTTGTTAGGCCCCTGTTTGGCAGCTGGAAAGCTAGGGTAATATCTTCAAAATTTTCTGGTTAGTTGATGCACAAGATCGTGCTTTAATTCAGAGGACACGTGGGTTTATAGCGTTGGAGAAATATATTTTGTGCTGGGCTTGAGATAGGGTCCTCCAAGAGGACCTCAACCTTGTTGTGGTTTGGAGGCTTGCATGCCTGAATAACTGGAGTCAGGGCTTTATGTTGGTAGGAGTCAGGGCTTTGTGCTTTGGCTGTCGGTAGGGTCTCCCATGCCAAACAGGTCAAAGGGTAAATGCTGGACCGGTCCTCTAGGTTCAGGGGTTCAGCTCGGGGCTAACGACCCTGACTGGCAAAAAACAAAATTGTTACGGACACAGCAATGAGGGATCCTTCTATATTTGAGTGTGAGGTATTCCTGCATTCTCACCTTGTACTAGCATGACTGACAGTAGTGAAAACTGAGAGGGAGTGATTGACATGATGTACGAAGCCCTGAACACCACCAGAGATCGAGGACCTTCATTGCTGCCCGAAACGCCAGCGGCGTAATGGCCAGTAAGTAAGTAAGGATTGAGATTTTTCAGATGCATGGAAATGTAACACAATAGCATTCATAGACATGGATAATTCACAACATGTGGTCACACTTCAATTCATGATTAGCTCAGGGCTCAGTTCTCAAAGCTGACTCATGTCTGTTAACCAGTGTGACTAGCCCTCCAAAATGATCAAGTGGGGCACAAGCAGCCATAATCAAACTAAGGACATGGTCTGGTGAATTTGGTGAGCGAGTACTGTTTTGTCTCCGTTCATACCACAGTTTTATAGAAAAACGATGGCCTCTCATATTCACTGTTGTGGAGCAGCAACGCAAAGGGCCTCAATGCGAGAGGCTGACAGCTCCCAGCCATGCATTTTTTGTATGATTTAGTTTCCAAATAAAGACTTCTTTTCTGCGGTCTGCACTGACAATAGTACTGAAAGTGTGAAGTGGGAGTGGTTATTGGTCTTGCCTATGGCCAGGTACCTGAAGCTGGTGGAGACTAACCAGATCACTGTCCGTCAGAAACACTGCTGCCAGCGTTGGTACCTCGACTGACTGACCAGGCAAGGATGCACTGGACCAAAGCAGGCAGGGCATTCAGCTCAAAGTGAAGTGAGCCTGGCTGAGGCGCTCTGCGCCTACTGTCCCCATTGCTACCACCTCTGGCCTCTCTCCTCTGGAACTCCTCGCTTCCTGTGGCCACGCTCTCTCCAGTAAGTAAACCTGTGAGCTGGGCTGTATCTTGTAATCGGTGAGGACTGTTCTGAACGCATATCAGAATCAGGTTTAATACCACCAGCATATTCGTGAAACTTTGCTGCAACAATACATTGCAATAGAGAATAGTAAAAATTGTGAATTACAGTAAGTATAAATTAAATAAGTAGTGAGGTACTGTTCATGGGTTCGATGTCCATTCAGAAATTTGATGGCCAGAGGGGAAGAAGCCGTTCCTGACTCCCTCCGGGCTCCTGTGCCTCCTCGTTGATGGTGTCCTGGGAAGTGGGGATCCTTAATGATGGATGCCACCTTTTTGAGGCATCGCTCCTTGAAGATGTCCAGGATGCTGGGGAGGCTGATACCCATGTTAGATCTGACTGCATCTGCAACTTTCTGCAGCTTACTTCGATCCTGTGCAGGGTCGCCCCTCTCCCCATGCCAGACAGCGATGCAGCCAGTTAGAGTGACCTCCGCAGTATACCTGTAGAAAATTGCGAGTGTCTTTGGTGACATCTCAAATCTCCTCAAGCTCCCAATGAAATATAGCCGAATGAAACTCCTAATGAAATATAGCCCCTGTTGTGCCTCCTAATGAAATATAAGGACATGTGGCCATGTTACTCTCTTAACTGAACCCTATCTCAACTTAAAAACTTCAAGAGCAGGTAATGAGAATGCTGTCCAAGGCTGTTGATTGCCCCTGTAGACCCTTCCTTCATCTCAGCAGAGTCTTCCTCAGTTTGATCTTCATCTTGTCTACTGTCTATACATTTCAGTAACCCAGCCAATCAAAACCCCCTTTCCCCTTCCTTCCCACCTTCGATGTCTAATTTTCCTTCCATGTGATCAGTACAATCCCCTCGCTGTGGCCTTTCCTCGTGAGGTATTGAAGGGAAGTTGTTGGTACTATATTGACCAAACAGAGATGGGCAGTCAATTCTGGCATTCCTCAGTTAAGCATTTGATCTTGCACCTAGATGGTTTCACTTAAGAAAAAGAATCGAAAATTGGCGCACACCAAAGCAAGTTGCAATGGGCCTCACTGAACTTTTTCAATACCATTATTAAAGCCATAACAGCTTTATGTATGTAAGTGATTGCTTTCCCTGCAAAATGCTATGTATTTTAATTGAATTATGATTGACCATTTAAGATCTAGGTTCAGAATTAATTAATTTTTAAATGATTTTTCTTCCCTCAAATTCCACTTATAAAGATAGGTATCAAATGTTAAAAGTCTGTAGAGAGAGAGGTTCATTGAATTTTGGAATTCAAGGTGAATCTTATTTCATTTTGCTATAAAACAATAGGGTTTAATATTTGATGTTGTGGTACAGTGGATGAATTTGCAATTGATGTCAGGTGAAACTAATGTATTCCCATTCTGCAGGACGAAGTGCTATAAAAGCCTTATTGATAAACTCTTTCCTGTATAAAACTATTTGATTACCAGTTCCTTTCTGTTGCCTGATGCTTTTAATATACACTCCATGGTTCACTTTATTAGGGTACACTTGTACACCAGCTCGTTAATGCAAATATCTAATCAGTCAATCATGTGGCAGCATCTCAATGCAATGGGTATGCATTCGTGGTCAAGAGGTTCAGTTGTTGCTTAGACCAAGCACTGGATGGGGGAGGACTGTGATCTCAGTGACTTTGACCATAGAATGATTGCTGGTGTCAGATGGGGTGTTTTCAGTATTTCAGGAACTGCTGATCTCCTGGGATTTTCACACACAACAGTCTCTAGAGCTTACAGAGCATGGTGCGAGAAACCAAAAAAAAAGAGACATCTGTGGGTGAAAATGCCTGGTTAATGAGAGAGGTCAGAGGAGAATGGTTCAGACGAGTTCAAGCTGACAGGAAGCTGACGGTAACTCAGATAACCACGTGTTACAACGGTGTTGCATCTCTGTATGTGCAGTACAGTACATTGGACCTAGAATTGGATAGGCTACAGCAGCAGAAGACGAGGATGTACCTAATAAAGTTGCCACTGAGTGTTTATTAGAATTGGAGTCATAGAAGACCACAGCACAGAAACAGGCCCTTCAGCCCACCTGGTCCATGATGACCCATTATTCTGCCAAGTCCCATCGACCCGCACCTGGACCATAGCCCTCCATTAACCCTCCCATCCACGTACTTACCTTAACTGTTGAAATTGAACCCTCATCCTCCACTTCCAGTGGCAGCTCATTCCACACTCTCACCACCCTTTGAGTAGAGAAGTAATTCTAACAGATAGTAGATGAAATGTGATTTGCCTTCACTGGACCCCATTTTTAATTAGAGGACCAACCAATTAGTGCCACTGCTCCACTATTTTCTCTTGTTCTAAAAAAATCCTACGCAAATCCAACTTCCTTTAGAAACCATTGGAATCATGAGAGCAGAAGATTGCTTACCCTGAGTTCAAAGCACCATCATCATCATTACGTGTCATGTCGTATGATGTGGGCAATCTTGGTCATGATTGTTCTTGGCAAATTTTTCTACTGAAGTGGTTTGCCATTGCCTTCTTCTGGTCAGTGTCTTTACAAGATGGATGAGCTATTATCAATACTCTTCAGAGGTTGTCTGTCTGTCGTCAGTGGTCGCATATCCAGGGTTTCTGATGTGCACCAGCTGCTCACACCTCCTTTGGCAGAGATGTATCTCCAACCTGGCACCAACTTGTTAAAAAAAAATTCTTCATGTTCTCTTGCCAGTGATTCAAATCTGTGTTCTTGGTTGTTCACCCTTTTGACATGGGTAGCACATCTCTTCGCATCTCCTTAATGAAATTCAAACAATTAGGGATTCTGGAAATCTGAAACAAAAAAAAAGAGAAAATGCTCAATAGGTCACTTTGCACTTGTGGAAATGGTGGTGGTAGTGGTTGTCCATTGTGTCTAACAATGACAGGAAACCTGTCCGGGAGAGTTTTTAGAATGGGAAAGCCGTTTCACTGGGGAAGTTCCACTCTCTCAACCTCAGAATTCTGGGTCCAGTGGTACAAGCAAGTGTCACAAACTGAGTTTTCCTTGGTTGCAATGGATGACCATGACATCTTCTGTGCCTTGTCATGTCCTTTGCTCTCCACAGAGCGTGCAGTACCTCCTTCCTGGCCGTTGGATCTCCCTGTAGATCTCATCCACTCAGTCCGCCAGAGCTGACTTTTCGTGCTAGGACAGGCATATCCCTATGTCCCCGGGGTATGAGGTCACCGGCTACCCTCACCTGGTTTTGCCCGCCTGTCAAAGCGGTGTACTGGGGTGTGGTCTCTGTTGCATGCAAACAGCTACTTGGAGCCACCGCTGAGAGCTGAGAGTCTGGTATCTGGTGAGTTTCCCTGGAATGGACATAACAAACCCCTTTCTCAGTGGTGCTACCCCTCCCTAGACACCCCAGACACCCCATTTATGGAAATAGAAACACATAATACTTAAAAATGAAGACCCTTCGTCAAAAGCACAAAGAGCGAATACAGAAGGACAGGAGTGAGGGATGGACGGGATAAAGGAAATATCTATTATAGAGTGAAGGTGGTAATAAATTATAGATGTCATCTGATTACTGTGTAAGTAGTGCAGAGAGCGAGAGAGAAAATGAAGAAGAGATATTAGAGTGCGGGAATACCAACAAATGAGTGTGGAGATTGTGAAATGCTGGGCTTTAGGACATGTCCAATGGATTAGGCTGTGTAAGTGAGAGAGCCAATATCTTAGAGCTGAGGCGATCACTTCTACAGAAAGTGAAAAAGTAAATAACCTGAAGCTGTTGTGTTTTATGTTGAGGCTAGAGGGCTGCAACTTGCCAAGGTGGAATATCAGGCGCTTTTCCTTAAGTTTATGTGTGCAGGAAGACTGCATCGGAAAAAGCTTCAGGGAGTTGCTAACTCAGTCAGGTCCATCATGGGAACAAGTCTCCTCACTACTGAGGACATCTTCAAAAGGCAATGCCTCAGAAAGACAGCAGCCATCATTAAGGACCCCCTCCATCACCTAGCACATGCCCTTATAGGGTAATGTAAGTGGTGGAAACATAGGCATAATTCATAACCACCGACATTGAGTGGGGGTTCACTTAAAGAGGCTGGTCAAACGTGATGATGTAATGATGTGAGTTTCTTCTACCGCGCTTTGTGTTCAGTGCTTGCAGTACAATAAATGATTTGTTACAGTTTTCCTTAAACATAAAACGCCCCTCACCTTTTAATTTGTGAAAACCTATACCTTCTCATTGCTACCATCAAAGAGGAGGTGCAGGAATTTGAAGACATACACTGAAAGTGTCAGGAACAACTTCTTCCTCTCTGCCATCAGATTCCTGAATGGACAATGAACCCCTGTACACTACCTCACTTTTTTTTCATTTTTTGCACCTACTTATTTATTTTTTAATACAGTATATATTTCCTATTGTAATTTATAGTTTGATTTTTATGTATTGCAGTGTACTGCTGCCACAAAACAACATATTTCACAACATATGCCAGTGATAGTAAACTTGATTCTGAGAACACAGGAAAAACTAGAGTGAGATGAAACGTTAAAATATTTGTCTCCTGGGACCTCTGAACTAAATGCAAATGTTCCACAAAGCATCTTGGTTTTAAATATTTCCCTTGAAACTCATCTTAATCTTTGAAAAGCAAAATCCTGCAGATGCTGGAAATTTGCAATCATAGGTTAGACGACATGACTAGACGGAGAAACAGGATAATCGAGATTTGCCCTGAGGCCAGTTGAAGGCTCCTGCACAGTCTATGCAATACAGACTCCAGGAGGACAGTCCTTATTAGGGAGCATAGTGAATGTCTCGCGTCACTCAAAGCTGGGGCTGAACTTTAGCATCCAAACAATTTTTTCTGCTAGTTTATGATAAATTTTACGCACAGTTTATAAATTAATTTTGTCTGAGGAAGCTTACATTTGCTAGGCATTTATAAGGGAAGTAAGATAAATAACTTAGTAGCATTAGTGTAATATGCAGCAATTACATGCGGAGTAAGACACAGGAAAGTGGAGAGGTATAAAGAATGCATTTGGTTTATTCAAGGATCTCAGACAGAGTACGTGCTTATAATGATGCACGAATGATCAAACATGTCATACAGTGACATATATGTTTATGTACATTATTTTTTCTTTAACAAGAAAGACTGGGTCTGCAGTTTATGGATTGGACCGTAGTTCAATTGGACTCCTGTATTTTTATATTCTGTGTTTCCGCTCTTTCTTTCTTGTTGCTGTTTGTGCCTGTGGAGGGAGGGGGTAGTCGTTTGATGTTCCTGTTGTCGTTTGCGCAATTTGTGTTTTTTTTTACGCTTGGTACGCTTCCATGGCTTTCTTTGTTTGTGGAGAAGACGAATCTCAGAGTGGTATACTGTCTGAATGCTTTCAGAATAAATGAACTTTGAAAGAATAAAATGGGTTAAAATCACTTGTAAGTTCACAAGCTCATAGGTTTCAGACTGCAAATGCTTTTTATAGATCTTTGAGACTCTATGTCATTAACATAGCTCCATCTTTGAACTCATTGATGTTTCAATCATGTTCTAATTGAATGCTTCAACAGTCACTCCAGGAGTTATTTGAGGGGTATATTCAAATTCACATCTTCCTCTCCATTGTCCTGGGCGTCCTGTACTGAGACTGTGTACTTTGTGAGTCTTTCTGAATCTCCCATTCTTACATTAATTTTGGTTATCTTTATTTCCTCATCCGCAGATTGTTTTAAGAACCCCTGCACACAATACTTACTATGTGTTCCGTATCTTCTTCCTTTTTAGCATGTGTCATGTTGCTAGTGTAGCCCCCCTGGCCAGCCTCAGGGTCGCTCGGCTCGCTGTCGTCTAGGGAAACAACCCTCGGCCCCGCCAAACTGGGTAATTAGTTTGTGTGGATGCTGTGTGATGTACCCCACCCCGCCCAAATAACAGAAAATACACCAGATACGATTAAATGATTTACAGTTTATAGATATTACTGGAACTATATAATTAATGGAGAATAAAATATAAAAGGAAAATAAAAGGCGCCACACTTATCAAAGTTCAATCTCTTCGTGCACAAAACAGTTGGAGCTCAAGAACCTTCTTCTTCACCCTGCGACCCCTCGGACCACCTTGACCGGCCGCCTGGGACCAACAACAGTGGTCGACCAGACACTCCACACGAGTCCGTCTCCGTCTCCTCGCCGAACGCCCTCCTCGGGGTCCGACCCCGTTAGCGGACATCACAGCACCTGGTCCATCCTCTGTCTCGCTCTCCCGCCTTCTGCCCCAAAACCCAGCGCATACAAATCTCCCAGATACACCAAAATCATAACTATTATCCCAATTGGTTAATAGCACCCTGCTGTCTGTATTAACCCAAGCAAATGTCTAGCTGGAGACTTTCTCAGCATTTAACATAACAAAGAAGCATTCCCGAGTATAACATAACAAAGAAGCCATTTTAGCTAGCCTACGCAGTAAAAGACGAAACCCCCTTACACTAACTTTGTTCCAACCACCTTCCTAGATTCAGCTGAACGAGACTGAAGTCTGAGGATTATCTTTACATCAGCATTTTTGCAGGAGCATAGCAGTCTGTCGCCCAAATAAAAATCCCCGAGTCAATACTTGGGAGTGAGACCTGGTTTGCTTTGTGTAATGGTAGGCACCTGACCGCGCCAGCCTCAGGTTTAGACACACGGATTCTCTGGAGAATGAGTAGCTGGCATAGACCTTTTAAAGCTTCAGATCATATAGGGATTGCAAACTTGAGTCCATGAAAGGACAAAATGAGAAACACGAGAGAGTGTGCAGGTGCTGGAAATCCAAAGCAACACACGCAGAACGCTGGAGGAACTCAGCAGGTCAGGCAGCATCTATAGAAATGAATAAACAGTTGATATTTCGGGTCAAGACCTTTCATCAGGACTGGAGAAGGGTCTCAGCCCGAAATACCGATTGTTTATTCATTTCAAAGGTCAAAATGAGTTTCTGGTTGCTAACCACCATGAATGGTCTACATAATGAACTGCTGAAACCTTGTGATCCTGAATGCGATTGACAATGCTTTCATTTCTAACTGAGCAGAATTCCACTCACTGTTTGTGTCATGATGTGCGCTGGCAATATCGGAACTGAAATGTAGAGGAAAGGCAGACTCTGATGCAGAGATGGTGATGAGAGTTTATTTATAATAATTTCAAAAGAACATTGGTGGTTTGGCCAAGTGACACCGTGAGATGTAACATTCTCCAAACCAGGACCCTGCGATTAGTGCTAATCTGGCATCCGCTTGACTAATACGAGTAATGAGACACTGAATCCCTCAGCCTATCAAAATAAACTTAACAAGCTTAAACACAAGGCACCAGGAGAACTTAGAAAGAGTGAGTTGGTCGAGAAAAACACAAGGAGGTCTAAATGCTTAATGACTATTGTTAAATAACAATTCAGCAATGCAGGTGCCCTAAAAACCTTGGAGCCCGACGCTCTCCATCACCCCATACAGGCCTGAAGATCTCATTACAGTTTGTGTGCGGGAGAGAAAGCCATTAGACTTTTTGGACTATTCATAATCTGTCTTGGAACTGCCCCGACTCCAAAACCACATACATAGTGGTGTCATGGTCGATAAAGAAGGAACTTCACCTACAGAGGCCCTATGCTTTGTTTTCTTGCTATTTTTCCCCATCACCATGGTTCGTTTATCTTCAAGAGTTGATGCAATGTCAGTAGCATGGCAGGGTCTGGCGAAAACCTAGCACAGCGTTGCATCATGCAGTGAATTTTTTTAAAGAATTCTACCCCTAATAATGTCTAACTCTTCCTTGAGCGGGTAAAAGTTAAACATTAGAACTAGTTCCTACTGGTATTGGTTCTCAGACTATAGTATCTTCTGCCTGATGGAAGGAGATAGAGGAGACAACGACTGAAGAGAGAAGAGAGGTGGGGGGGGGGTACTTTTCTTTATGATTATGTTGGCTGTTTTTCTGTGGCAGCAAGAAGTTTAACCCCCTATTCAAGGTGACTTGTTTGTATTTCAGATGGTGTATTTACACCATTGGGTAGTTTGATGAATGAAAAAGGCAACTGGTGAATGTTAGTATTGGGTTTCTCAGTTCATGTTTAATTGTACATGTGAGTCCCTCTTTTGGTCGGGTTGACCAAGGATGTTGCGTCCTAGCTACCTACGCGAAAACACAAGCCAGGGCAGTACGATACTGAGCGAGCTGTTGCCCATGTAGCAGGCTCCCCCTCTCCAAGCAGCTGATGAAACCAAAGGAACGGCAAGAACCGACACAGCTTGGCACCAGCGGCGTCGCTGGAGTTGCCAATCAGCATTGAACCTAATGTAGGTTTGAGGGTCTCCAGCTCTGGATTTTTCCTCGGGGTTTACTCCCGAAGTCTTCCCATGAGTGGGAATAGTCTGTGTGAGATTAGAGTTCTCCTTCTATGGCTAATGAGCTCATCTGTCCGAAATTGTACATATGTGTGGGATAAATCTGAAGGTCCATGGGTGCCGCAGGGAGCTGTCCCAGGTGAATATCTAGCGCCTCATCCAGATGAGTGGAAGGACTGTTGTCTACCTAGGCTATAAACAGTAGAGAGGTGCTTTGCATTAAGGAGCTTTAAAATGCATACTCTTCACATCAAAGCACATAACCCTCTTCATACACTAATCCCTAATACCGCAGTAGTACACTAAAAATCAGCTGGGAGAACCCACATTATGCATAAGATCCCTTTACATCCTGTCATGCAGGTCTGGCTGCACTGATGACACATTAATGATTGACTCCCAATCCAATTACTTAATTGCCTGAAGCAAAGTCTCTGTATTTTCCGATGCATGGCAGCAGGCTTAAACAATAATAACCTTTGCTGAAAAAATACACCTTCCTTTGCCTGAATAAATATTAGCCGACAGCTTAAACTCTCTTAGAACTGTGGCCTATTATCAATGGTGATGAGTCAGTGTTGTAGCTAATGGGGCTGAGTAATGTACTAACAATATACAGATTATATTGGTTTGAAATAGGAAGAGAGCTGCATCGAGCAGCTAAGTGTTCAAACTCATTCAGCAATGTTAACTCCCTCCTGGAACTCCGTGATGTGTATGTTAACCATTATACTAACTGACCATAGAGAAGAACTGGTTCAAAGTTCAAAGTAAAGTCTTAGCAGTGGAAACACCACATTTCACTAACTGGATGTGACCAATGTGTTGCATGAGCTGTCACATTTGATAAACTATCTTACCTACTCCTGTTGTGCAAAGAGGAGGACGGCAGTTGCTCCTGGACAGTAGGCAACAGTGTGATGTGTTGGGTTTGCTGGCCGTGAAGTTCAAACTCAAACAGACCTCAAGCTCTATCAAATATAGAGAGCCATGAGCACTCCCACTAAAGGGAGATTATACTCTAACTTCCTACTCTTCCAAGACTAGTTCACTTTCCCATTTATTCTCCATGATGAGCTTAACTACTGATACCCACTATTTGATTGGTAGGGCCCCCTTCCTACCAAGGAGGAGATACTTCCAGCTGACGAAGTAGTTTAAACACCATCCATTTATTTTCAGTGATACACATTTAAATCCAAGCAACATTCTTAAAACACATTTAAAACTCACAGAGGATTTCTATCTTATAAAATACTCCAAAATTACAAACCATTTCTAGAACAAAAGGATTTCCAAAACACAGGTATAATTCCAATAAGCTAAAAAGAAATACCAATGATGCAGAGTTGTCAGTCACAGAAGTCGAAGGCAGAGGAATCATTCTTTCTGATGCTCTTTGACCATTCCTAATAAGCTTGAACTGCTGACTTCACTTAGATTGTTCCTTTGCCACTTGTATAACCTCACTGTTACGTGCCTGCGTGCCCGTGTGCCCGTGTTTTTGTTCTCTGCTCTCTCTCTCTCTCTCTCTCCGTCCATCTTTCCTCATTGTCGGTATGCCGAGCAGCAGTCAATCGCCATTTATGGTGCTACTGGACCCGCCTCCTTGTCAGGCCTGCTCCAATCAGGATTCGGAGTGGGCAACTTAAAGAAGCCAGCATTCGGAAAACGGGAGAGAGAGAGAGCCGCTGGGGAGAATTGATAGTTAAAGAATCGCACTAGTTTCTGTATGAACAAACTTGTAGTCTTTGTGTTCTGACTTGTGTTTTTGTATCGTGGATTTTGGGTTTTGGATTACTTCCTTAGATTTGATTGCCCTGGATCACTTCTGTAAATACTGTAAATATATTGCAAATAGGACTATCTTTGTCTGCCTTGTCCTCTTCCCATCACAAACAACACACAACAGTGAGGGTGGACTTGTTTTTATATTACTTCCCTAACACCCCTAGACTAGAGCTAACAGGGGGACGTAACATCCACACACATGTGATACTTCCTCAGGTACATTTCTTTCAACACAAATGGTCTAAAAGCTTCTTGGAGACACTGATCGCAGGTACCCACAATTAATGCTGTGAAGCTAACTTCCCTGAGTACATAAACAGTCCAACTTATTAATAGATCAGTTACTGATGTGCTAAGTGATTGTCTCCATCTGGTCCACAAGCTTCATTGAACTAAACAATTTAGCCAGCATTGTCTGGTTTGAAACAAGACCAATTCAATAACCCGTTGTTTTATACTGCAGTTCTTGAGTAACAATAAGCCAGGTGCTGTGACCCAGTATTCTGCTTTCTTTCAACAGTGTTTGCAAAGCAGTGTTTTCAACTTCAAACTGATTACTGCTTGCAATTTACATTTTCAGAACTGAAGACTGGCTCCTATTTACGACCAGAAGCTAAACAAAGGATGTTAGTTGGAAGTTTAACTTACTTACAACTGTTAGTTCTGTGGCAGCTGCAGTGTTGAGAAAGTTAAACTTGGCAAAAAAACAATTCCCCGCACCCCCCAGCCCAGGAAGTGAATATCCATCACAACAGAGCTCATGTTTCATTGGGCTAAGGAGTAACAACTGGAGTTTCATTCAGATATGTGTGAGACATTATATGTTGGAAAGTCAAACCAAGGTAGGACTCTCAGAGTAAGTGGTCTAGTCCTGAGGAGTGTTGCAGAACTGAAGAACTGAGATACTTTGGTGTCCAGGTACGTAATTCCCTGTAAGTGGTGTCACAGATAGACATGGTAGTGAAGCAGGCTTATGCCACAAGTGCCTTCGTTAGTCAGAGCATTCAGTTTAGAAGTTAGGATATTATGCTGCAGTTGTACATGATACAGGTGAGGTTGCATTTGGACTATTGTGTTCAGATTCAGTCACCATGCCATAGGAAAGATGCTATAGAATTAGAAAAAAATGCAGAGAAGAATTACAAGGATGCCGTCTGGACTTGAGGTACTGGCTTATCGGGAGAAGTTGGGCAGGTTGGGGCTTTTTTCATGGAGTGTAGGAGACTTTGTGGTGATCTTATAGAGGTGGTGATCTTATAGAGGTGTATAAAATCATGACAAAGTTCATGTACTCAGTCATTTTCCCAGGGTCGAGGATTTAAGAACTGCAGGGCATGGGTTTAAGGTGAAAGGGGAATTATTTAATAGGAAATTGAGGGGCAACTTTATCCACAGCGGGTGGTGTCTATATGGAATGAGCTACCAGCAGAAGGTGGTTGAGGTAGGTACAATAAATAACTTCTACATGCAATTGAATAGATACAAAAGGTCTAGACCAGGGGTTCCCAACCTGGGGTCCATGGACCCCTCAGTTAATGGTAAGAGTCCATGGCATAAAAAAGGTTGGGAACCCCTGATCTAGATGATATGGCCAAATAATACTAGCTTGGATGAGCATCTTGTTCACCATGGACAGTCGTGCTGAAGGGTCTCTACCTGTGCTGTGACGAGTATATGACTCTACTTGCCTCATGTTCCTATCAATTCCCCCACATTCTACCTCCCATCCACACATCTATCCTCTGATGTCCACCTTTCATCCACACGTCCAATACTCAGTAGTCTGACTGGGACTCTGCTCTTGAGGAACCACAGATGTGTGAACGATCTTCCTCCAGAACAATGCAGCTTCAGCTAAAAAGGGATGTGTTGAAGGGTGAAGGATAATCTTTTCATCACTTAGTATCTAGAGCAGGGGTCCCACCTTTTTTTAATGCCATTGGCCGAGATGTCCATGGAGCCCAGGTTGGGAACTCCTGATCTAAAGGAATGTCTGTATGTGAGAAAAAGGGGTTGAATTTCAAAGGCAAGATGAGGGTAGGGTGGGTGTAGGGAGAAAATGGAGATGTGAATGTTTTGGATAAGTGTGTTAATAAGAGCAGATGGTATTTTAGTGTTGTGCATCTCCCCTTCACATATCTTATCAGGTCATGAAGCTTGTAATGACATTCTGTGGGGATTTTGAATTATGGGAGAGAAACCCCAAGCCATCTCCTGCTAGGCTGCCCTAACAATCTTTCCAAACTAACCTTTGTCCCCCAGCACATGAGCATTGTTCCTGGCATGTACTTCCTTACCAGTACTTCGGTGCCCGTTTCTGAGAACCTGCAAGTTATTTTATCTAGATTCCCTCCCCACGGCAGCTATAATGATTGTATTGCTGCTGTATGGTTATCATGGTGAGTGTGTCTTTAAGGGTCGATACTGTTCTCTGTTGGATGTTCGGTAATGTGTGGGCAGCTATGCTGAATTGAGTCCGGTTCCAGTGGGAACCATGTAGGTTGTATCCGATGAGTTCAAATCACCCAAACCTTTGAAATGTGCTTTTTGCGACCAATTTCCTGAATTTCCTTTTGCGAGGTACCTGATTCGGCACTTGTGCTAAAGGCAGCATTATTTTAGTGTTTGTTCTTTTATTCATTCTTAATGTGACATGCGACGCGGGTGATCAAGGTCTTTTCACCACCATGATTGTTCTTGGCGGATTTTTGTTCTGAAGTGGTTTGCCTTTGCCTTCTGGGCAGTGTCTCAACACGATGGGTGACTCCAGACATTATCAATACTCATCAGGGCTTGTCTGCTCACCCGAGATTTCTAGCATCTACAGAATTTCTCATTTATTCTTAAGCTGTCCTGCTGAAGGGTCCCAGCCCAAAAATGCCGACTGTACTCTTTTCCATAGATACTACCTGGCCTCTTGAGTTCCTCCAGCATTCTGTGTGTGTTGCTTGGATTTCCAGCATCAGTAGATTCTCTCTTACTTATACCGTTGCTATTTTGGGACATTGACCTAGTAGTGACATAGTGTGGGCAGTTCTAATTTACATGCTCCATTTCAAAGTTAGGCACCACACCTCAGCTCAGTGGAACAGTTATGAAGTACAATGAAATCCTTCATAAGTTGGCAGTCCGAATGCTATTTTTAACGCTGCAAAAATAACTTTGAACAGAGACGATAATGACCTCTGTATGAGCTATGTGATTCCTGTTTCTGGATAAAAAATGCATTTTTCCATCTTTCTTTTAGCCTACATGAGAATATTATATTTTAGGCTACATTTTAGATTTTCCAGTATCTGTATACATACTAATAACTGGCTCAAGAACAGCCAATGAAAATAAGATTTTCAGTTAACTAATTTATTTTTTTCCCGTCCCAATTCCAATTGGTTTGATTACATTACGTTCAATCCTCAGCTAAGCCCATTTACAGGGTTATCTTGTCTTCCATATTTTCCCATTTTCTTATATTGCAAAGTCAGGCAATTAATGTAAATTCAAATCTGCAGTAGAAATATAGACCAGTAGTTTTTTCAGCTTTGTTATGTTATTGGTCAGTAAACCTACAATGATACAGAACGTATAGTTTTGGATTTTGGCTTTTTGATGCATGCTATTTGTTTAGTGAGGTAACTTCCCTTTTAAACAAAGCCCAGTGAGACCAAAATCTATTTGTGATTACTGGCATTAAACAGATGATATATTAATCCCTGCTGATGAGTTCCACTGTCTTCCTGAATCAACATATGAAAGGAACATATACATTAACAACTGATAGAGTCTAAAGATGAATTTATACTTCTGACTCCAAGAGGTTCAAAGTTCAAAGTAAATTTATTTGCACATTTATAGGTGAAGGATGAGAGATATTTTTTGCCATGAAAATTCTTATGGGGGGGAGGGGAGAGTCTAGATTTAGCAGACACAGCCTCAGAGGGGCATCCGTTTAGAAAGGAAAACAACAGGAATTCTGCAGATGCTGGAAATTCAAGCAACACACATCAAAGTTGCTGGTGAACGCAGCAGGCCAGGCAGCATCTCTAGGAAGAGGTACAGTCGACGTTTCAGGCCGAGACCCTTCGTCAGGCTTAGTCCTGACAATGGGTCTCGGCCTGAAACGTCGACTGTACCTCTTCCTAGAGATGCTGCCTGGCCTGCTGTGTTCACCAGCAACTTTGATGTGTGTTGCTTTTAGAAAGGAGATGAGGTGGAATTTCTTTAGCCAGAGAATAGTGAATCTGTGGAATTCTTTGCCACCGGTGGCTGTGAAGGCCAAGTCAAAGGGTATACTTAAGGCAGAGGTTAATTGATCAGGGCATGAAGGGATATGGGTAGAAGGGAGGATTGGGGCTGAGAGGAAAAATTGATCAGCCATGATGAAATGGCGGAGAAGACTCGATGGGCAAAATGACCAAATTCTACCTCCTATATTTTATGGTCTTATACACCAAATTTAGTTGCATATACAATGATTCTTACTACAATTTTTTTTCAATTAATAATGTAAACTATGTATTTCTCTAGATTTCATTAATCCATATTTTCATATTTGACACACTGAATTTCCTGAGAATGGAAAAATCATTTTGTCAACCCACATCAAACACACCTATTGCATTATTGCCTTTACTATTTTAATTTATGCTTATTTTAAAGAAATTAATGATTTGATTGAAATAATAGATTAAAATATTGTTTGTATCATAATATTTTTGATTGCCATAGCTAAACCTGAAGTAAATTATATATAGTTTTGAAATATTGAAGAAACAGTAAAGAGGAGATTTTGTAAAGACCATTTGCAGGACTCTAACTTCAAGAAAGAATTCCAGAGTTTAGGTCCTTGGCAGCAGACAGATGCAAATGCTGGAACAATTATACACAGATTTGAACAAGAGCCCTGAATTAAACTGGAAATATTTTGTAGAATTATGTGTTTGAAAGATTACAGAGACTGAAGGGGGCAAAACCATGGGGCAGTGAAAATGAGGATGAGAATTTTAAATTGGAGATTAAATTGGAGCTTAATTAGTAGCTCATTCAACAGGAGTGAAGAGGAAACAGGACTTAATGTAAATTAATACAGGGGTAGAAGAGATCTGAGTGAATTCAATTGGACAGTTTGATTGCTAGTAGTGTTTCTGTTTAGGAAAGCACGGTAGGTAAAAGGGCAAACAATAGAAAGTCTGCAGATGCTGGAAATGCAATGCAACACACTCAAGATGCTGGAGGAAGTCAGCAGCTTAGGTAGCATCTATCAAAAAGAGTAAACAGTTGACATTTTGGCCCAAGATCCTGATGAAGGGGGAGGGAGGGAGGGAACATCGACTCAGACCATGAGAGGCCTGCATCGGGCATTTTCATGCCTTACAAGGCGCAGATTGGAAGTCTGTGTGGGGCGCCACTCCTTGCACAGACTAGAGCAATGTGTGATTAAATGCCTTGCTCAAGGGCACAAACACGCTGCCACAGCTGAGGCTCGAACTAGCGACCTTGAGATAACTAGACGAACGCCTTAACCACTTGGCCACGTGCCCAACACAAATCAGTAATGCTCAAGGAATAATTAGGCGTTAATACAATGAAGAGTCTCAGCCTGAAACGTTGACTGTTTACACCTTTCCATAGATGCCGCCTGGCCTGCTGTGCTCCGCCAGCATTTCGTGTGTTGCTAGGTAAAAGAGCAGACGATCAGGAGCAGGTGAGAATACAGAGATAGAAAATAACCAATCTTTCCCAGATACATAGTTCAGACTTCATCCCAAATTTTAGTCCATGGTTACAAAGAGCCTGCTTGGTGTTAGAAAGTTGACAGAGGCCATGTGGATTTGAGGGTTAAGTCCTGGCGAAGGGTCTTGGCCCGAAATTTTGACTGTACTTTTTTCCATAGATGCTGCCTGGCCCGCTGAGTTCCTCCAGTATTTTGTGTGTATCACTTGGATTTCCAGCATCTGCAGATTTTCTCTTGTCAGGGGTTAAGGAATGCTTTGGACTTCCGAATATAGTTCTCTCAAGCCAGGGGTTCCTAACCCCGGGGCTGACAGATTATTCGGTAACAGTAGGTGTCCGTGGCGCAAAAAAGTTGGGCACCCTGTCTCAAGTACTGAAGGAATTCAGATACCTGACGCAGTCATTTCATCCACTCCCTTAAATGTTGCCTTGTTGTGCATTCCGTCGAATTAGACCCTCTGGTCATTGGAAACTTCATAGTTTAAAGATAACAGAGGAGAAACTCATCACTCCGTTTGGGAGTATTGGCCATTTGGTTCTATTGAGGTAAATCAATTTTCCATCTTTAAGTATCTTGAACTATTCTTAATGAGACTTGAGTCTTAATTTTTAAGGAATTCTAAGTTTAGGTATTAATTCATTATATTAATGCCTAATTATTCCTTGAGCATTACTGATTTGAGCATTATTGAGGCTCGGAGACAATGGCTGCAGGTGCAGCACTGGACTTGGTAACTACTTCGCCCTGTAAGAGAAACAGATGTAAGCAAATCCAAGATGGGCCCTGAACTCACAGTTAACACGGTGCTCCTCAGAACTCCAGTGGGTGTTTGGACTTGCCTTGTTCTCATTGCTACCATCAAGGAGGAGGTACAGGTGCCTGAAGGCACACACTCAATGATTCAGGAACAGCTTTTTCCCCTCTGCCATCCGATTTCTGAATGGACGCTGTACCCATGAACACTTCCTCATTATTTTTGCACCACCTATTTAATATATATACTAACTGAATTTCACTGTTTTTTTCCCTCTCTTTTATCATGTATTGCAATGTTATGTGATGTGAGGCCTCTGTCAGTCAGAGTTGACCGTGGATATTGTGTCCTCTCCATCTAGATACACAAGCCCAGGCAGTACGATATGGAGGGCAAGCTGTTGCCCATGTAGCAAGCTCCCCCTCTCGAGGCATCTGATGAACCCAAAGAAGTGGCAGAGACTGATACAATTTGGTAGCAGCACCATCGCAGGAGTTGCCAGTGAGCGTTGAACTCAATGTAGAACAGCCTTAGGGACTCCAACTCTGGATTTTTCTCTCGAAGCCCTGCCCGTGAGTGGGTATAGCCGTAAGGCAGTGAAGGTTTGAGATCAGAGTTTTGCTTCTCTTAGATGAGCTGCCAACCACAACTGATGAGCCCCGTCTGCCCGAAGCGACTGGTCTTAAGGCGCCAGTAACCCACCTTTTCCCCTTCTCCTGTTGGTAAGCCACGTGTGAAGGCCAGGAGCTGGACTTGGTTGTCAGAAGCTGTTTGTGGTGCACGCCATTGGGAGCATTTAATAGGTAGTGGGAGCTGGTCCCCCTTACCACCTCCAGCTATAACAACCTTCAGGAACCATTGCAATGTACGACTGCTGCAAAGGCAACAAATTTCATGACATGCCGGTGATATAATACCTGATCCTGATGTTAGGTCTAATTAACCATGTTCCCACAATGACCATTAGGTTCTTTCCAAACACAAGATATCTTGCTGATGCTGGAAATCTTAAGAAACACGCACACAAAATGCTGGAGCAACTCAGCAGGTCAGGCATTATCTATAGAGGGGAAGAAACAGCTGAAGTTTCAGCGTGAGATCTTTTATCAGGACTGGAAAGGAAGCGGGCAGAAGCTTGAATAAGAAGGTGGGGGGGCAGGTAGAAGTTCAAACTGCCAGGTGATAGGCGAGTCCAGGTGATCGTGAGGGCTGGGGGAGGTGAGAATGAAGTAAGAAGCTGGGAGTGGATAGGTAGAAGAGCCAAAGAGCTGAAGAAGAAAGGACTCTAATAGAAGGGGACAGTAGACCATGAAAGGAAGGGAAGGAAGAGGAGAAGCAAATAGAGATGACGGGAAGGTGAGAAGAGAAGGGTGAGAGGGTTACTAGAATGAGGAATAGAAAGAGAAGTGGGGAGGGGGTGGGAAGAAATTGAAGTTCATCAGGCTGCAGGCTACCCCGACAGAATATGAGTTGTTGCTCCTCCAGCCTGAGTTTGGCCTCATCATGGAGGCAGAGGAGGCCGTGGACAGACGTGCCTGAAGGGGACAGGGCAGTCGAACTGACGCTGGGAAAGTTCCTGCCATGTCAGGAAGGAGTGTGACTTGGAAGGGAACCTGCAGGTTGTGGCATTCCCAGCTGCGACTGCCCTTGTGCTTGTCCTTTTCAGTTGGCTGCAGCGCATTTTGTGCAGGTGCTGGGATGAGTTAATAAGTAATTGTTGTGGGGTGGGGAGGTGGATGCGACACCTATCAGTTGGGCTGTTTGGTCTCGGATGGCATCAAATTTCATAGCTCATAAACAACCCCATTTGGCCCAGCAGGAATACACAGGCATTTATTATTTACACGGGTCTCCTCTTGCCTTACTTCCTGTTGCTTCCTCATGCATTAATACGATTAAGAAATAGAAAGGAAATAAATTCTAATCCAGGAGTGAAACAGCACCTTTTCACTGTGCAAATGGTAACAATTATATAGTTCTCATCAGAGCAACGGCCTGTCGAAGGAGTCAGACAATGAAATTGGAATGAGATGGGCTCTTGTCTGTCTGATTGAGTCGGTGTTTTCCAGGATAGATGTGGTTTTAGTGTAAAAGGCTAAACATCCGTGGTGCATTGCTCAAGTCTGACCAAGAAAGGAAGAACTTTAGAAATCAAAACAGTCCTTGCTATCGCTGATTCTGATGACTCAGGCTATATTAATTAGGGCATCAGCGGGGAGCCTGAAAGTTGGCATTGCACAGGAGAACTGGCAGTCAATGCAGTCTGAGTTTGTCTATCCATGTTATTAATACATAGTCATATATCTGGGCCTGGGGTTGAATATGCTTTCCTGCCAGTCACCCGACACCTTCCTCATTAGCTCTTTCAACACCACTCATGGATAGGTTAATAGTTCCTGGGTAAAAATTGTTTACGTTATGTATTGCATTGAACTGCTGCTGCTAAGTTAACAGATTTCACGACAAACACCAGTGATAATAAACCTGATTCTGATTTTAATATAAATTAAATAATTGACAATATTTTAAGTTCTTTTAGTTATGAGATTTGTTTTCCCCTTTCCACAATGCACCATTCTAGACACTACACTTCCTCTTCTCTTCTGCTTTACATTTGCAGAACGACTTTCCCTATGGTACAAAATAGTTTAATCTGACACTTGCAAACCGAAGTTCAGACTAAACAAAGCAAAGTGAACTGTGACTCTCACAGGAAATATAGGAACATAAAAAAAACAGGAGTGAGCTATTCAGGATCTTGAGTCTATTCCACTAGAAAAGCTAGTGGAATTGAGTCCAAACTTCATAATTTTTCTTCAACTGTTTACTCCCCTCCATAGATGCTGAGATGCTGCTTGACTGTTAAGTTCCTCCAGCATTTTGTGTGAGTGCTCAGAAGCTTTCCAGCATCTGCCAGATCTCCTGTGTTTATGTTCTCTTTTCTAACTGCCTTTGGCTGACAAAGATTTATCAATCACGCACTTCAGTTAAAAAGAGACTCCACCACTTTGGCTGAACCCAGTCCTGAATTTCATTATCCTCTGCCCAGAGAACTCCTTCGCTCGTGAAAGACCTGGCACTAATTTTTAGATGATGCCCACCAACTCTTAAATGCCACTTCAATCTTCGGTTTAATTTAAATATCTTTTAATGTTTTATGTTCCAGGGAATACAACACTTTCTTGTGGGTTTCCGCTATGCAATTTGACTCTAGGAGTTCAGATAACATTCTGATAAATCTATACAGTTTTACTTTCTTGTCAATATACAGAAAATGATAATGGTGCTGGACATTATATTCACAGTGCAGGTTTATAACCTCTATGTATTTACACTCCAAGCCTGTAGGTGAAAATGTCAGCACCCCAAATCCCTTTTGAGTTATTTCCTATACATGTCCATCAAGTTTTAATAACTTGCACCCAAATATTCAAGACTCTTTGGACCATTGGCTCCTACTCGGATCCCACTTTAATCCTTGCAGCATTTCATGTTAATTTTTTGTGTGATAATGTGGGAGAACTAATACTGTATTGCATTATTCTTTCTATGGCAGACCTTATATTTTTAAGGCCGACATCATGACATAAACTGCTGAAAAAATGCTACCCATTTTGCAAACAATAAATGCTTTGCAACTTTAACACTTTAGCAAATGAGTTCCATGTGCTGGCAAAACAAACAACAGAATATCGGGTGATGTAGGGGTTAACAGGATGTGCTGTCTCTCAAAGACCTTGAAGGAGATGGCATGATAATTAATAAACTTCAGTTGCTGTGAAGCATTTTCTTACAGTTGAAGTTTCTTAGGGCAGACATTAGAAAATGTTGGGTGTGTACCTTTCTGGCAATTAACTGACTTCGGCGTATAATATGAATAGACTAAGGCTCTGATTCATATTCTGTGCCATGTTGACTTGAAGCAATGTTATTTTTAAATCGAGCTAATGTTGTTTATTTTGTATCTGTGCCACATGCCTACTTAGTGAAGCTTTGTCTGAAATCAGAGGCAGGAAGGCAGAAATGAGACTCTGGCTTTCTTACACACTTTCAGAAGCAGTGGAGTGCAAGAAGAGCAGTTTGTCTCAAAACTGCCTAGCCCCGTTACATAGCATTTAATCATGCCCTGAGGCTGGTTTGGGAGGAGAAATAATTAATTTTAATTTGTCACTAAAAATGGAAGACTTTTTAGTCAGAGATAAGGGTCTAGTCATGTGCTATATTGTGGTGGGAAAGAAAAATCTTGCTCCTTACACAGTGCTTCATCTGCTGGAGTTTCATGTGCAGGGCAGATCTGTTTTTTTTCTCTCTGTGTTCTTTCAACAAAAGAATAGGCGTTGGCCCTCAGTAGCAAAGTTCTCAAACAATAGCTGCTTGGGCCATGAGCGCGTGCCATGCATTGGAATAGTCACATTTTGCCAATGTTATATTTCTTCAAGAAGGTGAAAATTATATCAAGAAAATATCGTGTAATTCAAAATTACTTAAGATTCAAGATTGTTTAGTGTCACTTCCTGTACGCAAGTGTAAGAAGAACAAAATACTTGTTACTTGGGATCTGATGCAGCACAAAAAAAACACAAAAAATAAAGAATGCGACAATAATAATAAAAACACAATAAATATAAATGCATAAGATAGCTTATATATATTGACTGTACTGTATGTCCATAAAGTAATGCTAGGCTGTATCTGTGCTGAAACTGTGGAATTCTCTACCACAGGAAACAGTTGAGGCCAGTTCATTGGCTATATTTAAGAGGGAGTTAGATATGGCTCTTGTGGCTAAAGGGATCAGGGGGTATGGAGAGAAGGCAGGTACAGGGTTCTGAGTTGGATGATCAGCCATGATCATACTGAATGGTGGTGCAGGCTCGAAGGGCCGAATGGCCTACTCCTGCACCTATTTTCTATGTTTCTATGTACATAAAGTGTGTGGATAAAACCTGTGTGGATGAGTGTCTGCCTATGAAATCTTGCTGTACATTCCCAAACCGAAATCCATGCATGAATCAGGAGGTTCGTCATCTGCTGAGGGTTAGATTGGTGGCATTTAAGTCCAGTGAGCCAGGTCTGTGCAAGAAGGACAGGGCTATTTCAAGAGTGAAGAAACAATTCCAAGCGAGGATGGAGGTGACATTGGATGCACGTCAACTCTGGCAGGGTTTGCAGGACACTACTTCCTACAAAGCGAAACCCAATAGCATGAATGGCAGTGATGCTTCACTACCAGATGAGTTCAACGCCTTCTATGCCCGTTTCGAAAGGGAGAATATAACTACAGCTGTGAAGGACCCTGCTGCAACTGGTGACCCTGTGATCTCTGTCTCAGAGGACGATGCCAGGCTGTCTTTAAGGAGGGAGAACCCTCACAAGGCGGTAGGCCCCGAGTACCTGGCAAGGGTCTGAAAACTTGTGCCAACCAATGAGAAGGAGTACTTAAGAACATTTTCAACCTACGGGCGGAAGTTCCCACCTGTTTCAAAAAGTCCACAGTCATAGCAGAGCCAAAGAAGAGTAGTGTGAGCTGCCTTAATGACTATTGGCCAATAGTGTTCACATCTACGGTGGTGAAATGCTTTGAGAGGTTGGTCATGACTAGACGGAACTCCTGCCTCAGCAAGGACCTGGACCCACTGCAGTTTGCCTATCGCCACAATAGGACTACGGCGGACGCAATCTCAATGGCTCTTCACATGGTCTTAGAACACCTGCACAATACAAACACCTGTGTCAGGTTTTTTAAAGAAAGGGGCTTCCCTTCCTCCACTATCAACTCTGCTCTTAAACGCATCTCCCCCATTTCACGTACATCTGCTCTCACTCCATCCTCCCACCACCCCACTAGGAATAGGGTTCCCCTGGTCCTCACCTACCACCCCACCAGCCTCCGGGTCCAACATATTATTCTCCGTAACTTCCGCCACCTCCAACGGGATCCCACCACTAAGCACATCTTTCCCTCCCCCCCTCTCTCTGCATTCCGCAGGGATCGCTCCCTACACAACTCTCTTGTCCATTCGTCCCCCCCATCCCTCCCCACTGATCTCCCTCCTGGCACTTATCCGTGTAAGTGGAACAAGTGCTACACATACCCTTACACTTCCTCCCTTACCACCATTCAGGGCCCCAAAAAGTCCTTCCAGGTGAGGCATCACTTCACCTGTGAGTCGACTGGGGTGATATACTGCGTCCGGTGCTCCCGATGTGGCCTTTTATATATTGGTGAGACCCGACGCAGACTGGGAGACCGCTTTGCTGAACATCTACGCTCTGTCCGCCAGAGAAAGCAGGATCTCCCAGTGGCCACACATTTTAATTCCACATCCCATTCCCATTCTGGCATGTCTATCCACGGCCTCCTCTACTGTAAAGATGAAGCCACACTCAGGTTGGAGGAACAACACCTTATATTCCGTCTGGGTAGCCTCCAACCTGATGGCATGAACATTGACTTCTCTAACTTCCGCTAGGCCCCACCTCCCCCTCGTACCCCATCTGTTACTCATTTTTATGCACACATTCTTTCTCTCACTCTCCTTTTTCTCCCTCTGTCCCTCTGAATATACCTCTTGCCCATCCTCTGGGTCACCCCCCCCCGTCTTTCTTCCCGGACCTCCTGTCCCATGATCCTCTCGTATCCCCTTTTGCCTATCACCTGTCCAGCTCTCGGCTCTATCCCTCCCCCTCCTGTCTTCTCCTATCATTTTGCATCTCCCCCTCCCCCTCCAGCTTTCAAATCCCTTACTCACTCTTCCTTCAGTTAGTCCTGACGAAGGGTCTCGGCCTGAAACGTCGACTGCGCCTCTTCCTATAGATACTGCTTGGCCTGCTGCATTCACCAGCAACTTTGACCTGTGTCAGGATGCTGTTTGTTGACTATAGTTCAGTGTTTAACACCATCACTCCCACAGTCCTGATCGATCAGTTACAGAACTTGGGGCTCTGTAACTCCCTCTGCAATTGGATCCTCAACTTCCTAACTGGAAGACCACAATCTGAGCGGATTGGTGATAATATTTCCTCCTCACTGACGATCAGTACTGGTGCACCTCAGGGGTGTGTCTTAGCCCACTGCTCTACTCCCTCCATGCCCATGACTGTGTGGGTAGGTATAGTTCGAATACCATCTATAAATTTGCTGATGATACAACCATTGTTGATAGAATCACAGATAGAGATGAGAAGGTGTACAGGAGGGAGATGTACCAGCTAGTTGAGTGGTGTCATAGCAACAACCTCGCACTCGTAAACACAAAATAATCTGCAGATGCTGGGGTCAAAGGAGCAATCACAGCACACTGGAGGAACTCAGCAGGTCAGGCAGCATCCGTGGAAAAGAGCTTGCACTCAATTTCAGTAAGATGAGAGAGCTGATTGTGGATGTCAGGAAGGGTAAGATGAGGGAACATGAACCAGTCCTTATAGAAGGATCAGAAGTGGAGAGAGTGAGCAATTTCGAGTTCCTGGGTGTCAAGATCTCTGAGGATCTAACCTGGTCCCAACATAACAATGCAGCTATAAAGAAGGCAAGACAGCGGCTATATTTCATTCGGAGTTTGAAGAGATTTGGTTTGTCACCTAAAACTCTCGAAAACTTTTATAGATGTACTGTGGAGAGCATGCCGTCTCGTATGGGGGTGGGGTGGGGTGTGCAACTGTACAAGACTAAAAGGAGCTACAGAAAGATGTAAAATTAGTCAGCCCCATCTCGGATACTAGCCTCCACAGTATCCAAGACATCTTCAAGGAGCGGTGCCTCAGAAAGTTGATGTCCGTTGTTAAGAACCCTCATCACCCAGGGCACGCCCTCTTCTCATTGTTACCGTCAGGAAGGCACACACTCAGCGATTCTGGAACAGCTTCTTCCCCCCGCCATACGATTCCTAACTTGACATCGATCCCATGAACACTACCTCATTTTTTTAATGTATATTATTTCAGTTTTTGCACAGTTTTTAATCTATTTAATATACACACAGATCACTGTAATTGCTGACTTATTTTTTTTCTATATATTACTACATTCTACAGTATCTCTGCCACTAATTTAACAAATTTCACAACACATGCTAGTGATAGTAAACCTGATTCTGATTCTGATTCTGAAGTGATATACAGGAAATAATAAAATAATGGTAGAGGTAGTGTAGAGGTTCCCAGCCTTTTTTATGCCATGGACCCCCTACCATTCACTGAGGGGACAGTGGACCCCAGGGTGGGAACTCCTGAGTTAGTAGTTGGAGCTGTTTTCAGAACTGCCATTAAAGTTTCTCATGAATATGACTTTCAGCCTTCTTGCGTCCTGTGCAAGACGTGAAGAAGTCATTTTAAAAACACTTCCTACGGGGATTTTCAGACCAGATGAGTCGTTCAAATTGCCTGCTCACATTGACTGCTCCCATGACCTCTCACACTGCACTGAAATAGATCATCTATATTAAAAGGACATAATTTTATTTTAAGTGTAATGGCTCTACTGAGCCAATAAAGATGTGATTGACAGATGCATTTCTTGGTGAGATTGCGGTACAGTCTGTTTACACAAGTGTCTTGCAAGATGTTGTTTGACCCTAGATTTTTAAAGAACAGGATACATCTGCTGCTAACATCAGTCAGTGAATTTATATTAGCCCCTTAACAGAGTAGAGATATCAGGAAAGTAAATGGGGACATTCAAGGGCATTGAATAATGTCCTTGTATTAACTGTCAAGCAGTGCTGATACAAGACTTGCTTATCTTTCTGAATCTCTCGCCATCTCTGCCCCACTCATACCCATCTCAGATAATTACATTTATACACAGTAAGAGACAATTCTCTCCCCTCCCCCAGTATAATGTTATCTTGGGTCCAAAATAAGTTCAAGAGAGAGGTTAAATATTCTGCTTTCTACTCGCTTCATGGAAAAATACATGTACTCAAATGGTGCATTAGTTTTTGAAGATGTCGGTGAGTGTGAGGAGAATTTAGAATCAGATTTAATATCACCAGCAGCGGTACAATGAAATACATAATAGAAACTGAGTATTACTGTAAGTTAAATAGTTAAATTAAATAAGTAGTGCCAAAAAGTAGTGAGGTAGTGTTCATGGGTTCAATGTCTATTCAGAAATCGGATGGCAGAGGGGAAGAAGCTGTTCCCGAAATGTGTGCCTTCAGACCTGCTCCCTGATGAGAAGAGAGCATGTCCTGGGTGATGGGGGTCCTTAACGATGGATGCCGCCTTTTTGAGGTATCGCTGCTTGAAGGTGTCGTGGATGCTGGGGAGGCTGGTGCCCATGATGGAGCTCATTAACTTTACAGCTCTCTGCAGCTTATCTCAATCATGTGCAGTAGACCAGTCGACTCCCTCCCCCTCAATAACCATACGGTGTTGGAGCCAGTTAGAATGCTCTCCACGGCAGAGATGTAGAAATTCGTGATCGTCTTTGGTGACCTACCAAACCTCCTCAAATTCTTAATGAAATATTGCCACTGTTGTGCCTTCTTTCCAGCAGTATTGATAGGTTTGGCCCAGGAATTGGTAGGGGAACAGGAAAAAGAGACAAGTTTTACGTTAGCTCTCACTGAATTTTAACTAGGGTTGCCAACTGTCCTGTATTAGCCAGGACATCCTGTATATTGGGCTAAATTGGTTTGTCCCATATGGGACCACCCTTGTCCCGTATTTCCCCCGCTAAGGTAGAGCATTCCTATGAAACCTTTCGTGCCGAAATTGCATAAAGTGGAGAAGCAATTACCATTAATTTATATGGGAAAAAGTTTTGAGCGTTCCCAGACCAAAGAAAAACCTACCAAATCATACCAAATAACACATAAAACCCAAAATACCACTAACATATAGTAAAAGCAGGAATCATATGATAAATATACAGCCTATATAAAGTAGAAATAATATATGTACAGTTGGGAAGATTAAGCCAAAACCGATTTGTAGAAAAAAAAATCGGCACATCACGCATGCGCACACAGGTGCCTGCGCAAGGCTTCATGGTCATGGTAGTCTTTCTCAGAGTAAAGACAAATGTCCTGTATTTGACTGCTACTTTTGTCCCTTATTTGGGAGTGAGAAAGTTGGCAACCCTAATCTTAACCTAGGGAAAATATTGGTGCTATGATGAAGCCCTTCAATGTCCTTATTTGCTGCTTGACATCACGTCTAACTCTTTGATAATGATGGATATTATCCCATAGTTTGGCTGCCTTTGAGAATTCTGGCCTGGGGTCTTCTCCCTTATGTTTTCCGTACAAATCCCAGCACTTCCCGTCCCTAAGATCTGGCCACAGGCATTCTGCTGACACCATCATTTAATTCACAAGAAGAGACAACAGGAACAAAGTGATGGATGTGCTTCTCACGGACTTTCAAAAGGATTTAATGAAAAGCCCTGGCAAAGGCCGTAGTGTGTGGGTCAAAGGGCAAGTTAATAGAATGGACTGAAAAGTGGATACACCAAGTGTCTTAACGTCTTCCAAGATGTGTTAGCTCAGCACCTGCACTGTTATGACACTATTCTGAATGTTTTTCAAGCTAGTTAGAGAATAAAAAACCTCATATCTATTATTCACAATAAGGGAATGTTGTGCAATATTTTGTCATTATATGAAGTCCGAGAAACATGACAAAGTCCCTATGGGTGACATTCAGAGAGCTGTGCTAGCCGCGGGGCAGCATGCTCGGGTGGGGGCTGGGAGCTACTGGAACCACCCCCAACCCCGCTCACCCGACCCCCGCTCCGAAACCAGAAGTCCTGACAAAAAATGACAAATGGGCTTGTAATTTCAAGTTGTCTAATTTCAGATTTTTTACGGTACAAAGCAAATAAACGTACCTACCATCTGTGAGTGTGTTCCCTAAAAAGAACTAATTGTGAGGCTTCTGGCAACGGCAATCATAGTTTGACATTAAAGTTCACTGCAAAAGAGCAGCAAACAAGAAGTATAATCTAAAAGGGGATACCCTAAAGTTCTTCGCTGTTCTCTTTGCCTGAGACAGACTTTCAATGGAATGGGCTCATGCACGGCTGTTTACAGCTGCCTGCGGTTGGTGGAAGATTAAGAATGAATCAGCCTTCTAAGGGTTAAGTCCACAGTTTCATTTGACACCTCCTTGTGCATTGTTCCATGCAATTTATAGCAGAGTGGTTCCAATTGTGCACCAAAATCACACTCTCCTTTCAAACGCTAGCAGCAGGGATCGACCAATCTCTTTTAAGGAGGAGAGTATTGGCGCTTTGCTCCAAGGTGCTTTTAACAGTGGTTATAGTGCATTCTGATGGAAACCCAGAGAAATGCCACCATGCATTTTACAAAAGGACAACTCCAGTCATTTTTATGTCTGGTGCATGTTCATAATTTCTTTTCTTTCTGTCTTGTACCTCAGAGTCTGTCACCAAATAATAATATTCTTTGCTGGTGGGGTTGTGAAGGGGTAGGGGGGTTGGTAGCCTTGGTGCTTCTTGTGCGTGGGAGGGGGAGTTGGGGGGGGCTTTGGGGTTCTAATGTTTTAACTGTCATTCATTATTTGGGGTACTCCTCTTGTCGCGGATGTCCGCGAAGAAAAAAGATTTTCAGGATGTATATTATATACATTTCTCTGACATTAAATGCACCTATTGAAAACTATTGATTCATACCTGGCCAGAAATCAGTGCGTGAACATTGGGAATCAGAATTAGAATTATGTGTATTATTGCTAACATATGTAGTGAAACGTGATTTTACCCAGCAAGACAGTGGAAGACGTTACTATAAGTTACAAAAATACAGAAATAAAAGATGACTCATGACATGGTGCTCAGGGGCTCATAGACCTTTCAGAAATCTGGTGGCAGACGGAGGGGAAGAAGCTATTCTTAAAATTGTGAGTGCGAGTCTTCAGGCTGCTGTACCTGCTCACTGGTGGTAAGTGAAGTGAACAGGGAATCGCTTGGATGGTGAGGGACTGCCACCTGATAGTGTTCTTGATGGCAGGTGCTACGTTTTGTAACTCCAAAACATAAAACTAATTGGAAGAAAAGCAAGGAAGTCCCGTGTAATGTATGGATCTATTTCTTTTCACGCAATAACTCAACTTAGCACTAATTATTGACTGATAACTTATGTATGCGCATTGATTTATTGCTGTCTCTGCAAAGTGAATACACATGTTAACTTCTTCTCTGATTGTGTGCCTTTATTGATTTGGTATGTAATTGTACAGATCCAACATCCAGAATGTGAGTTTAACTTCATGCTTATTTTAAGTGAGGCACATACGTATTATGTGGTGGTGTTATAACGTATTTCATTTACGTACTTTTACATATAACCTGCAATGCATTGTGTAAACAACAAAAGAATGCTTAATCAAAGAACATATTTACAATATTTCTCAAATATTACTGAAATATTAAATGCACAAGATCAGGGAACATTGTGCTTATGAATCTTTCATCAGGAGTTTTTGCTTTCAAGACTACTGATGAAAGCCATTATCGTTGTCTCTCCACGGATGTTGCCTGATTTGCTGAATATCAACAGCATTTTCTGGATTTATTTCAGATTGCTGGAATCCATGGGATTTTGCATTTGTGCTTAGTATCAGTTGTTCCAATAGTTATACAAACCAAGCAACAATTTGCACACAAAATAGCAGTGCTATTACTTTTTACAAAGTGATTTTATAGCAGTTCAGATTCTGTTCAGTTATAGATCTTTGCCATATTCCAGACTGGTATCTAGAATAAAATATTTCATTCTACACAGTAGAATATTTCAGTACAATAAATAAAAGTACTTGTGAATTATAACTTTAATTCAATAGTGAGACAGACTGAGAATATATTGGTGAACTGGCACTAGTGGATTTGACACTGTACCACTGGCTGATTGTTTGTGACATTAGTGAATATAAGGCATTAAGTTCAAGTGCAAAAATAAAAAGTCTCAGTGTTAAAAACAGCTTCAATTCAGAACAGTATTGAGTATACATGCAGAAAAAGAATCTCAGGGTCCTGTGTGGTGACATGCATGTATTCTGATAACAAACAAGAGAAGATCTGCAGGTGCTGGAAATCCAAACAACACACACAAATTATGCTGGAGGAACTCAGCAGGCCAGGCACCATCTATGCAAAAGAGTACAGTTGATGTTTCGGGCTGAGAGCCTTCAGTAGGACTGGAAAAAAAAGCTGAGGAGTAAATTAAAAAGATAGGGAGGGGGTGATAGGTGAAACCTGAAGGGGGAGGGATGAAGTAAAGAGATGGGAAGTTGATTGGTGAAAGGGATACATGGCTGGAGAAGGGGGTGTCTGGTAGGAGAGGACAGAAGGGCATGGAAGAAAGAAAAGGGGGGAGGAGCACCAGAGGGAGGCAATAGGGCAGGCAAGGAGATAAAGTGAGAGAGGGATAAGGGAATGGGGGATGATGAAGGAGAGGGGAGGAGGGCATCACCGGAAGTTTGAGGAATCAATATTCATGCCATCAGGTTGGAGGCTACCCAGACTCTGATAATAAATTTTACTTTGAACTTCTTGAACTTAGAATAATTATGAGGCCAAGGCCTTTCATTGGAAGTTGTAAAATTTTAGATTTTTGCTCAGCTGCCATGGTGACAATATAGTTCAGAATTCGATTATTTTGTTTACTAAATGAATTGTAACAACAGAGAAAGATTCTGGGGACAAACTGCGTCAGAGTTGAGTCATGTTCGGTTAACCTTAAAAAGATGCAACACACTGCATTCCAGAGCAGCAATATTAATGAGTAATGTTTTCCTACTAACTGCATTTATTAATAATTAACATTGAACATCTCTTTTTCTGCTTCCTTACATTTTAAATTGCTTTCGATTGGGTGTGGCATGATGCACTCTGGGCCACAATGAAGAGATACAACATGGGCAGAAGTTGATTCACCTATCAAGCAGCTGTACACCAAAGCTAGCAGTGCAGTACTTGTATAAGGAACAGTTGCAGAGGGGTTCCACATAACAGTTGGAGTCCAACAAAGCTGCCTCCTTTCATCCATACAGTTCAGGATTTCCTCAGGCAAATAATGACAGATGCCCTGGAAGACTATATTGGCACAGTCAGTATTGGAGGATAAATCATAACCAAGCTCAGGTTCTCCAATCACATTGATGGACTGGAAGGAAGTGAGGGTGATACATCTACCAGGCATGGAGATCAGCCCAGAGAAAATCAAGCTGACGAGAAACAGTGAAGAGCCAATCGTGACAAAAATCACAGTCAGCGAACAAGAACTGAAGACTATCAAATGGTTCAAGTATCTCGGCAGCATCATCAGCCAAGACGGACCAAAGCCTGAAGTCCTTGCAAGAACAGGCCAAACACCAGCAACATGGCTAAACTAAACCCAGTCTGGAGAGACAATAATATCGCTCTGGGATCCAAGTTGAAACTCCTGCATGCACTTGAGCTCTCCATCTTCTTGTATGCATGCAAATCATGGGCTTTAAGAGCAGAACTACAAAAGAAGATGCAGGCAGTAGAAATGAGATGCTTCAGAAGGCTCCTCGGCATCTCCTATACAGACCATGTTTCAAATGGCGAAGCACAAAGAACCATCACCTAGCACGAGACACTGTGAAGATCTAATGTCCACAGTAAAGAAGAGGAAATTGAGATGGTATGGCCTCATAACAAGATCAAGTGGAATCTCAAAGACCATTCTTTAGGGGACTGTTCAAGGGAAGAGAAAGAGGAAGAAATGGACAGACGGCATTGCAGTGTGGACCGGAGAGAGCTTTGCCACAACCCAGGCCGTGAGAGATGGAGGCAACTGGTGTAGCACTTATCTGAACAGTGCCCCTACGATCCAGGGTTGCGGGATCCATTACTGTGAACGTTTTAAAACAAGTTGCATTCTGCCTTAATCAATTTGAAGTTTCAATTGACTTCAGCATTTCAAAGCACTGTTTAAAAAAGGGAGGAGCTTGCCTTCCAATTGTGTTTTTTGTCCCTTTACCGTCTCTCAATGTTGCGCATTTTATTGCATCCGAGCCTGTTAATGCCGGCAGTTAGAGCCAGTTCTCAGCAGTCGAGTCCCGCGGCAGCACTGTAAAATGTAAGCAAAGATTCAGTAAAAGGATCTCTCACCGATCGGCAGTTTTCAGCATCTGCTTCTCCGTGTGGAAAACCATGCGGAAAAAGCAGGTAACAGTAGCATCACAACATGTCTTAAAGGGGCCTTTCCAACAAGGTTGCTTGATCAGATGGTCAAGTTAGGAAGTGAACTGCATAAATATGACTTAAGTAGAGTCTTCAAGCGCCCGATGTTTCTGACAGTGCATTTGAAGTTGTGTTGGGTGTCCAGGGAGGGGTAGCACCTCTAGTGTAGGGGTTTTCGGGGCAGCCTCCACCAGATGCTCAGCTGTCACCTACAAGTCGCAGCGTGCGTGCGACAGTGGCCACACCTTAATACACCGCTCCGATAGGTGGGCTGAACTGAATGAGGGCAGCCAGCGGCCTCATACCCCGGTGAGGTAGAAACATCTTTGTCCTAGCATGTGAAGTGAGGACTGGGTGCCTGAGATCTACAGTGAGATCCAGCAGCTAGGAAAGTGGTACTTGATTTTCAGTGGAGAGCAAAGGGCATGACAAGGCTCAGAGGACGTCATGGTCATCTGCTGCCACCAAGGAAGACGGATTTCAGAGTGGAACTGCCCCAGTGGCTTTTCCACTTTAAAAACTCTCCCGCACGGGTTTCACTGTCATTGTCGGACATGAAGGATAACCACCACATTTCAAGGAGCAAGAATTTCATTAGTAATCTATTAGAGTATATCTGGAAATGGGTATTCTAATGTTTCTTTTCTCCAATGAAAGTAAAATAATTTTAACCTGCACCTATGCTTTCGGGTGCCTGAGGGGATGGTGCTAAGCAGCTATTCCCTGCTTGAATTCTCTTTTTTTTGTGTGATAGGCTTTAATAGCATTTTGGCCAAGAGAGTGTTTTATTTCCTTATGCCTCAGTATCAAATAAAAATTGAAAACTATTCTATGAAGCACTATGGATGTTTTAATCTGTTAAAGCTGGCATGTTAATACTAGTCATTGCTGACTAGAAAAATAGGATTTGCATTCAGAAGAGTACCGTTCACTTCCCTATCAACATCTCAAGCAATGTCCCAGTCAGTGAATTACCTTGGAAGTGTTGCCAGTCCTATAATGAAGGATGTGCATCGGCTGGAATGTTCATAACCAGGTCTTGCAAACGACAGCACAGTGATTACCAAATAATCTGATTTTGTTATTCCTACTGAAGGGTTATTTTGCTCAAGACTGATCTCATGCTGATTAGTCTCGTGAGATCCCAAAAAACAGCTGATGATACTCAATTTAATATCTCAGTCAAATGATAAAGACGGGAAAAGCTGCTTGGTAGAAGGTTGGCCTTCTTCCCTCACATCCCGACACTTGTCTTTTCCCCTGTCCTTTGGGATGTGATCAAGATGAACGATTCTGACTGCTTTTTCCCTTATTACCTTGGGCCCATGGGAGTCCGTTACTCACTCCTCCCTTTTCCTTGCTTGCTTGAGGCCAGATCATTCCCCGTCTGGGCTCAGATCAAACCGGGGGCAAGGTTGATCAGCGTAGCCAGCTACTCATTGTTTGATCAAAGTCCAAAATAAATTTTATTATCGGAGTTTGCAACCACATACATCCCTGAGAGTCGTTTTCTTGCAGGCATACTCAGCATATCTATAGACCAGTAACAGTAACAGGATCAATGAAAGATCAAGTGAAGCATAGAAGACAACAAACTGTGCAAATGTAAATAAAAAACAATAAATAATGAGAACATGAAATATCAAGATAAAGAGTCCTTAAGGAGAGATCATTGATTGTGGCAGCATCTCAATGGATGGGCAAGTGAATGTAGTTAACCCCTTTTGTTCAAGAGCCTGATGGTTGTGGGGTGTAACTGTTTTTGAAGCTGGTGGTGCGAGTCCTGAGGCTCTTGTACCTTCTACCTGATGGCATCATTGAGAAAAGAGCATGACCTGGGAGGTGAGGATCTCCTGATAATGGATGCTGCTTTCCTATGTCTCCACTCTTTATCCTTTTTATGGCTATAATGTTATATGTGCCTTTAATGTCTGGGAAATTATTTATTTATTTAGAGATTATGGCACAGTAGGCACTGCCACCTAACGAGCTCATGCCAATTACACTCGTGGCCAATTAACGTACTAACCAGTACGTCTCGAGTGTGAAAGGAAACCCGTACAGTCATGGGAAGTACAGACAAACTCCTGACAAACACCGGTGGGAATTGAACCCAGGTTGCTGGTGCCATGATGATGTTGTCCTAACTTCTACATTACCGTGCCGCCCCACCACGCTATTGTGCTGCTCCTTCATGAAGGAGAGGCCGCAGTATCACTGTTCACATGCAGTACTGTACTGTGAGAAAGCCTTAGGCATTTGCACCGTACTGTATTTATCAATGTGAAGCAGAGTAAGTTTGAAACTCTGGCGGGAGGAAAGGTTGCTGGGAATGGCGAGGTTGGAGTGCCCCACGGGAAGGGTGTGGGACAGGTGGCTGAGAAGGAGTGCCAAGTGTATGGGAAGGCATTGGGGTGCAGACACACCCGGCCCTGAGATATGAGGCAAGGTCATATGATTCCAAGCAATTGGCTTATTGATCAATACAGAACGTCTCTCTGGTGCTTCCCACTCCCTCCCCTCTCCCTTTTCCTTTTCCCAACCATGATTCCCCTCTCCCCGTTCCCTTCCCACTCTCAGTAATCCGGTTTATCATCACTCACATAAGCACATTGCACATTTAGACGGAGACATAATGTAAAGGTTTTTTCCCTCATATATAAACGTACATTTATATATACACGCCTATAACTATAGCACAGTACTTTAACATGGTAACTTTAAATCTAAGAGTACACTGTTATTGAGTCATTGAGACTTCAGCCAAGTAGTCCATACTAAGATGCCTGTCGAAACAGGTCATTTGCCAGTATTTTACTTGTATTCTTGTAATGGTTTCCTATCCATGTATCGGTCACATTGCCTTTTAAAAGTTGTTAATGTACCTGATGCAATCACTTCCTCTGGCAGCTCATTCCCCACATATTCCATACTTTGTGTAAAAAATGGGTGATGGGATGGAGATGCGTCTCTCCCAAAGGAGGTGCAAGGCGCTCCTTTCCTCTGCTTGCCTGCAGGTCACCCTTGGGCAAGGTGTAGAACCTGTTTAGCCCCCTGATCAGGGTCACATGAAGCCATGGGAGCAGGTGGTAGATATCACAAGTCCTGGTTATGCGACCACTGACTCCAGGTAGACAGTATCTGAAGTGTATTGACAATGGCTGGGGTCACCCATCTTAGAAACATAGAAATATAGGAAACATACAGCACAATACATCTTGTAAAGACACACCTAGAAAAAGACAATAGAAAACCACTTTTGTAGAAAAACTTGCCAAGAACAATCATAGTCATGGGACCATGATTGCCCATGTCACACAAGACAGCAATGTGATACTGTGTACACTCACCCTATCTATGCCCCACCTGATTTTATAGGGTGTTTTACAATCTCCTCTCAATTTCCTCTGCTCCAATGAATAGTGATGGATGTATTTATGACATCAGCTGGTAAGTGGCAAAAACAACATTTATGTCACCAAAGCACTGGTAATAGCATTTCAACAAGAGGTAATCGAATGTACTATCCCTGAAGTTGAAGGGCATTATCATCACCAAGTCCCAGACCATCAACATCGTTGAGGTCACGGTTGACAAGAAACTCAGCTGGACTAGTCGTGTACATTCTGTAGCTGCAAGAATGGGTCAGCAGCTGGTTATCCTGCAACAACTGACCAATTTACTGATTCCCCAAAGATAAAATTGGAGTGTGGTGGAATATCCTACACATGTTTGGATGAGTCGACTCCAACAACTCCCAAGGAACTCAGCATCATCCAGGACAAAGCAGCTGGCTTGACCGATACCCCAACCACCAACCGCAATAGTTATTCACAACTCCATTGTACATGGTGTCTGCAGTCTGTGACACCTACAAGTTGCACTGTCATTGTGACAGCACCTCCCTAAGCTGCAAAATCCACTGTAGCACTGCAGGGAGGGGCTGTCAGAATTACAGTGCAACTTGTACATTTCTAAAATGCTTGAGGAACATCACCACTGCAGGCTTGTCTCTGTATGCACATGCCAGCCTGACTTGGAAAATGTCAATAAGCCTTTCACCAATGGAGATCCTCCTTTTAAGATCTTCTCCCCAACTGTACTATGCATGCATCTTCCTCAAAAGGACTTCAGGTATTCAAGAGGACATCTCCATGTCATCTTTTGAAGTGGTATATAAGGATCTGCAATAAACGGTGGAGTTGCCAGCAAAGTCCAGCTTCCTAAAAATTAATTAAAACAATGCTGATAGAAGAGAAATAATAAGCATAGTCATCATTATCTGTACGTACTGTGTCGTATGACATAGGCGATCATGGTCTATCCTTGATCATAATTGCTCTTGGCAATTTTTTTCTACAGAAGTGGTTTGCCATTGCCTTCTTCTGGGCAGTGTCTTTACCAGACGGGTGATCCCAGTCATTATCGATACCTGTCGGAGATTGTCCGCTTGGTGTCGGTGGTCACATAACAAGGACTTGTGATATCCACCACCTGCTCCCATGGCTTCACGTGACCCTGAGCAGGTGTGGGGGCCTAAGTAGGTGCTACACCTTGCCCAAGGGTGACCTGCAGGCTAGCGGAGGGCAGAAGCTCCTTACACCTCCTTTGGTAGAGAGACGTATCTCCACCCCACCACCCAAAGTAAGCATAGAGAACATAAAGAACATAATAGTCTTCGCTGATGATGTGTTGTACAGGTGGTTTACAAGATCATCAGGAAAATGAGCTGTTCGACCATTCTGATGAAACATTTCTTGTGCTTCATTTTTTTCAGGCTGGGAGTGATGGAGAAAGCATTGGGAACTGCCCCTTCTCTCAACGACTCTTCATGATCTTGTGGCTGAAAGGTGTGGTCTTCAATGTCACAACAGTTGATCTTAAGAGGTAAGGATGTGGGGCATATCCAGATTCTTTGCAGCATCTATATTTAGGGATTTGTAGTATATTTACAAGTAGGCATTGCTGTTGGATATTGAAGCAGGTGCATTCAATATGTGAGAACATGACTGGCCTTAATACTACCCTTATTCAATACGACCTACAATTTCAAAAGACGTTGTGACCTACATTTTGCTGGTCCACTAGTGGTAGCTGATAACTCGCTCTTTCTACAACATTCTTACAGCGTCTGTGTTTATATGAAGAGGGTTAAAGAGGGAAAATGGGAATTTGCTGTGCGTAGATTTTGCTCCTTTATTTGCTATGAGTGGAATTGTCACAGAGATCGCGTGTGAATCGGGTTTATTGTTCATTATAAAGATGGAGAAAAAATTAGAACATGTAAAACCAGATTTAACACTGGGGCAGTTGATCAACTGAATAATCTTTTGGGCTGAGAACATTTCATTACAAGTGAGGACACTCATTTCCGTAAATTATATTGCAGATAAACAGTATTTAAAAATAAAAACAACTATTCTTTTACTATTTACTATCTTGGACCTTTAATTCTATCTATTTGTCCCATCTTTATTTTTGTTCACCATGGTTTATATGTACTTATCAACACTTTATTTT
This sequence comes from Mobula hypostoma, assembly GCF_963921235.1. Lineage (NCBI taxonomy): Eukaryota > Metazoa > Chordata > Chondrichthyes > Myliobatiformes > Myliobatidae > Mobula > Mobula hypostoma. The sequence goes on from NC_086122.1 coordinate 29,583,566, forward strand.
CCCTCTGAGTTGCATCTAAGCTGATTGTATGAATATTAATTTCCCCTTCTGGGAAGAAACCCCGCCCCCCGCCTTCAATTTCCCACTCTGGCCTCTTAGCTCTTCTCACTTGCTGTCACCTCCCCCGGTGCCCCTCCTCCTTCCCCTTCTTCTGCGGTCCACTCAGGTTCCTTCCTGTTCAGCCCTTTTTCTTTTCTACCCACCTGGCTTCAACTATCACCTTTAAGCCATCCTCCTCTCCCCACCCCCACCTCCTTTTTTATTCTGATGCTTTCCCCCTTCCTTTCCAGTCCTGGAAAAAGGATCTCAGCCCGAAACGAGGTGCTGCCTGACCTGCTGAGTTTCTCCAGCATTTTGTGTGTGTTGCTCTGGATTTCCAGCAGAATTTCATGAGTTTTATTATATGTACTTTGCTATTCTGCTTAGCATTATCCGTACTTATGGACTACATATCAGAGAAGATTCTGCATTCTAGTTGAAGAGCCTTTGTACTGACTGTCCTGATCTCAGATTCCAGCAGCTCAAAGTTGAGTTTATGGCCATGTGCGTGATTGCAATGAACAATTTATTTGGCGAGTTACTGGACGCCTTCAGTAACACATCTGCAAACATGTTCTGGGAATCTGTTTGTTGGGTGAACACCAAGGGCAGCCCATTAATTGCACACAGCGGATTATGGGCCAATGTTTTGTACTTCAAGATACAATATCAAACAGTTTAAACTTTTTTTAAACTTACAGTAACACCACCAGTACATTTTACTGATTGAGCTGCATACACAAAATGCTGGAGGAACTCAGCAGGCCAGTCAGCATCTGTGGGGAAAAAAAAGTACAGTCGAGGTTTCGGGCCAAAACCCTCTGGCAGGGCTGGAAATAGATGAGGAATCTCCAAACTGTGCTGAAGAAAATTTGCAGCAGATTAAAGCTTAATCACAAAAAAAAAGCCTAGTGGATATAATTAATTTGTTAGTACAATCTGATCGGTGACAGGATGTTCATGGATTAGAGGTACAGCTAATAGCTTAGGTTACAAATTGGGCCTAAGGTAGCGGACATAGTTTAGAATGTAGACTGATCAAATCACTGAAGTATCTCCTTTCAGCTGCTTCATTCTTTAATCTTTTCATATTTTAGAACTAAGTCATAGGGATTTTGTCAAATTATCCCAGAATAACGAGGCACAACATCTGATGTTCTAAGTTTATGTTGCATTAATAGAATTAGTATAGCTTTAAATTTGCTGATGGCAGAAAAAATGTCCTACAGCTTTGTGGGTATATTGGAAAGACAGAGCTCTAACTTCAATCTACAACATGATATAGTTATGAGGGGTGATTGATAAGTTTGTGGCCTAACATAGAAAGAGTCAATTTTAGAAAACCTAGCTCATTTATTTTTCAACATAGTCCCCTCCTACATTTACACACTTAGTCCGGCGGTCGTGGAGCATACGGGTCTTGGTCCACGGCAGGGGTGAATGATAAGTTCGTGGCCTGAGGTAGAAGGAGATGAGTTATACAGCTCTCTTTACATGCACATGCAGTTCAACTCTTTGAGTGATTATGCAGAAAGCTTGAAGTTAATAACTCATCAGTTAATAACTGATCAGGGGTGATTGATAAGATTGTGGCCTAAGGTAGAAGGAGACAAGTTATTAACTTCAAACTTTCTGCATAATCACTCAAAGAGTTAAACTGCATGTGCATGTAAAGAGAGCTGTATAACTCATCTCCTTATAGCATCTCTAGGAAGAGGTGCAGTCGACGTCGACTGTACCTCTTCCTAGAGATGCTGCCTGGCCTGCTGCGTTCACCAGCAACTTTTATGTGTGTTGCTTGAAATTCCAGCATCTGCAGATTTCCTCATGTTTGCGTAACTCATCTCCTTCTACCTGAGGCCACGAACTTATTAATCACCCCTGGTATGTTTCTGCCATTTCTGAATAAGGTGTGGTAAGTACTAATCAAAAGCTACAGTGGCTGGAGGATGAAATGGGCTTGGCGGCAAGCGGGTTGCAAGATGGGACCTTAACCTAAAGGATAATTTAACTCATGCTTATTACAAGACAGCATCTTGGCAAAGGAATTATACTAGGAACATCTTCCCACACGTTCATCATGGGGTTGAACTGACAATCAACGTGCTTACTAACATTCATTAAAGAGGATCTTGGACCTATGGCAGACGGCAGTAATCTGTCCTAACAGAGGGCCAACAGGGTTAAAAGCAAACACCATGCTGAGGCCCTCATCATCTCAACTCTGAACTGATACCACAATCTGTGGATTCTCTTTCAAGAACTCTATAAATCATGCTCTCAGTGTTATCTATCAATCTATCTTACTTACTGCCCGTTACACTGCTAGCATTTAGGGCTGCAATGATGGTCTTCCATCTCTGTCATTCACAGCTCTACAAGGAGTCTTCATTGTTGTTTCCAAGACAATTTTATTTTACCAGTCAGGGTTGTTAGCCCTGAGCTAAACCCCTGAACCCGGAGGACTGGAGGACCACTCTTATTCTGGCCTCTACCCTTTGACCTGTTTGGCATGAGTGACCCTACCAAGAGCTAAGAACAGGGCCGACTCTAGCCAACAAAACTCTGAGGGTCAACGAGACACACAAGCCTTCAAACCTGGAGGACCTATCTATCTATCTGTAACTTTTTTTTGTTTTGCGCAGTTTGTCGTTTTTTGAACATTACTTGTTTGTGAGTGTTTACGTGTAGATTTTCATAGTGTTTCTTTACTCTGCTGTGAATGGAAAATGAATCTCAGCATAGTATATGGAGATATAATTGCAATTTGATAATAAATTTACTTTGAACTTTGACCCTCACCACCAAAAATGGTTGCTTACCTTGTGAATTCTCAGGAAGAGTAAGTTCCGCATCATTCAAGCCCAGAAGAGGGGTCACCAGGTGGAAGTCTGATAGCCCATGAGAATGTAGTCACGTTTCTATTACGCTGGGTTGCTGAGGATCAGGATGTGAGCCTTGTCACAGCAGTAAGACAGAGGACAGCAAAGCGATGAAAATGAGCTCTTTCCCTTCTGCTCGTAAAAGACATCCTTTTTCCTGAATACCTCTTCCACCAAGATCCTTATTCCTGTATTTCAGTAGATGTGTGAGCTTATCCTCTGGGCACTGAGGTATCATGCAATGTGGCATTATGAACCAATAACTTTTTTCTGTTTCTTCATTTGCATCTGTGGTCCAGGTGCAGGTTGATGGGGTAGGCAGTTTAAATGGTTCAGCATGGACTAGATGGGCTGAAGGGCCTGTTTCCATGCTGTACTTTTCTATGACTCTGTGACTCTATCTGGGTGTTGCTGGTGTTACGTACCCCGTAACTGGGTTGCCAAACCAGCAGAAATGGACCGCTTAGTTGGAGTCTGGATTACTGGAACTAAGAAAGTTTTATTAAAGAAACAAGTAACACAGTACTCTACTTGTAAGGATATGAATGCAACAGGTTAGCAATGATAAAACACACATGTACACAGAACTAAGATAATAGGAATCAATCAAGCTCTATCACAGTCTAGGGGTAAAATGATCAGTCTCAAGTGACGCAGAGTTCAGTTCAGCTGAGTACAGTTCGCAGTAATTGCTGTTGTGCCGTTGGAGAGAGAGAGAGAACGAGCGAATGCAAATTTCGATTCACAGACCTTTGATGTTCCTCGCAGTTAGCTTTCGGCGCAAGCCCTTTTAATGTCTTCTGAGGTCACCGACTGTGACCCCTCCGTTCCGGATATGATCGTTCTGCCGCGGTGAACCCAGCACCCAGGCAAGGGCGGACACACACACCAGGTTCCCGCCGATCGTACCTTTTCACCCTGTGCGTCTATGGTCGGTTCCCACGACCAGACCTCCAAACTCCACCAACTTGTGGGGGCACACCACACTTCCAGGGTCTCATTATCTCGTGATCTCGTGGTGTGTCTGTCGTGCCTTAGCGAACCTGTTCCTTTTATTCCCCTGCTGGGGTATCGCCTGTCCATCAAACTTCAAACATTTCAGGTTCAAAGCAACCGGTCTGTCGATACTTGGAACTGTGTCTCTTTTCGTTAATCTCTCTCGTCTCTCATTAACATTTTGGACGCTTCTCCCTTTTGTCTCTCTTATCTCTCTCATCAGCATCAATCTTCTGATAACTTGGTTTGTCGTCACACTGGCAAGGCCAGCATCTATTGCGCAACACGAGTTGCCTAGTGGAGTTTGTGATGGGCAGCCTTCTTGACCTGCTGCCATTCTATTGGTGAAGGTTCTCTCATCTTGCTCTTGGCGAGGGAGATCCAGGATTCAGCTCTAGAGGTGATGAGTAAAGAATTGATATATTGAAATTGAAGGGGAAATCTGCAAGTGGTGAGGCTCCCAATGCACTTAATGTCCCTCTTTGTGGTAAACGCTACAGTTTCAGGAGGAGTTGTTAAATGATAATGCTCTAGGTCAAGTAGCTTCCTACCCACATTGTAAACAAAATTCCCCAATTTTTCCAAGTAGGGCAAGCTTTTTATATGGTGAATCATTCACTTACCTAACAGTTGAGGTATTTACAATCAGTGATTTCTCATTGGAAATGTTGTCAAACCCTTCTCTCACGTCACTCTATTTTATTGCTGACACTCTATTCAATAATGATCCTACTCTACTTTTTCTTTCCTCTTTAACTGCAATTTTAGTGCATGCAATGGACTGTTGCCTACTCCAACTCATTTTTATCTCCAGACCTCAACATTATGGAACACCTCAGGACTGAGGAAAGGTCCCAAATGAAATGCCAGCTGTTTCCACTTCCCTCCATAGACATCGCCTGAGCCATTGAGTTCTTCTAGATCGGGGGTTTCCAATCTGAACCCCTTGCATAATGGCACTGCTCCACGGCATAAAAAAGGTGGGGAACCCCTGCTCCAGTTCATTTGAGTGTTGCTCCAAATTTCTGGTGTCTGCACTCTCTTTTGCCCTTAAAGTAAAGCAAAGTTCACTTCAGTGGAAAGTCACAGTGTTTTGCTAAACTGTAGTGATTGGGCTCAAGTCATTTGGTTCAGAACTGAATGGTTGAAGGGAAGTAGCTGTTCTTGATCCTGATGGTGTGGGACTTACGGACTCTGTACCTCCTGCCTGAAGGTAACCGTGAGAAGACGACGTTGGCCCAGATAGCGGAGATCTTTGACGGATATAGCGCCTCCTGTTGGTTTGACCAATGGCGAGGGGGGATGTGCCCGAGATGTACTAGACAGAGTCCTCTAATATCTGCAACTTTTTGTGTTTCTGTGCATTTGAAGGCCTGGAAGATCATTGGGGACACCAGTCACCCCAACCATAAACGGTTTCAACTGCTTCCGTCTGGCAAATGATGCCGCAGTATTAAAGCCAGGACCAACAGGTTATAGGACAGCTTCTTTCTACAAGCCAACAGACTTATACATTCACATGTCTGTACATTGTCAGGGAGTCATTACGCAAAGATTTTTACTCCTTATGTTGTGGGATGGATGTAAGATTTAAATTCAGTTCAGTTCAGATCTTGATGCAACCTGTCAGTGATTACCCAAATAAAGAGACACACAAGATGAAAAGATGAAGCATAGCAAAGACCAATCAGTTTAGCGAAGCTCATGCCTCCAATATTCTTATCAGACAGTTTAACAGTTAGCAGCTGCACAGTCATGTCACCCAGCATGTAAGTAAGGATTTGGTGTGTTTTCTCTGGCAGCTGCGTTCGGTTGCAATGGGTAGAATTATTATGAACTCACTGTTGGAAGTGCAGGGATTTCAAATCACTGGAAAGGTCTGGGTTGAGTAATTTCATATTCGGACCTCTCCCACTGTCAATTCCATGTTTCTTATCCACCCAACCCAACACCTCAACAGTGCTGTGCAGTGCATGGGCACATGTAAAAACAATTCTGTAAAGCGAAGATGCTTTCAAAAATAATGAAATGAAAAGTTTCTAAATATCAAAAATTGACTATAAATACCAGCAAACTGTAAAAAAACTAAATCAGGTGAATATTTGGTGATCGTTAAAAATGTATGATTTCTCTTAGGCACACCATTGTGCAGTTTTAAAATAAGTTTGGTGGGTTGTTCCAAGCATCTTTGAGAACTTGCCACAGTTCTTCTGCAGACTTTGGCTGTTTGGCTTGCTTCTGTCTCCCTATATAATCTCAGACAGCCTTGATGATAATCAAGGCTCTGTCTGAAACCATATTTGAAAAATCAGGGGTGCCTAAGACTTTTGCACAGTTCTGCAGGATGAGGTCCTGCATTGCTCCCACGCTGCCCAGCAGTTGTACGTCACTAACGTCAGATGTATGAAGCTAATCCTTCCTCAAGTTTTATTTAAAATGAATTTTATTAGTTTACAGTGAATGCCCGTGTTCTTATATTCATCATCATCATTATGTGCCATGTCGTATGATGTGGGCAATTATGTTCCCGTGACCAGGATTGTTCTTGTGTATTTTTCTATCGAAGTAGTTTGCCATTGCCTCCTTCTGGGCAGTGTCTTTACAAGACATGTGACCCCAGCCATCAGAGATTGTCTGCTTGGCGTCAGTGGTCGCATAACTAGGACTTGTGATATGCACCAGCTGCTCATACGACCATCCACCACCTGCGCCCATGGCTTCATGCGACCCTGATTGGGGGGGAGGGAATCATTGAGCACATCTACATGAAATGTTCCCGTTGAAAAGCAGCATCCATCATCAGAGATCCCCACCACCCAGGCCATGCTGTTTTCTCGCTGCTGCCAATAGGCAGAAGGTAGGAGAGCCTCAGGACTTATACCACCAGTTCAAGAACAGTTACTACCCCTGAACCTTCAGACTCTTGAAAATCAGGGGGTAAACAACATTCATTTAAGGAGTCTTTTATCCTGTTATTTCATGGTCTTTGTTTATTGTTCTTTATTTATTATCTGCATTTTCGTAGTTTGTTTACAGTTTACAGATCCTGTTACAGTTATTGCTCTATAGATTTTCTAAGTATGCCCTCAGAAAAAGAATCTCAGGGTTTTATGTGGTGACTTGTATGTACTCTGATAATAAATTTTACTTTGAACTTTGATCAGCACCTTGCATGGTGGCGTGCAGGCTAGCAGAGAGAAGAAGCATCTTACACCTCCTCTGGTAAAGTTGTATCTTCACCCCACCACCCTTATAATATTACATATGCATTTTCCATAGGAAATCTAAACGTGGAATATTAGGAATCATGGATTTAGTTGACAAGAAAGAAGCGATTTGCAGAAGGCACTGTATAAAAAGTTGAATCATTTATTTATTGACAGACTGTACTGATAGGCCCTTCCAGCCCTTCGTGCCGCATTGCCTAGCAACCCCCGATTTAACTCTAGCCTAATCATGGGAGAATTTACAATGACTAATTAACCTATCAATCGGTATGTCTTTGGGCTGTGAGCACCCGGAGGAAGCCCACGTGGTCAGGGGGAGAACATACGCACTCCTTACAGGCAGTGGCGGGAATTGAACTGGGGTCACCGGTACTGTAAAGCTTCGCGCTAACCGCTGCAGCACCAGGCCACCCTGTTGAATTTGGTGTTTAAGAACAACAACCAAGAGTGCAGCAACACTGCTGTATCTATAGGGACTGAATCCAACTTCGGTGCAATATTGTGGAATTCCGTTCCTGGTTTTCAAGTCACCCCTGTGTGAACTGTGAACACGTTAATACGCAGTGGAAATCATATGGGATGCCGCAGGCATGGAATTGGCTCACACATTCCACCTTTTTGGTGTTTGCACAGGGAAGACAGAAAGCTCATTCATTACAGTCTCACAGCTCGGTAGTGGAGAGTTTTATGTGAGCAGTGAGTGCGTCTGTTGCCTCAAATGCTTCCACATAATAAACACAGCAGGTTTTCCTCCGTGACCATGGTCGACACAGTAAATTTCAGACCATATCTTCAAATCTTTGCTTCATTCTGATTCTGGTCTATTCTAGCAATCTTCTTTTAGGATGTGGAATATGTAGGTGGTCAAATTCAGTTTTTTAAAAAAAGTGCTTTAAGGTTTTCGATATTTTCAATTTATTGCTTCATTTTTTTTAGCAATGCAATGCAGAGCAGGTTCTTCTGGCCCTTCGAGCCTTGCCGCCCCAGTGAACCCGATTAACCCTAACCTAACCATGGGACAATCTACAATGATCAATTAGCCCACCCGCTACGTCTTAGGACTGAAGGAAGAAACCACACGGGGAATGCCCACACATTTCATGGGAAGACCGCACAAAGACTCCTTACAGAACGGCGCCAGAATTGCACTCTGAACTCCGGAATGCCCAAGCTGTAATAACATGGCCGTGCTAACCACAACGCTACTGTGGTGCCCCCTTCAAACACTTCTTTCTCCCCTTGTGAAAGAAGGTGAATCCAAAGGGCAGATTGTAAGTGGAAAAATATAGCAACAAAAATATATGAACTGAGCAAAAGTGGGGCTGCCGGTCGGCTGAATGGCATCTTTTTCTTTTAATCCAGCCTGTCAAAGGTGCTGACAAATGTTGGAGTGGACTCGCTGGCATTTCCTATTCCTCAGCTGCTCCCAAGTCACATTTTTTTTTCTCCACAGGAGGTGAGGCAGCGGTTGGTGGCTGGTACTTGCTTTTTATTGTCAAGTGTGCTGAGGGATAACTTTGCCTTGCATGCCGCCCATACAGATCATTTCATCGATGTAGCACGAAGGGAAGAGCAACGACGGAAGGCAGAATAATAAGTTGCATTTTTCGAGGTTGTGCAGTATAGTACAGACAGACAATAAGGTGCAAGGTCATACCAAGGTAGATTGTGAAATCAAGAGTTCATTTTATTGTACCAGCAAAAGTTTAATAGTCTTATAGCAGTGGGATAAAAGCTGTCCTTGAGCCTGGTGGTATGAACTTATAGACTTTTGTATCTCCTACTCAATGGCTGGCATTGGGGAGAAGAGAGAAGGTTCGGGGAGTGTGGGGTTGCAGATAATGCTGGCTGCTCTACTGGGGCTGCAAGATGCGTAGGCAGGGTTAATGGAGGGGAGGCTGGCTTCCATAATGTGCTGAGCTGTGTCCACAGCACTCTGCGTGTCTCTTGGGAAGAGCAGGTGCTGTGCCAAGCCATGATGCAGATAAGAATGTGCATTGATAAAAGTTGGTAAAGGTCAAAGAGGACGTGCCAAGTAGCTTTAGCTTCCAGGGGCACTAGAAATGCTGGTGTACTTTCTTATCCGTGGCATCTATGTGGTTGGACAGGCCATTCATGATGCTTTTGTCTCTCTTGACTTCAACACTGTTGATGTACACCAAGCCCTTCCTCAAGTCAATGGCCAACGCTTTTGTTTTGATGACATTCAGGGAGAGTTTGTTACCATGACACTATGCCACTAGCCTCTCTATCACCTTCCTCTACTTGAACTCATCATTATTTGAGATCTGGACTGTTACTGTGGTATTATCTTCATACTTGTAGATGGAGCTAGACAGGAATCTGGTCATGCCGTCATGAGCGTATTTCAGACATTTGATCCAAATGAACAAATAGGTGACACAGCTGTTAACAGTGCCAGTGGGTTACCTTACATCAAAGTAGTTTTCAACCAAAGAGTGAGTTATTTAATTTCTGAGGATTAGTAGCCTTTACTTCATTAATAGATTGTAAAGGCAGAAACAAATATTATGCACTACCCACAATAATTGTTTTGTAGGGAATATTTTGCCGTGGATTAATAACAAGGTGGAACAAAACATAGGGTCACTAGAAATGTGCAGAAATGTCATAGGAATCTTACATTTAGAGTAAAATAAGAGCTAACAATCATGATTCTACGAAGGTGTCCAACAAATACCTTTCGCATCCTTTGAGTGCTTGCAATTGGTAGGATGTGCAAATATGTGATGATTTTATTTCATGGCGTGAAAGGTTTAACTCCTCTTGTTTCAGCTTTGTTTCACTAATACCTTTTCCATTGAATTGTTGGGAATTTTTGTTCTTTCCAAACCGTGAACAATCTTCCTTCAAAAGTAAATATAGGCCCTGCCTCTCTCCTTGTGCCTTTTCTGCACCTGCATCTATTTGCTTTGTTCTATCCTTCACTCCCTTTGGTCTTCAGTTTCGCAGTTGCTGTGCTTTGAAATTTCTACCCTAAATCTCATCATCATCACGCCTTTTTCCTCCTAAAACCCAAATTTAACACTTAAGCTATTGATAATCCTTTTTATATTTCCTGCATTGACAAGGCATTAATTTACTGATAGCACTTGTAAGTGACAGCATTTTCCATGCCGAAAAGCACTAAATTCAAACAATAATTTTTAGCAGTGCTGACACTTCAGGTTAAACACTTCGGAAATTTTCTGATATGTTAACAGTGAATAGTGGGGATAATTTTTCAGTTACACTTTATAGTTCTGATTACTTTGGGAAGTTATCTATAATATAGACACCCTATATGCTGATGGACCATCAGAGGAAAAGTGATGATACACTTCAGGAGACAAATCTGCTATCTAAGTACCAGATGCTCCACTAACTATTATTTTTTGGTAATGTTATCAAATAGTGTTCTGTAATAGAAATTGCCATTAGAGTGGGTGTCTTTCTATCACTTTCCACAATGGCAGTTTGATAGCTTAGTATATGACAACTTCAAAATATTATTTATTACCTTATTCATAACATATATTTTGGTATGCTTTTATATTTATTGTGATGAAGGTATCACTGATCTGGAATGGTAAACGCAGCAGGCCAGGCACTTTGATGTGTGTTGCTTGAATTTCCAGCATCTGCAGAATTCCTGTTGTTACTGATCTGGAATGGAAGTGTTTCTGCTTGTTATCTAGTTCCAACACGGATGAATCCCAAGGCATTTACTGCAGGAAACAGCAGAGTAAAGCTTCCGACAAAGGAAGTCTTCGGTACTAACGTACAAGCATGGAAACATATGAATTAGAAGCAAAAGTAGGCTGCTTGCTTGCTTTGACTTTAACCTCACCTTGACATTCTTGCTTATTCCCTCTCTTGCTCATCAAAAAATAATCTAATTCTTCTTTAAAAGTATTCAAGGACTGTTTTCACCACCATTTGAAGGTAACAGTCGCAAAGGCTCATGAGTCTCTGCAAGAGAGAAAATCATTTTCTTTCTTATTGGTTGTTCCTTTATTTTTAAACAGTGGCAACCATCTCTTCCCGACTCACGCATTTATGCTCCCTCTTCCACCCTCTCACACACATACACCATTGCCCTGCTGTACATATTTGTACTTATTTGTCTAAGAGGAAAATGCTTCTCTAATTCCATCCTGTCAGTATCCCTCAGGATTTTAAATCTTTCCATCAGGTTTCCCTTCACTTTTCTAAACTACAGTGGGTACAAGCCTAGGAATCCCAGTCTTCCCTCATTAGAAAAACAATCCATTCCAAGTCTGAGGCTTATAAACCTTCTCAGAGTTGAATCCAGTCCATTAACTTCCTATCTTAAATAACAAGCTAAATTCTCTGTGCAGCCACACCAGATGTGGACACCACATTTTCCATGTAATGCCAGTGGGCAAAAATCTTTTGATTTTGGAGATTTTCAGATTTGGGGTACTCAACTTGTAGTAGGTCTTCTTCAAACTTGCTGATTGAAGTCCTGATGAGGGATCTCAGCCTAAAACGCCGAATGTTATTCATTTCTATTGATGCTGCCTGACCTGCCGTGCTCCTCCAGCATTTTGTGAGCTTTAATCTTATTCCAATGCCGTATGTCACTCCACTCATGATGCCATGTTTTGATTAAGTTACACAGTACAATGTGTTTGTATTTTACTCTTTTTGTGTTTTACAGAAGTTATAAAAGCTATCAACATTGTAGACTTCTGGTGTTAGATTTTCATCAGTGATGATCTTGGCAAACACATCAATGAATTTCTGTGCTGCTTCATGATCTGCAGATGCTTTATCTTTAAAAGTTTTAAAACTTTATAAATTTACTGCAGTGTCTCTTATATTTCTGCAACCACCCTGCTGAATATTCATGATTACCTTTAATTTTCAATTTATCGTGATAGATCTTTGCTTGTTACGTGATCAGCATACTGTTAAGCGGCATATGCTCACTCTGATGCTGTGGAATCCACTCTTCCAATACACGATCAAAATCTTCATTTTCGCTTTATACTGTGTTTTTTCTCTTTTTCATTAACTCCTGTACATTTGATGTGTGAGGGCTCTTCTCAGAATGGTCTGTGGTGTGCTGAGATCTGCACATCGCCTGGGAACCTTCCCAGAGCCCTGTGGAATTCTCCATTTTCCATGTAATGCCAGTGGGCAAAAATCTTTTGATTTTGGAGATTTTCAGATTTGGGGTACTCAACTTGTAGTAGGTCTTCTTCAAACTTGCTGATTGAAGTCCTGATGAGGGATCTCAGCCTAAAACGCCGAATGTTATTCATTTCTATTGATGCTGCCTGACCTGCCGTGCTCCTCCAGCATTTTGTGAGCTTTAATCTTATTCCTCTCATCTTAAATCTACAGTAACCCCTCAAGTATTTTGCTCTGAGGGAAGGACTGTCACTATCTGCCATAGCAACACATTTAAGACAAGTAAGACAACTGCATTGCTCCAAAGAGCGTTATATGAGGTCATTCTTACCCCCAGCCAGGAGGCTCTGTAATGAGTCAACCTATAACCGGGGGAAGTGATCTTGTAATCTTTGACTTGTAAATCTTGTACATGTTATTTTTAAGGTGACTTATTTTTATTCTTTCTTACTTGTTTTCTAATATTTATATATCTGTGCACTTGTAATGTTACTGTGACACTGTAATTTTGAGATCAATAAAGTATCTATCTATCTTATACTTAAACAAATATACTCTAATAAATGATTTTACATGCTTCTCTCAGCTTGGCCTTCAGCTTGCAAAGCTCCAGAGCTCCTTATGACTAATAGACCCGAACCCAGACAACATCCTATTAAACCTCCTCTGCATTCTCTCCAAAGTCACCCCATTCTTTCTGTAATGCAGAGACCATGCAATACTCCAAATGTGGCCCGAGACAATATTTTATCCAGCTACAATGTGACTTTCCTACCTTTACAATCAACGTCCAGACCAGTGAAGACAATATGCCAATCCCTTCTTTACCGTTCTGTCTAGTTGTGTTTAAACTTCCAGTGAGCTAAGGACTTGCACCCCAAGATCCCTCTGTACACCAGTTTCCATTACTACTTGCTGTGCCTGTATCCCGGCTTTATGTGAGTCTACATCTCAGCTTTGTAGTCACTTACAATTTAAATAATACCTTTTAAGTTATTTTTCTTGCCAAAATGAGCAATTTTCCAGTTCTCCATGTAATACTCCATTTGCCAGATCTCTGCCCATTTGCTTACTCTGTCCATATTTCTTGGCAGCATCCTCATGTCTCTACAGTACTCACTTCCCATTCTTTATCTCATCATCAAATTTAACGATTCTGCCTTGTGAAAACCATTTATACAATCAGCAGAACATTGAGGTCCCAGCACCAATCCCTGTGACACTTCACACACCAGTGACTTATTAATGCCTACTCTCTGTTTCATATCGGCCAGCCAATTTTTGGTTTTTGATCCAATACACAGCATCATCCACCATGAACGTTTATTTTCTACTGGGATATTACCAATTGCCTCCTGGAAACCACTGGTTCCTCTTAATTCTCAGCACACTTTGGTCCTTCAAAGAACCTGAATAAATTAGTAAAACATGATATCACCGTCATCCTTGTTATGTGCCGTATTGTATGACGTAGGCGATCATGATCTTTTGACCATGATTGTTCCTGGCAAATTTTTCTACAGAAGTGGTTTGCCATTGCCTTCTTCTGGGCAGTGTGTTTACAGGACAAGTGACCCCAGCCATTATCAATAGTCTGCCTGGCGTCAGTGATCGCATAACCAGGATTTGTGATCTGCACCAGCTGCTCATACGACCACCCACCACCTGCTCACATGGCTTCATGTGACTCTGATCGGGGGGGGGGGCTAAGCAGGTGCTACACCTTGCCCAAGGGTGACCTGCGGGATAGCGGAGGGAGGGAGTGCCTTACACTTCTTTTGGTAGAGACGTGTCTCTACCCTGCCACCCAAAAAAAACATGATACGCCTTTCGCAGAACCATGTTGCCTCTCCCTGATCATCTATAATTCATCTGTCCTCTGCTTAGTACACTTAATAATAGTTTCTAAAATCTCCCATGATAAAGCAACTGGTCTGTAATTCCCAACTGTCTGTCTCCATCTTCTTTTGAATAAAGAAGTTATATCCACTATTCCAATCTAAGGAAACTGTTGTTTTTGAAGGTTAAAATTCATCAATCTATCAACTATTCTGTTAGCCAATTGCTATAACACCTATATTTTCAAATTTGCAATTATCATCCTGTTCCAAATTATAGTCATTTTTTAAATCCGGAATTAAATAGCAACAAGACTGTTTTACCAAGTTCATTTTTCTGCCAGTAGTATAGGTCATAAAGATTATGGTGTGATACCTGTGATTAATTAATAAATCAAAACACGAAGCAAAGGCTGCATTTGTGAACGTGGCTAAGATATCATCAGAATTATTTACTTCTGAATGTTTAATGCAAGATCAGTACTTGTGTTAAGTTTCAGAACATGGTACAGAAGTGCACTGTATACGAACAAGTTTAAATTTAGAACTTCAGCACAGGAAAACATTTTGTATGATGAAGTTTGATGTTGAAAATTAGGAACATAAGAACTTAATGAGTAAATATATTAAAGGTGTCAATCTTCTCATAAATTTTAGTTGCACGAATTTAGTATTTGTTTTGGCTTTTGAGTTGTGAACGATTGAAAGCTGAGATAGGAACAGATTTATGGGTCACAAAATTACAAATCCTTCCAAGCTAATTGTATCTCTTCAATGTGGTGTATTTGTACATTGGAATTAGCTTCTTATCATGTGGCACTGTCATTCTGCAAATACTTATGGTGCAATTGGTAGGGCAGCTGCTCAAAATCCAAACCAAACTGGTAAAACAGAAAATAGAAGATCATATACAGTTTTATAAAGTCAACAGCTGCTGTAGGCTGTGTGCCGAGAAGCTGAAACACAATCTCAGAGTCATAGCAATCATAAGTTGCTCTTGGTTGACTTTAACCACAGCTGGGAGCAATTTTTAGGTGACAATATGTTTGATTTTTGAGGAAAACAACAGCTTTACCTCCATTTTTTTGACAGCTCAAAGCAAGTTTATTATCAAAGTACATAAATGTCACTATATACAACCCTGAGATTCATTTTTTTGTGGGCATACTCAGAAAATCCAAGAGCCATAATGAAAAAACGTACCCAACAGGACCGACAAACGACCAACGTGCAAAAGACAACAAACTTCAAATACAAAAGAAAAAAAAGAAATAATAATAATAAATAAATGATCAATAAATATTGAGAACTTGAGATAAAGCGTCTTTCAAAGTGAGTCCATGGGTTGTGGAAACAGTTCAGTCACGGGGCAAGTGAAGTTATCTCCACTGGTTCAGGAGCCTGATGGTTGAAGGGTAATAACTGTTCTTGAACCTGGTGGTGTGAGTCCTGAGGCTTCCTGATGGCAGCAGCAAACAGAGAGCATGATCTGGGTGGTGATGGTTCTGTGGTAAACCATGTATATAGGTTGTAACTGGGTTACCTGTCTGGACATGCTTGGACATGCCCCTCTGCTGACTGCTCCTGTGGCTCCTCCCACAGACCCCTGAATAAAGGCGATTGTGTCACTGCTCCTCCCTCAGTCCAGGACAGATATTCAGCATGGACGTGGGTCCATTTTGCTGCTAATAAAAGCCTTTCAGTATTTACTCTACTTCCAGTCTTTTGGAGTAATTGATAGTGCATCAGGTTCCTCATGATGGATACTGCTTTCCTGCGACAGCGTTCTGTGTAGATGTGCTCAGTGGTCGGGAGAGCTTTACCCGTGATGGGCTCCTTGCCTCCTCTTGTGCAAAAAGATTTTAGAAATATACCTAGTCAAACTTGCAATAATGAAGCCAGAATAGAAACAGAAGCTATAAAAAGACACTCAGATAGTCAAGCAATGCCAGCGGGAAGAGAAACAGAGTTAATGGTTTAGCTTGAAGATCCTTTGTTGGAACTGGTATAGGAGCATGCTTTCCTCTCACTGCTGCCATCAGGGAGGAAGTACAGATGCCATAGGTCCCATACCCCCAGGTTTAGGAACTTTTGTTACCTGTCAACCATCAGGGTGCTGACCTGGTGTGGACATCTTCACTCACCACAACACTGAACTGACGATTGATCACAACCCATGAACTCACTGTCGATGATTCTACAACTCATGTTCTCAATTTTATTTATTTATTTAGTATTACTTGTTTCTTTTAGAATTTCACAATTTGTCAGTCTTTCTCTGTGTGTAGTATTTCATTGATGTAATTGCATTTCTTTGTTCTGCTGTGATGTCTGCAAGACCATGAATCTGAGAGTAGTATTTGGTGACATGTACATACTTTGATAATAAACTTACTTTGAAATTTTGAACTTCAACCTGAAACATCAACTCCTGTTTTTCTTTTCAAATATGTTTATTGACTTTTCTAGCAGTTTCTGTTTTCATTTCAGCCCCCATAGTAATTTTTTAATCATGAAACCAAACTACATTTGACTGGGATAAATAGAAGAGAAGATTTTGTGTGTAGATGAATTCACAGACAAATTCCTGTATCATTAAGTATGCGCAATGGAAGGTTTGTAGCCCTGGGGAAGACATGACTGGCCAAGAATGCAGATTCTTTCTAGTCTCTGGGACTGAACAGCGAGAATTGTTGGCCAAGTTTGGCTGGATTGCCGATGTTTTGTGTTGAAACATTGCATCAGGACCTGAAACAATTCCCTTCCTCTCACAGATGGTGCCCACCCCACTGAGTTGCTCCATCTTGTCGGCCAGAGTCCAGCTCTTGTTGCTTCTTGTGGCTCTCTTGACTGGACTGCCATTGTCCGTCTTCCCTCCCCCAGTATTTTCTGCATTCAATACAGCTCATTTAGGATTTTAATAATTTGGTTTTAAACAGATAACCGGTGAGTTCATTCAAAGAACTGTTTTGCATCCGGTTGCTCGTAACGTTTACAAGAGCCAAATTTTTCCAGGTTTTAGCATTAGTACTTGAAAATCCTCAGGGTGGTCTGGAGTTGGGAGTTCAACTCTGGCAACCTTCTGTGGGGAGCCTCGGTATGTCTTTCCCACAGAATGCGTGGGGTTTCCCCAGGCGCTCCAGTTTCCACAGTCTACAGATATATTGGGTAGGTTAACTGGTTGTTGTAAATTGTCCGGTAGGGTAAAATCATGGTTGTGGGATTGTTGGCTGGAAGGGCTGGAAGGACCTACTCTACAGTGTACTTCTAAATAAATAAGAAAGAACTAAAATGGAAAAGGTTTTAAATACTTTTCCCTATTGATCTTTGGTTTATTACACGGCTAATCAGGAGGGTGGCATGGTAGTATAAAGGTCAGCACAACGCTTTGCAGTAACAGCGAACCAGGTCCAATTCCTGCCACTGTGTGCAAGGAGTTTGTACATTCTCCCCATGACTGCATAGGCTTGTTTCCTCAGGGGTGCTCCAGTTTCTGCCCACAGTCCCAAGACGTACTGGTTGGTAGGTTAACTGGTCGTTGTAAGTTGTCGCGTGATTAGGCTAGGGTTAAATTGGGGGATTGCTGGGCTGTGCAGCTCGAATGGCCAGAAGGCCCTATTCCGTGTTATATTCCAATAAATAAATCAATACAAGGTTAATATTGGGAGAAAATATGATGGATCTGTAGTATCTCCAATCTTAATTCAGGAAGGTACTCCCTGATATCCAGACAATGATACTTCAGGTAAATAATTCTTTGGTTTGGGCCAAATATAAACCTTAAGTGTTATTTATTGATACATCTCATGCGGATGTATTTCTACTGCAATTTTAAGCCATTATCAGATTTTAGTATTTGCAATTTGTGTAGATTTTTACTGCTGTTCATTTATTATTTTCTTCTCATTTGCATCTCCAACGGGGATTGGTTCTTATTTTCTTAAAAGCAGTTTCAATGATAATTAGTAGCAATGATAAAGTAACAAATTGTAACCCTATGATTTTACAAAAGATTTTTAATTTGTCCTCCACATGTCCATATGCCATTTCCAATGGTTATGTGATCTATATTCTGTCTGTGGCTGTCTCAATTTACAAATGGGTCCTTTATCATTCAGAGCAAAACTAAGGAGTTTGCACGCAGTTCACTATTGTTTTGCTCCTCCTCGATTCTGTACGCTCTGAATAAGTTGATTAGTACTCAGTGTGCAAATGGGAATTAACTTTTGAACTCTGAGATTTTGGTACTCCTATTTGTCAGCTTAATTTTAAACAGTACTTTATGAATGCCTCACATTCATTCTTTTTCAAGACCCCAAGGTCTTTACCTTTCTGCGCTGATTTTTGCTACATTTGCACCCAGATCCCATCTGATGTGTGAACTTGGTCTATGTTGGGTGGCAGAGTGGAGATATGTCTCTACCAAAGGAGGTGTAAGGTGCTCCCTCCCTCCGCTAGCCTGCTGGCCACCCTTGGGCAAGGTGTAGCACCTGCTTATCAGCATCATGTGAAGCTATGGGAGAAGGCGGCGGATGGTTATATGAGCAGCGGATGCATATCACATCTTGGTTATGTGGCCACTGAAGCCAGGCTGACAATCTCTGAAGAGTGTTCATAATGGCTGGGGACACCCATTTTGTAAAGACACTATCCAGAAGAAGGCAAACCACTTCCGTACAAATATCTGCCAAGAACAATCATGGTCACCATGGCTGCCTATGGCATATAGTGATAATGATGACTATCCATGGATCCATGTGTTTGCAAGGTCTATCCAAGGCTTCACTTCGAGCCGTTTCCAGAGGCACAAGAAGAGAGGGCATCATAACTTTACCAATGAGGTTGACTCAGAGTATGGGCCAGGTATGGAGATCTGGAACTGAGGTTCGACCTGTGGGCCAGTTGTGTGACCTGAAACAAGGCCTGGCATTCTTGTGTATTTCAACCTGTCTATACAATCAGAAATTCACTGATGTGCAAGTTACTTCGTCTATGGAGGGTTATTGCCAGCAACTTTTGATCGTGATATGTGGAAGCCTGCACTCCAATCCTTTGAAAGTAGAAAGAATTTAGGGTTTTGGAACTTTATGGATTTATTGCTCAAAATAATTTAGAAAGTAGGTAGCTCAGGTGGTTGATGGTTGGATTGAGTTGTTCTCCGATCTTGGTAATCCAATTGCCAACGTTTTGTCACCAATAAGGAGATATCTTGAGCGTGCGGTTAATTGTGGTGTGTCCCCCGAAAGCTTGGCCTGTTTATACTTATCAATCCGCTGATTGGTCATCAACTGTGATGTGGGGAGGAAATCTCATTGCTGATTGGTTCAGTGGCATACTTCATCGTCGTGGTCTGGAGTTTTGCCCGCATTGGGTTATAAATAGGATTGAGGTCCACATCTCTGCTTACAGAATTGTTCACGGAAAACTGCGCTTCTAGGAATTCTCTCGCGTTTGCTTGTGCCACAACTTTCACTGGAGCCCAGTCGAATATGTGCCCCTCTTGACCTTCATAGGTAGAGGCTAGGGAGAGTAAGGGCTTCACAGCCAGTTGATGTTAATGGATCCTTGTGGATAGGTTTCTCCCAGTCTGGCCAATGTAATATTTGCTGCAGTCCCTGGCATTGGATTTTGTAGACCACATTGGTCTTGTCCAATAGCTTGGTTCATTCTTTTGGTCTGCAAAGTACTCTCCTCAACATTGCTACTAGCTTATTGCGTGACCAAAATTACTGCTCATCAGGTCTGGGTTTGCCACTCGAATGTACTTTAGCATTTTGTAATGCTGCTCCTTTCTGTAAACTTCAAATAGAGTACCTACTTGTGTTCCATGCTAAATTGGTTTCATTTGCTACCAGTGACAATTACAGGCTTTTTATTTAGCTGATGTAGTAGGGCCTCGTGAACTTCATCAAATTATGTTTGTTTCCCAAACTGTGGGCAAATTTTCTTTGTATCTAAGAAAGCCAATATCCTTTCTCCTGGGTCAAAATGTCTGAAACTAGAAGGTATTCATTTAAGGAGAGAAGGGGGAAAAATCCAAAGGAGATGTGTGGAGCAGCTTCTTCACACAGAGAGTTGTGGGTACTTGGAATGCACTGTCAGGGGTGGTAGTGGAGACAACTGAGGCTTTTGAGAGGCTCCAGAGTGGGTACATGACTATGCAGACAATGCAGGGATATGAACCAAGTGTGGGCAGAAGGAATTAGGTGTTATTTGCTTGATTCCTTCAGCACATCATGGACTGGAAGGCCTCTTCCTGAAGGGAGTTTTGCACAAAACAAAGATAGAGAAACTGCTAGGTTTTTTTCAGAGTGCTTCCTCTTTCTCACCCTCAACAGAGTGAATGTTAATTTTTATTTTTTTTAGTTTTATTGAGATGCAGCACGAAGTAGGCCCTTTGCTCCGCGCCACCCGCAATCCCCCAATTTAATCCTGGAACACTTTACAATGGCCACTCAACCTACCAATCGGTACATCTTTGGACTGGGGGGAGCACCTGGAGGAAACCCACGCGGTCACAGGGAGAACGTGCAAACTCCTTACTAGTAGCGGCAGGAATTGAACCCGGATTGCCGATAGTGTAAAGCATTGTTCTAACCACTATGCTAGCATAGATTTTGCCCTCAGATGTGGCAGACAACATCCTGCCATTTATATGGCTGTTGTTGAATTTACCGGTTTTAAATAAATGATACGACTTCTGTCTTTATTCAGTCCCCAAACTTTCTCAACTCATTTTTTTACTTTGACCTTTTATATTGTCAATACTACTCCAGAATTATTATTCAGGAGTATTATCAGTAAGTAATAAAGCCTACGTTTTGTTGTTATTTTAATATTTATACAGTAAATTGTCTTGATATCTGGCTGTTAGTAAGTTGTTTTGATTTTTTAAATGATTTTTGAATAACACATATGCCAAGGTTCTTAGGAAGGCAAACTCATTTTCAAAGACTCACTTTCAACAGTGTAGATATTTTGTAATTAATCCCATCAAGGATTAATCACAAAACAATGTTATAATACACATGTTAAATGTAATTAGTCATTTTTTTTCCCCTCACACAGAGTTAACAACAAACCTTTGGCCATTAATTTCCTGCTCTCTGAAACTGGTATGAAACAACAGAAGATTCATTGTCAGAGTTTAAATTCACATACACATCTTAAATAACCAAAATCAAATTCTGTGCCAATGTGTCAAATTAGATTTAGAAAATTGGAAACAGGGCATTGACTAAAGTCCTTAACATGTCCAGAGTTCCAAATCATTACATTTTATTTTCATTTTCAGTTGCATATCAGTATCTATCTCTTTGGTTAATACATCTGTTCTTTCTAACAAGCTGTTGTTTATCCAACTTTCTATTGATACCTGCGATCTCAGGTTCCAGTATTATCCAAAACTCTGCTGATCTTAGGTAGAGAATTCTAAAGGCTCACTTCTCCCTAGGTTAACAGATTTCTCCTCAGTTCTCCAGTTAGGGGTAATGTCATTCCTGAATCTACTATTAAGAATTTTGAATACTTCAATGCAATTGAAAACAAATGAAAATGATAGCATAGTGGTTAGCACAGCACTTTATAGTACAGGCGCCCTAGGTTCAATTTCCATCGCTGTCCTGTTCTCCCCATGACTGCGTGGGTTTCCTCCGGGTGCTCTGGTTTCCTCCGACAGTCCAAAGACGTACCGATTGGTACCGGTATGTTAACTGGGTCATTGTAAATTGTCCTGTGATTAGCCAAGGGTGAAATCAGAGGTTGCTGGTGGCTCAGCTTGAAAGGCCTGTACCGTGCTAGATTTCAGTAAGTAAAAAAAGATTAAAAAGTCACCTCTGAATCTTTTAAACTCTAGAGAGTAAAGGCTAAGCCTGCTTCATCTTTCCTCACATGACATCACAAGAATCAGCCTTAAGAAGCTTTGCTACACTCTTTATCTTGAGTATATCCTTCCTTAGATGGGCAGACCAGATCTGTACACCATACTCCAAATTCGGTCTTGGAACAACCCTGTATAATTGCCAGAAGTTATTGTTTCTCTTGTTACAAATCCTCCTGTAAGGAAAGGTCCTGGCCCAAAACGTTGACTGTTTGTTCATTTCCATGGATGCTGAGTTTAATGTATCTTGTTTTGGCCATACATACACAGCGCTCTGGTTAAATATCTCTGATGGGTGGATGAGAGACCCCAGTGATTCTCTCATCAGTCCTCTCTATCCTTTATGTGGATCTGTGGTCAGATGTCTTACATTTCCTGTACTAGATAGTAGCTGATCAGGACACTCTTGATGGTTCTCCTGTAAAAATTAGCTAGAATAGCAGGCTGGGAGGTGGGTGGGGGGCAGGGGAGCTTTACTTGCCTCAATTCCTCAGGAAGTGGAGGCACTGCTGTGCTTCCTTGACCAAAGAGATGGTGTTCAGGCACCAGGTGGATTACGAGAAACTTGGTGCCCCTAACTCTCTCCACAGAAGAGCTGTTTATCTGCAGTTTATGTCTGTCTTAGCGTATTGTGGATCTCTCCTCCTCTCCTTTTATCCCTAACAACTCTCTCCAATTTCTCGATCTCTCTGTCTCCATCTCTGGAGACAAACTGTCGACCGACATCTTTCAGAAACCTATTGTTCACACAGTTACCTCGACTATACTTCTTCCCACCCCCTCTCCTGTAAAAATGCAATTCCCTTTTCTCATATCCTTCGTCTCCGCTGCATCTGCTCCAGGATGAGGCTTTCCTTTCCAGGACATCACATCCTTCTTCAAAGAATAGGCTTTCCCTCCCTCCACTATTGATGCTGCCCTCATCTGCATCTCCTCCATCTCCCAAACATCCACTCTTACACTATCTTCCCAACGCGTTAACAGAGATAGAATTCCTCTTGACCTTACTTACCGCCCAATGAGCCTCTGCATCCGACACATCATTCTCCGTAACCTCTGCTATCTTCAAAGGGATTCCACCACCAAATAAATCTTTATCTCCCCCACCACTCTGCTTTCCACAGGGATCGTTCCTTCCATGATTCCCTTATCCATTTGTCCCTCCCCACTAATCAACCTCCCAGCAGTTCTCCCTGCAAGTGGCCCAAGTGCTACACCTGTCCATACACCTTTTCCCTCACCTCCATTCAGGGCCCCAAACAGTTCTTCTAGGTGAAGCACAATTCACCTGCGAATCTGCTGGGGTAGTCTGTTCTGCTTCCAATGCAGCCTCCTCCATATTGGTGAGACCCGTCACAAATTGGGAGACTGCTTCACCGAGCACCTCCACTTCATCCGCCAAAAGCGGAACATCCTGGTGGCCCAACATTTCCATTCCCATTCCCATTATGACACGTCGGTCTAAGGTCTCCTCTTCTGCCACAGTGAGGCCACTTTCTGGGTGGAGGAGCAACATCTTATGTTCCATATGGGTGGCCTCCAACCTGTTGGCATGAATATTGATCTTTCCTCCTGGTAAAAAAAATCCCCTCTGCCTCCCCTATTTTTCTGTTGTCCACTCTGGGTTCTTACCTCTTCTCACCTGCCTGTCACTTCCCCCACATCCACTCCTCCTTCCCTTTCTCCGATGGTCCACACTTCTCTCCTATCAGATGCTTTCCTCTCCAGCCCTTTACTTTTTCACCTATCACCTTCTACTTATCCTCCTTCCTCTTCCCCCACCTTTTTATTCTGGCATTTTCCCCCTTCCTTTCCAGTTCTGAAGAAGGATCTTGGCCCAAAACGTCAACTGTGTATTCATTTCCACAGATGCTGCCTGACTTGCTGTGTTTCTCCAGCATTTTGTGTGCATAGGTTTGGATTTCCGGCATTTTTCATGACATATGCCAGTGATATTAAACTTGATTCTGATCTACAGAATTTCTGGTGTGTTTATTCTCATTCTCATTCATTCTCATTCTCTCTCTCTTTCTCTCTCTCCCTCTCTCCCTCTCTCCCTCTCTCCCTCTCATCCTCCCCTCCCTCTCCTCTTCCCCTCTCCCTCTCCCTCTCCCTCCCCTCCACCTCCCCTCCCCTCTCCCTCTCCTCTCCCTCTCCTCTCCCTCCCCTCCCCTTCCTCTCTCCCCCTCTCACTCCCTCCCCCCTCTCACTCCCTCCTCCTCTCTCCCCCTCTCTCTACCCCTCCCCTCACTCTCTACCCCTCCCCTTTCTCTCTCCCCTCCCCCTCTCTCCCCTCCCCCTCTCTCCCCTCCCCCTCTCTCCCCTCCCCCTCTCTCCCCCCTCCCCCTCTCTCCCCCTCCCCTCCCTCTCTCCCTCGCCTCTCCCTCTCTCCCTCTCCCTCTCTCCCCCTCTCCCTCTCTCTCTCCCCTCTCTCCTTCTCCCCTCTCCCCTCTCCCCCTCTCCCCTCTCCCCTCTCCCCCTCTCCCCTCTCCCCTCTCCCCCTCTCCTCTCCCCCTCCTCTCCCCCTCTCTCCTCTCCCCCTCTCCCCTCTCCCCCTCTCCCCTCTCCCTCTCTCCCTCTCTCCCTCTCCCCCTCTCTCCCTCTCCCCCTCTCCCTCTCTCTCCCCCTCTCTCCCCCTCTCTCTCCCTTCCCCCTCTCTCTCCCTCCCCCTCTCTCCCCCTCTCTCTACCCCTCCCCTTCCTCTCTACCCCTCCCCTTTCTCTCCCCTCCCCCTCTCTCCCCTCCCCCTCTCCCTCCCCTCCCCCTCCCCTCTCCCTCTCCATCTCTCCCCCTCCCTCTCTCTCCTTCCCTCTCTCTCCCTCTCTCCCTCTCTCGCCCCTCCTTCATCTCTCCCTCTCCCTCTCTCCCCCTCTCCCTCTCTCTCCTTCCCTCTCTCCTTCTCCCCTCTCCCCTCTCCCCTCTCCCCCTCCTCTCCCCCTCTCTCCCTCTCCCTCTCGCCCTCTCTCCCTCTCCCTCTCTCCCTCTCTCCCTCTCTCCCTCTCTCCCTTTCCCCCTCTCTCCCCCTCTCTCCCTCTCTCCCTCTCTGTCCCCCTCTCTCCCCCTCTCTCCCTCTCTCTCCCTCTCTCTCCCTCTCTCTCCCTCTCTCCCTCTATCCCTCTTTCTCTCCTTACTGTTTATCTGCATCAGAATAAGACAAATGCCATGAAACTTCTTGTTTTGCAGCAGCAGTACCGTGAAATACATTAAAGTAACTGCAATTTACAGTAAGAATATATAAAATATAAATAAATAGTGTAAAAAGTGAGCAAAGCAATGAGAGAGTGTTCATGAACCATTCAGAAATCAGACGGCAGAGGGGAACTGGCTGTAACTAAAACACTGAGTGTGGGTCTTCAGGCTCCTGTACCTCCTCCTTGGTGGTAGTAATGGTAAGAGGGCCTGTCCAGGATACTGAAGATCCTTTTTGAAGAATCACATTTTGAAGATGTCTTCAATGGTAGGAAGGCGAGTGCGCACGATGGAGCCTGCTGCGTCTGCAGCCGTCTGCAGCTTTTTTCCAGCCCTGTGCTTTGGAGCCTTCCTGCCAGATGGAGATGTAACCAGTCAGAATGCTGTAAAAACTTGCTCGAATCTTTGGTGACATATGACGTTTACTTGGCTTTGCGCTGAAGTGTGGCTGTTGTCTGCTCCCGCTGCTCTGGGCTTCGTGTCTGTGGACTCACTTCTGTTCTGAATGCTACTTGCTTACCTTTATTGAGTGCATGATCGTTTTTCTCTGCATGTTGGATGTTTGACGGTCTATTTTTATGGGTTCTTTTGGGTTTCTTTGTTCTGTGGCTGCCTTTAAGGAGATGAATCTCACAGCGGTATGATGTATACATACTTTGATAATAAATGTACGTTGAACTTTGAATTTTGATACCTAGTCTCCTCATGCTCCTTATAATGTATCACAGCTGGTGTGCCTTCTTCATAATTGCATCAGTAATTTGGCCCCAAGATTGATCTTCAGAGATGTTGACACCCAGAAACTTGAAGCTGCTTACCACTTCCACTGGTAACTCCTTAATGAAGACTAGAATGTGTTCTCCTAATTTCCCCTCGCTGAAGTCTGCAATCAATTTCTTGGTCTTATTCACATTGAGAGCAGGATTGTTGTGACACCACTCAATCAGATGATCTATCTCACTCCTGTACACATCCTCATCACCATCTGAGATTCTGGCAACAGTTGAGTCATTGGCGAATTTATAGAAGGCGTTTGACCCTGTGCCGGGTCACACAGTCAAGAGTAGAGAGAAAGTAGATCAGCGGGCTGAGCATGCAACCTTGAGGTGCGCCTGAGTTGATCATCAGCGAGGAAGAGAGACTATTTCCAATCCACACTGACTGTGGTCACCCGATGAGGATTTTTTTTTTGTCTTGTTGCATCTTTCTTTTGTTTAATTCCATGGTGTGACAATTCCCACTGCTTTCCTGTTTCCATTTTTAATTCTTTGTTTATTTGGCTCTCTGCTTTCACGGGCTGCCAGTGTGTGGAAAAGACAGGTGATTGTTGGAAGTGTGGGTATCTAGCCAAGAAGAAGTAGGATTCAAACAGCAGGTCAAGAGCTGTTTCAAACCCAGAGCTTCAGACATCATCAGAATGCAGTCTAATAGGAATGGAGCCTTCCTCACGGTCTCCTGGTAAAGCACTGTGATTCTACAGTGTCAGCATTCTGTGAAGTTGCTACTTAATTATTCTGCTGATGTTAATTGATGATATTCTCTTGCTGTTTAAATTAACAGGAAACCAGCTGACTTGCAAAATCTGGCTCCCGGAACACACCCGCCGTTTATAACCTTCAATGGAGAAGTAAAAACCGATGTCAATAAGATTGAAGAATTCCTTGAGGACGTGCTGGCTCCACCAAGGTAAGATTTTGTGCAAGAAATCCAGATAGTATTTCCCAAAGGATGTCTACATATCCCAGAGTAATGGGCAGCACAATGTGAATATAGAGTGAATTTTAAATGATTTTCCACAGGAGTCCTAATGGATATTGTGTATATTAAATATTTCAACATTATTTGAGGAACCTTATATATATATGTATTATTTGATTAAGCATTCTTGTGTGTTTAAATAATTAATTATGGGTTAGATGTAAAAATACGTTAATTGCGTACGTTATCACACTACCACGCGATACGTGTGCGGCTGGCTTAAATTCGAAGTTACACCCACATGTTTTGAAGGTACAAAACGTGAGAGATATAATTAATGTTTATCTCTGGCAGAATTTTGCAGCATTTTAATGGGTTTAAAACTTGCATTATTCACATCCATCACTTGATGAATTGCAAATGCAGGGTGGCAGGCATGCCTGGTGTTGTGAACTTCAGTTCTGTATGCTGTTTGCTTGGTTTCATTGTTTGCACGGTTTGTTTTTCATTTTCTCTCTCTACACACGGGAACTTGATGGTCTTCTTTTTGCTTTTAATGGGTCCTATTGGGTTTCTTTGTTTCATGGCTGCTGTAAGGAGACGAACCTCAAGGTTGTATTACCTACTGTAATAATAAATGTACATTGAACTTTGACAAACCCTTTAATGAACTGCACATGGGGGGGTGTCACAGTGGTAGAACTGCCGCCCCACTTTCTTATTCTGACTCTTGCCCCCTTCCTTTTCACACCCGATGAAGGGTCTCAGCCAGAAGCATTGACTGGTAATTTCCCTCCATAGATGCTGCCCGACTTGCTGAGTTCATCCACCTTTTATGAGTGTTGAGCACTGATCCTGTGATCCAGGTTCAGTGCTGACAGAGTGGAGGAGCACAATCCCTTGCCGACCTCCTAACTTTCTTCCAGATAAATGTTAGTTCATTGGCCACTGTAAATTACCCCAATGCATAGTGCACAGGTGAATGATAAAATCCAGGGAGGACTAAAATAGGATTAAGATAGGGTTGCTGTCACTGTCAATAGGTGCTTGATGGTTGATATGGACACTGTAGGCCTGTGGTCCTATATCTGTGACATATGACTCTATAAATGCAGGAATTTTTGCTGCAGTCTGCTAAAAATCTTTTAAAGTTGACCTGAAATGGATTTGGATTTGTAACGGTACGCTAATATGTAAGCATTGTATTTGTCTACTGTTATATACTAATGGTATATATCATTAGTATACATTAGCAATACATACAGTTAGTATATAACAGTATACTAATGGTATATACTACAGTTAGTATAACAGCATATTAGGATCATCATCATCATTATGTGTATATACACAACATCAAAAATATAACTAAATGCATCTCACCTTTACTGAAAGGTATACTCACTTTGGCTCACACGTACTTAACTTCCTAAAACCCTCACTAATTTTTATAGATGCACTGTAGAAAGCATTCTTCTGGGGTGCATCACAACCTGGTATGGAAGTTGTCCTGTCCAAGACCGAAAGAAGCTGCAGAAGTTCGTGAACACGGCGCAGCACATCACACAAACCAATCTTCCGTCCGTGGACTCACTTTACACTGCACGCTGTCGGAGCAGTGTACGGCCAGATTTGGGAACAGCTTCTTTCCAACTGTGATAAGACTGCTGAACGGATCCTGACCCGGATCTGGGCCATACCCTCCAAATATCGGGACTTGCATCTCGGTTTTTTTGCACTACCTTGCTTTCCATTTTTCTATTTTCTATTTATGATTTATAATTTAAATTTTTAATATTTACTATCAATTTGTAATCCAGGGAGCGGGAAGCACAGAATCAAATATCACTATGATGATTGTACGTTCTAGTATCAATTGTTTGGCGACAATAAAGTATAAAGTATATAGGCTAGACCCTTTATTATCAAATATTATTATCAATATTATCAAATATTATTCACCTTTCCTCACCATACCTGGGAAAAGCAGCTCCCAGCACTTGATGTTCATTCTTGAACATTGTATCTCTTCTTTCTACTCTACATGTGCATAATGACATCACCATTTTCTCTTACACAAGTGCACTTTAATAATAAAAGATAATGTTCGACGTCCACCTGGTTACCCATGCAATATACAACTCTGAGATTCGTCTTCTCCAGATAGCCACTATACAAAGAGAAACCATGGAAGTCAGTTCAAAGAGAAACAGCAAACCCACCCCCCCAAACAGAAAAAAAAATGGCAACATGATCATTAACCTTCCCCCACAACCCCCAAACCCTCCTCCCCCCACACAAAATACAACTCGAACATTGGCACCCAAAACCTCTTCTCCACAGGAAACACAGCAAGATAATTAGCCCCCATTTCCCTCCTCCGTGCACAGAGAACTCACAAAAATGCAAAAAAGAACATCAACCACCAAACTGCTCTTCCCCTTGTTTCTAATAAAATTCTTTCCTAATAAAAAAAACAGAAACTGTTGGAAACGTTGAATAAGGCAGGCAGCATTTGTGGAAAGAGAAACAGATTTAGCACATCAGGTCTGGGACCCCATTGTTCTGACAAAGGGTCTTAGATTGGAAACATCAACTCAGTTTCTCTTTCCACTGATGCAGGATTTGTTCTGTACACGGAGAAGTAAGGTTGCTGCAGGCCCCGCACTATTATATATTTATTATGTGGCATTATGGTATTATTATATATTGATGGACAACATATCTCAAGTCAAGTCACTTTTCATTGTCATTTCGACCATAACTGCTGGTACAATACACAGTAAAAACAGGACAACGTTTTTCAGGACCATGGTGCTACATGAGACAATACAAAAACTACACTGAACTATATAAAACAACACAAAAACTACACTAGACTACAGGCCTATCCGGGACTGCATAAAGTGCACAAAACAGTGCAGGCATTACAATAAATAATAAACAAGACAATAGGCACAGTAGAGGGCAGTAGGTTGGTGTCAGTCCAGGCTCTGGGTATTGAGGAGTCTGATGGCTTGGGGGAAGAAACTGTTACATAGTCTGGTCATGAGAGCCCAAATGCTTCGGTGTCTTTTGCCAGATGGCAGGAGGGAGAAGAGTTTGTATGAGGGGTGCGTGGGACCTTCATAATGCTGTTTGCTTTACGGATGCAGCGTGTGGTGTAAATGTCTGTAATGGCGGGAAGAGAGACCCCGATGATCTTCTCAGCTGACCTCACTATCCGCTGCAGGGTCTTGCGATCTGAGATGGTGCAATTTTCGAACCAGGCAGTGATGCAGCTGCTCAGGATGCTCTCAATACAACCTCTGTGGAATGTGGTGAGGATTGGGGGTGGGAGATGGTATAGTAGTGTAGTGGTTAGTTACAGTTACACGTTACAGTATCAGCGACCCAGGTTCAATTCCTGCCACTGCCTGTAAGGAGTTTATACATTCTCCCTGGGACTGCGTGGGTTTCCTCCAGGTGCTCCAGTTTCCTCCCATAGTCCAAAGACCTACCGATTGGTAGGTTAATTGGTCATTGTAAATTCTCCTGTGTGGGGGTTGCTGGGCAGCTTGGCTCAAATGGTCTGAAGGGTCTATCCCACACTGTATCTCAATCAATCAATCAATACATAAATATCTATCAGATTACCTCTTTGCAGATAATGTGACAGTAGTCATGTGACATCTTGGTTCCAAATACTCTTCCTTTTGCTGTGTGTTTCTGACAGATTTTCATTCCTTTGCAACACATTGAGAAAGTGGGATTTCCAGGAAGCTTGGCAAATAGCTCTGTGTTTGCCAGCTGGGAGCACAGTGGGGTCATGTCTGATAATGATGATGGAAAAGTTCTTCTGTAGAGAATGATTGCTCCCAGATCACTTTCAGCTGGGCTTTCCAAAGCATTTTTCACAGGAATCGGGGAAATTTCCAGGGTATTTCAGAGCCTGAAGAATATTCCTAACTGCGGTCATGTACAAATTTAATCAGGTCATGATCTACATTGACAGTTGTGCTTGAAGCACTACCACCTCCCTCCCTAACACTCTGGTTCATCCGTCACCTCATTCAGTGACTACTGTAAAATTCATTACAGCTGCATAAAAGGGGATAACTACACTTTCTTGCCCCATCACTGAGATGTTCCCACACCAATGATCTCACTTTAAAGACCCTTTATCTCATTATCTCATCTTCTCATCATTTTTTGCTGTTTATTTATATTTTCCTTTGCTCAGTTTGTTGTCTTCTGCACTCTGGCTGATCTTTCACGGATCCTGTTATAGTTACTATTCTATAGATCTGCTGAGTATGCCCACAGGAAAATGAATCTCAGGGGTGTATACGGTGACATACTATATATGAACTTTGAACTTTGAGATTCTTGCTTCATCTCCAGAGATTAAAAGAAGCAGTTAGTTTTGTTGATTTGTATCAATAAAACGGAACTCCTGAAGTCAGAGTAATGCCACATTCAAACTATAATTAAAATCTTATCAGTTTGTTAAGGAAACATTTTTAATGATGTTTCTCCTCTGTATTTTGCTGTTGATCTTGATTGCACATGATTTCAAATCGCAGGCAGATGTCTGATCACTGACTCACATTCCCATATTTCATTGTTTGGTGGTGTTGTTCCTGTCCGCGCCTTGTGGCCCATGCGGTGGCACCTTTCTGTTCCCTTAGCATTTATCTGTTTTTTTCATGAGCTAGCCAAGTTGCGAGCTCGACGCTGAACCCCAGCACAGACTGAAAGCGTGCAAGGGGCCGGCTGGATTCGAACCCAGGACCACTTGCTTCGAAGTTCGGTGCAGGTGCCTCTGAACCACCGGCTAGCCACACTTCATTTGTGGCCTTGAATAATTAACATTTGGAGGTTGCTCCGTGATGGATGGTATCGTATCAAGGCCCAGTTCTATGGTGTAACATGGAATCAGCTGTTCTGCCCTTTGTCTAATAAACACAAGTGTTGCTCTGATGATACTGGGGGCTGCCAGCTCTCCCTATCAGGACTCAAACAAGATTTATGAAAACTGTGTTGAGGTATCGATGCGCCAAAGGTTTTTCAGAGTAGACTCCAAGCATTTAGCTTAATTTCTGCATTTAATGTGAAAAATTAATGTGAAAAACATTCTGCAGCTTAATGTGAAAAGGACTAAGGAGCTCGTGGTAGACCTGAGGAGAGCTAAGGTACCGGTGACCCCTGTTTTCCACCCAGGGGGGTCAGCGTGGACATGGTGAAGGATTACAAATACCTGAGGATACGAATTGACAATAAACTGGACTGGTCAAAGAACACTGAGGCTGCCTACAAGAAACGTCAGAGCCGTCTCTATTTCCTGAGGAGACTGAGGTCCTTTAACATCTGCTGGACAATGCTGTGGATGTTCTACGAATCTGTGGTGGCCAGTGCTATCATGTTTGCTGTTGTGTGCTGGGGCAGCAGGCTGAGGGTAGCAGACACCAACAGAATCAACAAACTCATTCGTAAGGCCAGTGATGTTGTGGGGATGGAACTGGACTCTCTGACGGTGGTGTCTGAAAAGATGATGCTGTCTAAGTTACATGCCATCTTGGACAATGTCTCCCATCCACTACATAATGTACTGGTTGGGCACAGGAGTACATTCAGCCAGAGACTCATTCCTCTGAGATGCAGCACAGAACGTCATAGGAAGTCATTCCTGCCTGTGGCCATCAAACTTTACAACTCCTCCCTTGGAGGGTCAGACACCCTGAGGCGATAGGCTGGTCCTGGACTTATTTCATAATTTACTGGCATAATTTACATATTACTATTTAATTGTTTATGGTTCTATTACTATTTATTATTTATGGTGCAACTGTAACAAAAACTAATTTCCCCCGGGATCAATAAAGTATGACTATGACTATTTATTTATGAGGGAAAGGGGATAAAATTTTTAAAAATGTATATAAAGCCACTTTATAATACAGTAGCATGGAGGTCTTATGTACTTATTTTGCTTCATTAAATCAAAGCACGCAATATGATGGGACAATTTAACCATCCAGTTATAAGAATTGTGTCCCACAAAAAAAAAATTTAGTCAGTATAGGTTTTTCCTATCAATAATGGATCAGCTGATCTGATTGAGCATTGAATTTTATTTAAAAAATCATTAGGATATCAAAAGTATTGTTACTAATTTGGTTTCCTGATGAGACTTCTTATGGTGTAGGTAAAATGGATATGAATGTGGAGGTGGGGGTGAGCAGGGAGAGGAGGCAGTACGGCAGATAGGAGACGAGGAAAAATAGACCTCCTTCTGGTCCTGTCGTATTTACTAAAGGACATGATTAGCGTTTCTTGTCTTTGCTACCCAGCTGCAGACCAATGGATTGGTCGCACCAGTCTCCAAGTCAGGGAAGAGCAAATGAGGGGATGAGCAAGGGAGGAGGTTTGGAGTTCGGCGGTCAGAGTGGAGGTGACCAGAGATAACAAGGAAGGTTGGAGTCTGTGGCGTGAGCAATCTGAGCCAGAGGAAAGGGAAGAAACCCCATGGAGGAAACACAAAGGACTGGAAGACACATAGAAAGGGTGAAAGATGGTTTCAGAACACAGAGAGTTGCTGACCTAGGATGTCACTGGAAAATCATTCACTGCCTGCATTCAGAAGGGCTTGCCTCCATTTAGCTGTTGGGTTTTTTGAGAGCTTGAAATCTCAACTAGCTAGGGGTGCATTTTAAAAATGTTAGTGAAATAGGAGGTACCCAGCCTTGTTATAATGTTTGGACAGATCGAACTGACGTCCAGCCATTAGTTCCAAAGAGGAAAGTTAGGGTTCTGCAGCACGCTATTGAGTGCAGGAGATCCCTATGGAGCTGAGAGGCTGGATACACTTTGTACCTGACCGTACTGAGATGGGTATTTAAATAGGCCGGGTCCTCAGGCTGGAATGATAATGACTGAGCCTATTTAATTTGCCAACTCAGTGCTGCAAGTGAACTGGTTGTCTGACTCCACCCAAACCAGAAGTGAGCGGTTTGGGATTTTGGTTCAGGCTTTTAGCTCTTCTGCACCTCACCTGTCTGAATTTGAAATTCAAATCCACCCCCTCCCTCAAACCGCTAATATTTAGAAAAAGAGTATCTGGCTACTAGGATCCCCTGTCTATCATTATAGGGAGTTGATTTTCGTACTGAAAGTTTGTTATTAATCTTCACTCATCATTGTAGTTTACAGAGATTTTATGTTTTTAGTGGTGTAAGATTAAAAAAGGTGGTTAATTCCAGGGCAGTTTTTATTTTAGTTTTTAATGTTTGATTTGGATTCTAAAAGAAGGTTTAATTGAGGCTTGGGCCATTGAACAATCTAGAGCGGGTAAACAGGAATGATTTACGTCCAATAACAAAGAAGTCAAACACTGAAGGATAAATACTTAAAGGAGTGGCAGAAGGTTAACACGTGAGTGGGGGGAAAGCAAAGAGATTGTTGAAAGTAGAGTTCACCCAAAGAGAAATAGGGGGTGAGAACTCTGCATAAAAGAGGGTGGAGATACAAGCCCACGCTTTACATAACAAGTCCCTGGATAATCTCTTGATGTGCCTTAGTTGTTGAGACAAGATCCAACAGTAGTAATACAGGAATAGCATTGACATTTCTTACTTTTGGCTCTACACAGTTTACTGAATGATATTCCATGTACCATAAACTTTATGATCCGTTATTATCCATGAATAATTTCAAGTATTCAACTGGAAATGGAGGATATGAATTCTCTCAGTGTCACAATTTCTCCAGTGAAAACAATGGTGTTATGAAGTCAGATTAACAAATCCACGCTTTTCAACAGTTGACAAGGTTGATGAGAGTAAATCAGAAATCAACTTACAAGACATCAGTTCTGTTTCTCCTTCACAGTGCCTTCAAACACTCACTTAACCACAGTTTACAGATTGATCCTCCAAGAGGATCACAACCTTGTTGTAGGGTTTGGAGTCTTGCGTGCCTCAGTGACCCGGAGAGTTGTGTTGGCTGGAGCCAGGGCCTTGTGTTTTGGCTCTTGGTAGGGTCAACCATACCAAACAGGTCAAAGGGTAGAGACCAGACTAAGAGTGGTCCACCAGGTCAGGGGGTTCAGCTCAGGAGTAACAACCGTGACTGGTCAAAAAACAATTGTTAAGAAGACAGCAGTGAAGAATCCTCCTGTATGGACATAACACCAGGGGCATAATGGGCAGTAAGTTACAGATTGTTGTACAGTTATACATTTTGTATGGCTTTTAAAGCAACTCTTGTTTGATATATAAGCACTAATGAAGTTACAGAGTGCCACTGCCTTATTAAAGAGTGCTTCAGGGCAATTTTTTATTGGCTTTCAAAATTAGCGATGATTACTATTAATATTAAGTGAAACATACAAAATGCTGAAAGTACTCAGCGGGTTGGGCAGTATCTATGCAGAGGAATAAGCAGTCGATGTTTTGGGCCAAGACCCTTCATCAGGACTCCTGACGAGGGGTCTTGGCCCAGAACGTCGACTGTTGCGTGTGTTACTCTGGATTTCTAGCATCTGCGGAATCTCTTGTGTGTATGATTACTATAATATTGGTTGTTTGCGGATCGGGAAGGATGTGTGCAAACAACCTGAACAATAAGCAGCAAAAATCAGCATTATCCAGGGGAAACAATGGAACTAATGTGAATGTGTTGCCACCACACATTGCCTTTGTTGGGAGTTGTGCAGTGTTCCACAGATTCTGTAATTCTCCCCTGTCACAGCATTTCCCATTTAGACAAAAATGCTCACAACTTCCTCAGACTGATCTTTGTAATTAATGCCTGCACGCTGTTGGAGGAACAAGCACTGCACAAAGCAACTAGTTATTTTCCTGTCATTTTATTGTACAGCAATTCATATTAAAAATTCCTCACAAGCAGCTACATATTGGAAGAAAACTGTTATCCTGCTCCTTTCATCTAATGGTGAAATAATCCGCTACAATTACAATGGTCGTATTTTTTTGAGCTTCAGATTATTTTGGGGTGAATTTTGAGCTCCTTTAGTGAAAGAAAAATGCTTTAAAATTGAACGTCATTCAACAGAAAACAGTCCTTTAAGTGATTATAGCTTAGATATAGTTCAGAACTGTTCTATTAACTTCAAAGTACATTTATTATCAAAGTCTGTATGAAGATACAACCCTGAGATTCGTCTTCGCCGCAGACAGCCTCGAAACAAAGAAAACCATGGGACCCGTTTAAAGAAAAACACCAAACCAGCAGCACACAAAACAAAAAGAACAAAGCGTGCATACAGCAAGAAAAAAATGAGCGAAAAACACAGAATGCAAAACACTAAATCACAAAGACATCAAAGGAGTCCAGGCACGTTCTGCATGGTGAGGGACCTGTTTGGTGGATGATGCTTTCTTGAGGCAGTCTTTCAAAGGTGGCCTTGATAGTGGGGTCACTGATGCCTACAATGGAGTTGGCTGAGGCTTACATCTCTTTGGAGCATTTTCTGATCCCGTGCATTAGAACTCCATACTAGTCAGAATGCTCTCCATGGTAGAATTGTAGAAATTTGTTTGAATCTTTGCTAGAGCTTTTGGGGACTCACCAAATCTCCTGTTGATTGCAACATTTATAATTGATTCTTTGGCTCAAAAGCATTTGTTCAATGTTTAAGAATCATGCATAAATTGTTCTTAAATGTGTAAAATAACAGACCTAGACCATTGGAGAATGGTTGTTAAGGCAGTTGCCTTGATGGCTTCTTTGAACACTGTCTGTCTTTAGACTTTCTCTGTTGCACATTGGTTGTCTGTCAATCTTTGTCTGTTTATGTATAGTTTCTTAATAAATTCTATTGCATTTCATTATTGTATTTGTAAATGTGTGGAAGAAAATGAATCACAAGGAAGTATATGGCAATCCTTATGTAACTTTGATAATAAATTTACTTTGAACTTTGGTACTTAAAATGTAAATCTCATCTATGTACCGGTTGGTAGGTTAATTAGTCATTGTAAATTGTCTCCTGATTAGGTTAGGGTTAAATTAGGGGTTGCAGGGTGTCATGGGTTGAAGGGCTGGAAGGGTCCATTCACACTATATCTCAATCAATAAATCAATCAATCAATCAATCAATCAATCAATAAAATAAATAAAGGTCAAATCTTTCAATACAAAACCTATGTTCAGCTACTCACATTATTATAGTCCCCTTTCAAATTTTAATGAACTCCACTGAGGAACAAGTTGAACATTTGCACTAATTAATTGTAATTCACTGATGTTATTTAAATGAGCATTACATGGGCTAACTGTCCAGGTTGCTCCTTGTTCCTTGTTTACAATTCAGCAAGGGAATGTCCACATATGAAACTGCTGTAAGATTGACCTGTAGAGGTACCTGGATCTGATGACTGTAGCAGGAAATGTCAAAAACTTGACCTATCCTTGATGAAGGCTTCAGCCTTCATATATAAAGCTGCTTCAATAGAGCAAAATACTGGACAGTAACCAACCAAAGGCTCAGCTGTACAAGAAGATTCTGGAAAAATGGTCCCAATGCTCTGTTCGGAGAAGTAGATTTGAAGATTTGTCATAAAATCGGAGAGGCTTAGGGAGGGAATCTGGAAGCTTTGGGCCTATGCAGCTGCAGGCCTGCCTGCCAAGGTGGATCCATTAAATGCCAAAATGGTGAAATCTTGATATTTGCTGGACCAGATATTCCAGAGGGTCATAAGGCCTGAGGGGATGTTAGAGATAAGAAGGGTGAGATCATAGATTTGAAAACAAGGTTGTGAATTTTAAAAGCAAAAAAACTGCACATGCTGGAAACCAAAAATAAAATAAATACAGAAAATCCTGAAAATACTCAACAATAGAGTTAATATTTCAGGTTATCGACCTTTCATTAGAACAGATTGTCGATGATGATTTCAGATTAAGTTCCATCCTTCAAGTATCAACTTTCCAGCCAATGGAGATGTTTCTTTATACCTATTTACATCAGAAAACCCTTTGTTATTTTTTTCAGAACAAAAGTGTTTCATTTTGGTCTTGATTATTTAATGTGAGCAATTTCAAGGTGATTTTCAATTGGACACAGGCTGCAGTGACATCAGAAAATTGGTCATGTAGTAACAATCAGCAACTAAGACACAAGTGACTGCACCCTCTTTATAACAAGGCTCTGGAGCAAGTTACTGGTCTACTAAAGCTGATGTTTTTTTCATATAATCCAAGCCTATTGGCCGTAAAAGACATCATTGCAGTGTTTGTCATACTGTTCCGGTCTCATCATTAAAATGTACAGCGATACTTGGCCCTAATCCCATTTCCCTTCCCCACATAACCCCAAGATGATCAGTCACTGAAAGAATGGGCTGTTATTCCAAGACAAAGGGGCTGCTGCAGGTTAGGAATCTTGGAATTTAACTTGCAAAGCGATGACTTTGGCTTGGTGTTACTCTTTAGGTAAAGGCATCCGTTAGTCTTGCGAGACCATGGATCTGCGCCTGGAATGTCTTCCCTCTCCAGGGCGCAGGCCTGGGCAAGATTGTCTGGAAGACCAGCAGCTGCCCATGCTGCAAGTCTCCCCTCTCCACGACACCGAGGTTATCCAAGGGAAGGGCATTAGGACCCATACAGCTTGGCACCGGTGTCGTCACAGAGCACTGTGTGATTAAGTACCTTGCTCAAGGACACAACACGTTGCCTCGACTGGGGCTCGAACTCACGACCTTCAGATCGCTAATCGAATGCCTTAACCACTTAGCCACGTCCTTAACCACTTGGCCACAACGTGGGTGGTACCTCACTCTAATTTAGGGGTTCCCAACCTTTTTTATGCCATGGATCAGTATCATTAAGCAAGCAGGTTGGCAATTCCTGCTCTAACTGGAAAAAGGACACCCCAAGATATTACATGATATGGATAAATGTTCCAATCCCATAAACCCTTGTCTTGGTTTATGGGATTGGAACATTTATCCATATCTTGTGTTTTTCGGTTGTTTTTCTCATCCCTTTTCTGTTGGCTGACATTGCAGACTCTGTCAACTTTGCCAATTAAGGCCAACTGTTCTGTTAGTGAGGAAATTTCATCACCATTCCAAAGTCTAATTGTTATTTTTCCATGATTTCTTTCTTAGCTTTTTTACTTCCTTCCTGTGATTCTTTTCTCCCTCACCATAGGTTTTCACAATCACTTTTTCACATTATTATATTCTCCTACAACACGAAAGAAGGCTTCACCCACCAAGTTATCCTTAATCGCTATTTTTCCTTGCAACCTTTTCATGTTAAGGTTTCATCATTCTGCTCACCGTAGTTCTCTTTCTAGCCATCTCTTCAACCTGGGACTGTGAAGGCTGGAACTATTGAACAAAATCTGAAAATGCTTCTCTTCCCATTACTGCTATCAGGGATGAGGCACAGGAGCCTGAAGACCCTCACTCAGTGATTCAGAAACACGTTCTTCCCCTCCACCATCATCATTTTGAATAGTTCATGAACACTACCTCACTATTTCTATTCTTTTACATTATTTACTTGTTTGTAATTTATGGTAATTTTTATGTCTTTGCACTGTTGTGCTCCCACAAAACAACAGTATTCACATCATATAGAGCAATGTTAATAAATCTGATTTAGATCTTTGCCAACCCTTGTCCTCTTGCAACATATTCTTTCCATCTACTCCAGTAGATCAGAAGACTGCTAATATTTGCTATGCACAGCTTCTCTGTACTGCCTGCCACTCCCCCGGTGACTAAAATAAACTCTAAGAGAAGTTGGTTCTGCTTGTTGTGGAATATCTGGCCGTAAGTGGACTTTGGGCCTCTGAACAGTTAACTAATACATATTTTCTGCTTGACACTGGAGACCTTTTGTGCTTGGAGCTGCTGTAGTCATCAGGATTCAGAGCTGTTTTCACTAAACTGAGGTGGGGGGAGAGAGAGACAGAGGCAGAAAGAGAGAGGAATAGAGAGGAGAGAGAGAACGAAGGAGGGAGGGAGAGAGAGACAGGGAGGGAGGGAGAGAGACGGCGGGGAGAGAGAGAGAGAGAGAAAGAGAAAAAAAAACAGAAACAAACGTTTAAAGTAAGATTTGGAACAGTGTTGGAAATCAGTATCTAAAATTTCCAAGTAATTAATTATGGTAGAATTAGAATCTTATTTTTGTTTTCCTCAGAAAGAAAGAAGCATTCTGGCCACCATAACAAGAAAAGGGAGGGTTTCTCAAAAAAAACATTAATGAGACTTGAACACGTCTTCATGACATCAATTAAACGTTACATTTTCCGAGTATGGGGAGTACGTGTAATCCTGTTGTACGTCGGGAATGGAATCTGAGCTTGTTCTGCAGGGAACTCATGCAGAAACAATTGCAAGTGTTTTTTCCTAAAGAGGAGAGTGGTGCTGGAGTGTATCCAAGTTCCCCTGGAATGTGATAAAGCTTA
Source organism: Mobula hypostoma (assembly GCF_963921235.1). Classification (NCBI taxonomy): domain Eukaryota; kingdom Metazoa; phylum Chordata; class Chondrichthyes; order Myliobatiformes; family Myliobatidae; genus Mobula; species Mobula hypostoma. Next base: position 29,623,897 of record NC_086122.1, read on the forward strand.
TTTAGCTGCCACTGTTTGGAGTAAAATCGGCCATTACAGTTTGCCTCTGTGCAGTGAACGCAGTTGAACTCATCAAAAGGTTTATGAACTCTGCTGGAAATACTCCACCAGCACATTTTGGATGTATTCGTGGTAGATTTGGAACTCTTGTTCAGATTCAGATTTATGAAGTCATCATTTGCAGTGGACAAATTTGTTACTTTTTAAATGTTACATCTTTGCAAAAGTATTGAGAAACATCATCCAGAGAGATAATTGTTTAATTGCAAGGCAATCTTACATACGGGCATTTTAAGCCAACCTACTGTCGGCAATGTTATAAGACCATAAGACCATAGATATAGGTGCAGAAGTAGGCCGTTCAGCCCATCAAGTCTGCTGCATGGGCTGATCCAATTCTTCCAGTCATCCCCACACCCGTGGCTTCACCCCATACCCTTTGATGCCCTGGCTAATCAAGAACCTATCTATCTCTGCCTTAAATACACCCAATGACATGGTGTCCACAGTCGTTCATGGCAACAAATTCCACAGATTTACCATCCTCTGACTAAAGTAATTTCTCTGCATCTCTGTTCTAAATGAATGTCCTTCAATCCTGAAGTCATTCCCTCTTGTCCTAGACTCCCCTACCACGGGAAATAACTCTGCCATATCTAATCTGTTCAGGCCTTTTAACATTTGGAATGTTTCTATGAGATCCCCCCTCATTCTCCTGAACTCCAGGGAATACAGCCCAAGAGCTGCCAGACGTTCCTCATGTGGTAACCCTTTCATTCCTGGAATCATTCTTGTGAATCTTCTCTGCACCCTCTCCAATGTCAGTATGTTCTTTCTAAAATAAGGAGCACAAAACTGCACACAGTACTCCAAGTGTGGTCAAACGAGTGCCTTATAGAGCCTCAACATCTCATCCCTGCACCTATTCTATACCTCTAGAAACGAATGGCAACATTGCATTCACATTCTTCACCACCGACTCAACCTGGAGGTTAACCTTTAGGGTATCTTGCACAGGGACTCCCGAATCCCTTTGCATCTCTGCATTTTGAATTCTCTCCCCATCTAAATAATAGTCTGCCCATTTATTTCTTCCATCAAAGTGCGTGACCATACACTTTCTAACATTGTATTTCATTTGCGACTTCTTTGCCCATTCCCCAAACTATCCAAGTCTCTCTTCAAGCTCTCTGTTTCCTCAGCACTACCCACTCCTCCACCTACCTTTGACAAATTTAGCCACAAATCCATTAATCACATAGTCCAAATCATTCCCTGTGGAACTCCACTGATAACCGGCAGCCAGCCAAAATAGGATCCCTTTATTCCCACTCTGTTTTCTGCCTATCAGCCAATGCTCCACCCATGCTAGTGTTAACTTGCTGCCAAGAACAAAGATATCATATAACTTTCTTGTCCGATGAGATCATATCAGGAATGCAAGCCTGGATACAGAGACATCATCATGTTCAGACTGACAGAGTTATTGTGTTGATCTCTTTTGATTCAACATTGTAAGATACAATTAGTTCACCAACATATGGTGTTGGAGGACTGTGTATTGAGTGGGAGGGAGGAACGTAGCTTGTTTCGCTGTTGTTATTTAATTAGCTTCTTGCATCTGTTTTGTTACATTCTATGTTGATCTGACGAACGTTGATGCCAGAGTGTGAGGGACACTTGCATACTGTCCCCAGCACACTCTTGGGTGTGTTGGTAGTTAATGCAAATGACACATTTCACTGTATGTTTCAATTTACATGTGATGAATAAATTAATCTGAATCAGAATGTATTTAACGAGCCCTTGTACTTGAATATGTTAACATTTACATTTGAAGCATCATCTATCCTTGAATTCTTACTGCAAATTGGGTTGCTGATGTAGCCCCCTTTTATCTCTGTTGGCAGCTGATGAAATGTTACGAGGGTATAGGAGGTGCTCGGTTAAAAAAATTAGTAGTGTCTCTAGATTTGAAAGAGCATTCCAGGTGCTTCCTTCTTGATTTGTGCATAATTATGCTCCCTTTCTGTGAGACTGCAAGAAACAAAAGTGAGGGTTCAAAGATTCAGTTAATGTCAGAGGATGTATACAGTATAGAGGTCAACCTGAAATTCGTACTCTGCACAGACATCCAGTTAGCAAGAAACTCCACGGAATGAATGGTAGAATGTTTCTACCAAGGTTTCCTTGACCATTCTATGTTGTATGACTTGTGAGTGTTTATTTGTTTTCTGCTGATGCGTGTGTTGAGATATTAATGATGCAAAAAGTGATCGTCATCAGAATGTAGGTGAGAAAGCTGATGATTGATGATTGATAAACATTCGGCTTTAGGCAAATTGATTGCAATTTAGAGTCTAAATGCACTGTTGGATTCTAATACCTTTGTAATAGTCAATTTGTCGATTCTTTTGACTCTCCAAATTTAGTTTTTATGCAATCCGGCCTCCTCTACATTGGTGAGACCTGTTGTAAATTGGGGGGGCCGCTTCGTTGAGCACCTCCGCATCATCTGCCAAAAGCTTGACTTCCCGGTGGCCAAATGTTTTAATTCAGGTTCCCATTCCCTTTCCGACATGTTGATCTATGGTCTCCTCTTGTG